>NW_028261391.1:19018892-19618892 GCF_051295495.1 Thamnophis sirtalis
CTCCTTCTCCTTCTCCTTCTCCTTCTCCTTCTTCTTCTTCTTCTTCTCCTCTTCCTCCTCCTCCTCCTCCCTCCTCCTCCTCCTCCTTCCTCCTCCTCCTCCTCCTCCTCCTCCTCCTCCTCCTCCTCTTCCTCCTCCTCCTCCTTCCCAGAAATGACAAATCACTTTTGCTTTATTGTAGATCTACCCTGATATAGAAGCATTAAGAGTTCAGCTCAACTCTTTGGGGAATCTTTAAATTTTAGCCAAATGTAAGGATTGACAAGGGAAGGGAATGTTACAATGCTACTGAAAGGGATATCTTGTCCATGTAAACTGAAGTTGTACACCCAAATATTTTTTTTCTGATTAACAGTAAACAGAAATTATTTTTATTTATTGACCTCCATCAAAAGTAACAAAATAATGCTTTAGAATCCACATTCATCATAAAGTGCAGAATGTCACTTGGTCATAGAAATCTCAATTCTTAAAAACCAGGAATTTAAGAAATGTATTTTTTTTTAATTGCAGAAATATAGATAGAAACCGAAGTGTGTATTATATAATCAATATTACTTGCACTTGATGATGAGAGCAGGATAGGGAAGTGCATCCATGTTTGCCCTTCTTCTTGTTTTTGATCAGCCCTCAGTACCATCAACCATAACATTTTTAGGTCAAATGTGGGGTTTGTTATTGGGCAGTGCAGCTTTTTACTAGTTGGCTCCTTTCTCCGAGGATGGTCCGAATCAGTGCCAGGTGAGGTCAACTGCCACCATGAGTGAGGTATTAGTAGTATGCTGATGATTACTCAATTTCATATTGCTAGTCCTGTTGACCCAAGTGTTGTGGTTTCTGCCCTCTAGTAATGCTATAGCAAATCTAGACAGCATACTAAAAAGCAGAGACATAGCCCTGCCAACAAAGTGCACATACTCAAGGCTATGGTTTTCCCAGTTGCAATGTATGGCTGTGAAAGTTGGACCATAAGAAAGGCTGAGCGCCAAAGAATTGAGGCCTTCGAACTATGGTGCTGGAGAAGACTCCTGCGAGTCCCTTGGACTGCAAGGCATTCCAACTGGTCAGTCCTAGAGGAGATCAACCCTGACTGCTCTTTAGAAGGCCAGATCCTGAAGATGAAACTCAAATTGGCCACCTAATAAGAAGGAAAGACTCAATGGAGAAGAGCCTAATGCTGAGAACGATTGAGGGCAAAAGAAGAAAGGGACAACAGAGAATGAGGTGGCTGAATGGAGTCACCGAAGCAATAGGTGCGAGTTTAAATGGACTCCGGGGGATGGTAGAGAAAAGGAAGGCCTGGAGGAACATTGTCCATCAACACCCAGCAACAGCTCAACCAAGCTTGACACTTAGAAGACAAACAGCCTACAAAGTTAGCTAAGACCCCCGACCCCTGGGAGTCTACCAATCAGAGTGCATTTCTTACACAAGAACAGGAAGCTCTGGGATGTGGCCCAGGGAGAGTATAAAACCAGGGCACTCTCAGCATCACTTCTCTTTTTCCCCCCAGTAGTCCTGTACATCATTAAATCATCTTTCCAAGCAGTCTCCATGTTCCCAGTGTCTTTTCCCCACTTGGAACTGAACCCAGATGGACATTTCTTCCAACAGTCTCAAATTATAGGCACTGCTTTACAACAATCTTCAGCCTCAGAACAGGTGCATAACACGTACATAACCATGGGTCATTTTTGGGGTGGGATCTCAGTTATTTGATACTAATTGATTTTGAAAAAAAGAAAAGAAAAAGAGAAGAAAAGGAAAATCCTAAACGGAACACCTTTCTATGTTCTATAGTCCTGCTGAGATCAGTGGTAACTGTGACAAGGACAGCAGATTTTGTCTCACATCTGCATAATGTCTGAACTAAACACTTTTCTATTTGAAAAGCTCCTTTCATCGAGAATTTGAATGCAATGCTCAGTGAAAAAATTATATAGTAATGGTATTGCTACTCATGCACACCACATGTTCTGAGCATTCCCAGAGATACAGAAAGTGTTAGATTTAGTATCCTTGGAAGTAAGTCACTGCAGGGGAATTTCACTATACTTGGATTTATTTACACCTATGCACGTTGGACACAACTGGTGGCATGATGTATAGAATCCCGAAAGACAACTAAAATCCACAGTTGTTAATCTAACCCAGTGATGGCAAACATTCTGGGCTCAGCATGTCAAAAATTCAGAACATCTCTGACTTGACTTTGCTGCCATGTCACCCTTTCCTCTGAACAAAAGAGAAACAATAAACAGGGGGATACGATCAAAATAATATGAAGTGTTAATACCACTTTATAATGCCTTGGTAAAGCAACACATGGAATACTGCATTCAGTTTTGGTCGCCACAATGTAAAAAAGGTGCTGAGACTCTAGAAAGAGTATAGAGATGAACAACAAAGATGATTAGGGGACTGGAGGCTAAAACATGAAGAACGGTTGCAGGAACTGGGTATGTCTAGTTTAATGAAAAGAAGGACTAGGGGTGACATGATAGCAGTGTTTCCCATATCTCAGGGGTTGCCACAAAGAAGAGAACAAGAAGCAATGCGTGGAAGCTAATCAAGGAGAGAAGCAACTTAGAACGGAGGAGAAATTTCCTGACAGAACAATTAATCAATGGAACAACTTGCCTCCAGAAGTTGTGAATGCTCCAACACTGGAAGTTTTTAAGAAGATATTGGACAACCATTTGACTCAAGTAGTGTAGGGCTTCCTGCCTAGGCAAGAGTTGGACTAGAAGACCTTCAAGGTCCCTTCCAACTTTGTTATTCTATATTCCATCTCCCCACTAGTAAAGCACACTGACACTTGGCAATGCCAAGGCTGGACTTGAAGTTAAGGCCTGGACCTTAACTTCAGCCCTAGCACCAGCACTGCCACTCAAAAAGGAGTGCAAGATTTGGGTAATGGCACTATTGTTCCTACGGGCCAACTCTCCTCAGGATCTGCCATACGCTACATACCTCCAAATGGGGTTCTCATTATTCTTACAGGCCAGGGGTCGGTTGCTGCTGGCATTACTGCTGGTTCAGTGAGCACCCAATTTTGTGTGTGCTTGATCGCTTCGCTCATGCACCAGACGTGCGCTCTGCACGTGTGCGCAGTCACCCATAAATAGATCTGTGCATGCACAGAACATTAAAAAATGAAAAAAACAATAACCATGCCACACTGACTGGGGAACCAGTTCAGAGGCGTGGCAGGCCTGGGTTGATGCTGGTTCCAGTGACCCAGGCCAGGAAACCACTACCGGTTCGGCCAAACGGTCCAAACCGGTAGGAACCCACCTCTGTTACAGGCCACAGTGATCTACCCAAGACTGTTTGAGGACTCATTTGGCCTTCATTCTAGAAGCAAGTTTGGAGAACCTTCTTCTGAGGCCTCTGTAGCCTCCAAGAACACGCAAGAAAACGTGCTCTGTTCTTACATAGTTTTTGAGGCTCTGGAAGCAGCACCACTCATTCTCACTTGGCCTCCCAGCCTCTGAAAATTATGCGAGAACAGGAATGCTTTTGAGAATAGTTGTTGTCAAATCTGGTCAATGCTGGCGTGTCACCCGGAATGTTGTGGCATGTCACCTTTTAAAAACTTAAATCCTATATAATCCTAAATCTATAAACTAAAATTAGTACTCCTAACATAACTAATTTATAGATATTATTAAATAAAACAAACTATTTTACAGCCAATTAAAAGTAAAATTTAAAAAATAAATTTTATTAATTTTATTTTATTAATTTTCCATTGTTTACATTTATTAGTGCTTAATAAACATTGTTTTCTCAATATTTAATTTACTTAACAATACAGATTACATTCTTAATCTCCACCCCTTTTTTCCTTTTTTTAAAAAAATATTTTTATTATGTATTTTCCTTTATTCTACATCGCATTTCCAGTTTTGCAACAACATATATATATTGATATGTATATGTTGTATCATGTATCACATACATACATACATACATACATACATACATACATACATACATACATACATACATATATATATATATATATATATATATATATATATATATATATACACACACACACATAAAATATAAATAGTATTATACACCCTGATTATAACCATTATTCTCCTGGTCATACAGCATAATCTCTTTTAGATATCTGATATTGTACATCATAGTTATACGCCTTATTTTCATAGTTGTACAATAACACTTGATATATTTCACATTCTATACATTTTAATCCATAGTCACATAAAATCCAATATTTACATTGCTTACAATACACACACGTGTGTGTGTGTGTATGTATTTATTTATTTCTAGTTTGTTGATCTTCTTTCATTATTATGTTTCCAATCTCTGCACCTGTTATCTAGCCATTTATACAATGAGTCACATGTTGAGTAATACTCTGTTTCCCCTTTATCTTTAAATTCCATCATTAACCACTCTTTTTTTCCAACCACTGGTAAAATAAGTCCCAAGATTATATTCTGTGTCTTCTTTCCTTTTAATTTTCAATATGTCTACCCATTTCTGCACAATCTAGTATTTTCCTAATTATCTCTTCATCTAGCAGTGTTACTTCATTTTTCAGTTTTATATCACCTTTGATATGTGTCATAGGTTTGCCATAACTGAACTAAGACTTACTCTTTCATATCACGATCATAAAATAATGGCCTTTAAGAGAACATCACACATATTAGGATAATTAAAAAAAAACATTCTTACCAACATTACTTTTTGATTCTGTAACTCAAGCCTTTAAAAAAAAAAAACCTCATTTCCAATTGGATAGCTTCTTTGTAAGCCAATAAATTTTCACTGGAAGAATTTGAAAGCAAAAGACGTGATTTCTTAGCAAGACGGATTCTTCTTTAAGCTAACACGTTTAAAGAAACAATTTACGTGATTACCTGGAGTTACAGTTGAATGAAAAGAGAGACAGTTTCCCATTTAATACCTTGACAGGGATAATAAGCAGATCAAAGGTCTCTGAGCCAATGCAGTCTCTTGCTGATGTCTATAGCATGGATGCTGGAAGGGACAATCTGTTTTAGTTATGCTTTTGAGTACACTTTAAATCTAATTTTAGCACACAATAAAATGGATGTGCTGCTTTACAAAAGCATTGCATCTTCCAAGCAGAAGTTTCCAGACCAGATGGTTTTATATTCTGCTAATTCTCACCCAATAGTAAAACAGAGTTGAGCGGATGCATTTTCAAAATAACCTTGCGGCAAATTATTCTGTCTGTTTCTCTCTCACACACAAATATCCACACAGGATACATAGTTCCTTTTTTCTCCCAATAGCAACAGTACTTAGGCTTATATACCCTGCACAGTGCTTTACAGTCCTGTCTAAGTGGTTTACAAAATTAGCATATTGCCCCCAACAATCTGGGTCCTCATTTTACCAACCTCAGATGGATGGAAGGCTGAGTCAACCTTGAGCTGGCGGGACTTGAACTGTCAAACTGCTGGCAATCAGCAGTCAGCCAAAGTAGCCTGCAGTAGTACACTCTAACCACTGCGCCACCATGGCCTAAAATAACTTTTAGTTATTTTTATTTACACACTGCATGATGGAATTAATTAATTAACATGAAGATGTTATTTAACTGCTTTTGATTGATGTACAGGACGTTCCCAATGAATTGTGCTTGATAATTACTGCATCCCTGGGGAAAAAGCCTTTTGAATAAGTAGAAACATGTCTTTTCAAAAGGCAACTGGACTTCCTTTGTTTTTCCTTGAAGATGTTTTGCTTCCCACTCAAGAAGCTTCTTCATTTCTGACTGAATGGGTGGAGAATGGAAGGATTTATATTTCTTGCAGTCATCTGGTCATTAGCACTATTTCCAAGAATCACTGGGTGACTTAAACATTTATCTGTGCCCCCAGTGTCACCCGAATAGTCTAAATGGCTATAGATTTGAGGTTTAAATAAATACTCATAAAGTACTATATAAGTACTTATTCAAGTACTTTTGAATAAGTACTTTTGAATAATTACTTTTGTAATTAAGGTTAGCAGATTCTGGAATTAGGATATCTGTATGCCTTTCTCATATCTAAGATACAATGCCTTTTAAAAGATACTTTTTCTATGATACATCTATGCAGCATCAGATATGCTTGTCCATCTCAGGCAAGATATTCCTGCCTGGGCATCAAATAGGATGGCAGTATCAGTTCTGGGCTAAATTAAGCATGTTTGGATGGGTCTAAAATTAACTATAAATGCTACATTTACTATTATTATTATTCTGTTTTATCATATTTTAAATTAAATTAAATACACTTGTGTAATCATACAGGCTTAAAATTGTTTTCTAATCTTCAAAAACCATTCCAACTGATCAATTCATTACCAAGCTTTTTTCTGCTAGCTGCTAGCCCTATTTGGTTCATACTCCTGCACTTCCCAAGGTTTGCCGCAGAGGGCGAGCTAGCTCCGCATCAGAATGAAAGATTTCAAATAAAGCTTTCCTGAAGGCTTATCCTCTCCCTCCATTGAAGCCACCTCACCAATGGGTGTCAAACTGTGAAGGTTCAGTGCCAGCAGGATTCTAACTATCCGCACAAAGCACTGGCTCATCTCCCCATTGAAGTGGTAGCTATTGATCTACTCTCATGGAACATGTTTAGAACTGCTAGGTAGGCAGAAGCTGAGGCAAATGATTGTTGTTCAACCCACCACACAGTGCTAGGACTCGAGCTGCTAGAACAAAGATCACCTCTGTTAGGTAAGCTCCGCATTAGGAGAGCGAGTATGTTCAGTGAAGCGTTGTGAGAGTTGTGTTGGGGAACACACAAACCAGCATACAGAGACACTGCAGTTTGAATAGGCTTTTACTTTTGTGGAAATAGAGGTATCAGAGTCCATCAAACAGTCCAAGTCATACATGGATAATTCAGTCAGTCATCAATGTATTTCAGTTAAGGGATAATCCAAATAACATAGTCCAGTATCCATATAATCAGTCCAGTACACAAAGTTTGCTGACAGTTGCAAAACTTACAATAGCTCACGGCACTCAGTTCAGATCAGCCCAGCACCTAACGAACAGAGAGAGAGCTAACAGTCATACTGGCTCCCTCTTATGGCCGATTGAGGAGTACAGCAACCAATCACATTTTACAGTATGGTTTAAAGAAACAGTTACAGAATTGTTACATGATTTATATATTGCCAACTCAACCATTAGAATTATATTCCTAACAACCTCCAACATCATTAAGCCACTGAGCAATCACGCAGCTGCCAAACATAGAAAATAATATGGAATGATATAATCATGGGAGGTAGAGTTTGATTTTCTTCTTGTATAATGTTTCCACTCTCTTCATAAATTGAGTTTCTTCTTCATCTCTGAGTGGATCTCTCCTCCCAAGCTGTTTTAGGAATAACGTTTGGAAGGAAACCATTTTTGGTAGTGGACATTTGGGTCTGTGAAATTACAAACTGATTTGTTTTTTAAAAAAATGATTTTCAGTGTTTTCCAAAAACAAGGTAGAAATAACTTTTTTAAAAAAGCTTGAAAAGTGACTGTGATGTGTCATAATCCTTAGCCTTTTCTAGGAAGAAGTTGGACTTCTGAAAGCAAAACTCTACCAAAACTTCTCTAAAAATAACCAAGTGGATCCATAGCCTTTAATATAAAGTTTGCTTATGTATACTAACAAAGCTGTTACATGACTCACATTCCTTTGGGAAAGAAGTGTTGAGTGTTTTTCTTCAAGCATCATTCAGTTCTGAAGCAGAGAAGCTGCTTGAGAAGCTAAACAAACTCAAACATTTTAGAAACAGCATGATTTTTTTTAACTTGCAGTACATATTCAACTAGAGTCAGTGGATTTGACATTTAAGCTGCAAATAACTTAAATAAATACAGCTAAATAAACACATTTTATAGCCTCAATGCAAACGGCATATAATCCCAGTAATTTTTCTTTGGCTCCTCTGCTTCCCTTCACCACCTTCCATATGCACTACTAAATTTCTGGAATGAACAGCCAAGTTATCTTGCCATGTCCCAAGGAAGGTTGAGCTGGTTTACTACAATTGCCACAGCAGTGATAAAATGATTTGGTTGAAGACTTAAAAAATATTTATTATTATTATTATTATTTGTAATCATTTATTTAGAGTTTTTCTTTGTTCCTTTCGTTTATTGGCCTTCTGCTCAGTGTTAACACATTCTTTTAAATTGCTTTATAATTAATCTCGGTGAATGAACAATTTTCAAGCTTGCTGGGTTCGCAAGGAGAAATGTTTTGTAAATTATCAGCGTACTTTTGATTAATAGCGAATATACGCAAGCTTCTTTTTGCCTTTCTTACAGTATTTTAAAGTTTATTAATGAAAATAAACCCTGGTTTGTGAATATATGTCTTCTGTGTATGAGCATTAGGAGATGCTAAGTTGGAATTTCCATTAGCTATGAAAACACTTATTTCAAAAAGAATGGTAAACCACTTAACTTTAAAATGACCCCCAAGTAATGTATTGGAAAAAGTATTTTAAAAATAGCATTCTACTTTTTAAAGTAATTTATGTTTGTTTATTTGTGAGCCTCCTTAGGTATCTTGCAAACAGAAAGGTCAGATATAAATAGAAGTAACAAATATGTAATCTTTTAAAGAACTTTATTTCTTGTCTCCCTCCTTCATATAACTAGATAAATAAATTCAGATAATACACTTTTGTCTGAATGTTGCTCTCTAGCATGTGTGTATGTGCAGTTTCCTCTCCCTAGAGCAACAATAAAGAGTGTTAAGTCCAGGTTCACTATTCTTTTTTTTTCCCCTTTGAGAGGAAGGGAAAAAAATATTAGTAGACTGAAGGAAGAAGCTATGCCATTGGGAGAAAAGACAAACCTCTCCCTGAAAATATAGCCTCTGAACAATTTAGTTGAGTTCCCAATTTTCACTCTGAGAAATGATGTACAGAATGGCTCATGGCCATTTTGCCCATTTCATTTTTGCCACTGAGAATCCACCATCTTATTTCAACATTTGAAGCCACTTGGCAGGACACCAGGCAGGTCTATATAATTGAAGCATTAACTATTTGGATGACAAAGAATTCTTGCCCATTAGAATGTGTTCTCCAACTTGAGAATTGGTTTTCAAGTTAGCAACAGCAACAACAATAAACAACTTCCATTCTCCCTGATTATTTTTTTTTACAGAAAACTGGGCTATCTTCTCTTCAAAATGGAATGACATTTATTCTCCATGAGACATAGAGAAAGGCCAAAAGAATGCAGACAACATGTTGGTAAAATATTAGTTTCTGCAAATAGAAAGGAATAGCGTTGACTGCAGATGACAAGAAGGTCACCATATTTAAAGGGGAAAAATGGACTGTGCTGATTTTGCAGAAACATAATACACCATAAATAGCTCCTTCTATCAGATAAAATAGCAGGGATTGATAGAGCAGGATAATAAATCGAAGAGTTCGAGGCATGAGAAGCAGAGCCAATTACCATCTCTCTCCCCCCCCCCCTCTCTCACACACACACCTGGGGATATTACACTTAGTATTTATCATACTGAAAAATCTCAGGAAAAGCCAAATGGGGAAAAGAGCTTGGTGGGAAAGGGGAAAGAATAGCAGTGGGATGACTTTTCTTGACCCCGAATATTTCCACACAATTTTATCCCTCCTGTAATTGTCCAAAAAAAATTCCCATGGAATTATGTGTCTTCACCACTGTTCCCCTTGCAATCTTCATTTGGTACTCCCTATGATCTGAATAAAGCTTTCTCTGATTAATCAATAAGGGAACAGAAATATCAGCATTGAGCCAACACTCTACAACCATGCTTGCTATTGCTTCACTTTGTTTATAAAGAGTTTCTGAAGCAATTCTGGATTCCTGCAAGTTCCATGTTGGGAAGCAGAAAAGGATCATAATACAAGGGAGAAGGTGACCAGTTCATTGGTAGAACATATGGTTAGCCGCATGGATAATTCTGGCAAGAAATTTGTCAAAAATACATTGGAGAATTGGTGAAGGTAATAAGAGGCTAGATGGACATCATGCTGTGTTGGTTCCTACGTGGACAATTAAGAGGTAGGTATGAAACCTAATTGATTAACTCACCCAGAAAATTAAAAAGGTCACACTAATTACCAAACATTGTATTGGTCCAATAAATTATTCTAGCTGAACTTGGCTAATGAATGGTCCTGCTCAGTAACAGTGACTTCTCCTGGATGGTTTTCTATCCCTTTGTTTCTAGAGTAGTTGATTAAAAAGACTGTCCAATAAAGCAATTAGATCCACAAACACATAAACAAAACAGCAACTATTATAAACATTTATTCTCATAACAGAGTTCCACACCTAAAGAACACAGTAGATCAAAGCAAAATTCTTAAGTACTATTGCAGGACATGTTAAATCTGTATGATATTTTTGTATAACAAGAGATCCAGAGAAATGGACAAATATCTATGAGTGTTCATCCAGTTAATTAGCACCTGTAGAATTCATTGAATTAAGGTATGATTCTTAGACAACTCCCTTCCAATTTGACTCCATTCCAACATTCTGCCATTTCAACATTGATTGATTTGCTAGGACAATTCCTATTATAACATATCATATAACATATTATCTAACATATAACACCCACCAAAAATATTTTTAAAGCATAACTGCCTATCTTCTGTTTATACTAATTTTATCTTTCTAATTAAATGTTGACTTAAGGAATATGTTTACAGATTAAGAGGGAAACCCAGCCAAATACTTATCTAAGCTGAATTTCCATTGGGCCATTTTAATGAATAATATCCTTCCTAAGTAACTGAACAGATGCCAGGGTTAAGGTTATAGGGATTCTAAACCATTTCTAAAATAGAATGATCCATTTTAGTAAGATCACTTATTTGAAAGTAGACCTTTTTTTTTGCATTAGGAATATTGCATTTGACTTGAAAATGAGAAGCAATTTAATGTTCCAAATTTAGAAATTAAGTTCACGGATGAAAACTGCTAGTATATTGTGAGCTAATTAACTTCACCCCTGCCCAATGTGCTTGCAAAGAAGGCTAACTCTTGTGGTACATTAACAGCATGATATCTGTCCATACATTTCTCTCCTTTTTGTCACCTCTTGCAGAAATAGATTCTCACATTATAATTTGAAGCATTAGATATCATAATTGTGAAGTCAAATTCAGAGTAAATTACCAATGTAATATAATGACGAGACTAACAAAGGCAATAGCACTTAGACTTAGTGCTTTTACAGCCCTCTCTAAGTGGTTTACAGAGTCAGCATATTGCACCCCTCATTTCGGCCACCTCAGAAGGATGGAAGGCTGAGTCAATCTTGAGCAGGTGAGATTTGAACTGCTGAACTGCAGCTAGCAGTCAGCCGAAGTAGTTCGGTTGGAACGGGGCCGGCGGCGTCCTCGTGCACGCGTGCGGCACGCACGTGCACATGTGTGGCGCACGCATGCGTACTAGCATTTGTGCGATGCTCCAGCTGCTCCTGGAGGATCGTGCAGGCGCTGTATGCATCCTGCGCATGCGTGGAAGCGCAGAACTCGTCAAAACTGGGTAAGGAGCGTGGGTGGGTGGGTGCGCCGTTCGCCGTTCCCGGAAGTTACTTACTTCCAGGTTCACCGACCAACCGGTTCGCAGGGACCGCCGCGAACCGGTTGAAACCCACCCCTGCCACTGCGCCACCTCGGCTCTTACTACTTGTAAGAACAGGCTTTGGCTTGTGTGCACCACTCTTTGGATGAACTTGTTAGTGCTATTTAGCTTTTTGAACCTAATTATTATATGGTTAGTAAAAAGAGAGTATTAAAAATGGCTCTATTCTTCCAAAGTCCTTGGAGGAAAATCATTATCAGCAACATCATTCTCACTTTTTGTCATAAAGGAGTCCAGGAGTGATATGTGTATGTCAAACAACAATAATGATTATGCAAGTCATGAAGAATAAGAATACTTAATCTAAAAGAAGGTAAGCATAGAACAATTAAAATAATGTTCATTTTTGAAAGACAGCCTGAAGATGTTCTTCCCCGTACAACTGATAAACCAAGTAAGCAAAGATGACCGTCTGGTTTTAAGGCTACACTGGAATAAATAGAGATCTTAAAAAGTGTAAGAATAATTTTTCAATTCCAGGTGTAGTAAGTTAATTAAGCTGGAGTCTTTTAAAAAAAAACCTTATTTTTTCCACCTTTCACAATGGGAATGTATTGTCTTTTCTCAGATAGGCCAAATTCCTGGTCCACACTTTCCCATAATCCCTTATAAAAGGAAGCTTAGTCCTGAACAATTCTTACTCTGCAAATTCCAAGAAAACCAATATGTTTTCAGTTTAAAATGAAGAAAGGAAGAAAACTATCAAAGCTCATGAACACCAATTAGCAGTCAAAGACATGATGAAAACTTCTTAATTTCACAATACTGTTAAGTGGACAGAACTTAACTACAGTTTCAACTGGGAAACTGGGAACCTCCTAGACCAAGTTAAATCCAAAAATTCTAGAGAATTCCTAACAACTTGGCATCCAGTCAAGTCAGCCATCCATAGACACACAAAGATAAACCATACTTAAACACTATTCAAAGGAGAGAACAACAATAATAAAAAGCTAAGGAGAGAAAAAAACAAACGGAACACATCCTCTCCAATGGACAATAACGTAGAGCCAAGGTGGCGCAGTGGTTAAATGCAGCACTGCAGGCTACTGCTAGATCAGCAGGTCAGCGGTTCAAATCTCACCGGCTCAGGGTTGACTCAGCCTTCCATCCTTCCGAGGTGGGTAAAATGAGGACCCAGATTGTTGGGGGCAATATGCTGACTCTCTGTAAACCGCTTAGAGAGGCCTGAAAGGCCTATGAAGCGGTATATAAGTCTACTGCTATTATTGCTATAACCAGATAAACAGGATTAATGTTTTTCTTCACTTTTTTTTAAGTGGACCCTACCATAAGGTGGAAGCAGAGCCTGCCATAGTACAGGAATAATGTTAAGAAGAAGAATCATGGCTACTTTTTGGTAATTGGTTGGATAATTCCCTGCAACTTTATTAGCAAGGGTTTTCCTCCTTCTTGGGGCTGAAAGAACATGATTAGCCCATGGTCACCCATCTGGCCTTATACATAAGGCAGGATTAAAAATCATGTTCTCCTGAATTCTAGCCTTAACCACAATACCAAACTGAGTCTCAAATAGGTATTAACAAATAATCAAGCAGACCACTTCCAAGCAAAACTGGTAGGACAAGCTACTGTATATAAACAGGAAGCAAACCTCACTCTCACCAGCGCTTATAATGGTACCTAGTTGGGTAATAAAATGTATGCAAGCAAATAACCAAGCTCAGAGTGCAACAAGAGAGGCTATGGAGAAACAACTACAATAGACTAGGTCCATATAATGGCTAGGTCCATATAATGGGGTATAATCAATTAGTTAATTTAGTTGTTAAGATGCTGAGTTGGAGACTGAGGTTCATTTTGCTTGTCAGTCATTGAATTCACTGGTTTAATATGGGATTACTTTCTTTCAGGGCAAACTACCGTACAAAATGGTTTGAAGGAAAAAAAAAACTAAAGAAAGATATCAAGACAGCCACTTAGGTTCCTGGTGGAAAGATCTAATAAGTGGTAATTTTCTAACTTATCACAGTACACTGAATCTTAAAATAACCACTAGGGGATGGATTCACACAGCTGCGTGATGGCACGCATGTCAGAAGTGGCACACAGAGCCATCTCTCCGGGCACGCCAGCCATTGCCCATTGCTCTTGTGGGTTCTGGAATGCACATGTGGCTGGCCAGCTGGCCTTCATGCATGCATGCATGCCAGAAACAAGACGACCAGGTTGACCAGTGCACATGCACATGGCAGAAACCTTCCTGGAGTGCGCATGCGCGCTGGGGAACGGCTCTTCTTGTTTTTGGCATTCCCACATGTGCACGTTGTGGAGCTGCCCTTCCAGTTTCTGGAGATCCCCTGCACATGCACGCATGCTCCCGTTTCAGCACTTGGTGCCGAAAAGATTGCCAACACTGACATAGCCCATTAGATAAAATTATTTTATCATTAGATTTTTATCCCATTTTTTTAAATAGTTCCTCAATCCAAGACCATAAATGTACTGATATTTTGGGCTTCTATTTTCTCCATAATAATAATAATAACAACAACAACTCTGTGAGCTAGAGATGGAGCTCTCACCTCGTACTCAGGAGGCTGTGAGTTTAACCCTAGGCAGTGGCAGATGTTTCTCTATCTGGGCACAATGAGTAAGTGTCTGCTGCAGACTCTGCATAGGCATTAGGAAGGGCATCTGGCAAGTAAATGTTTGAGCTCCATTCAGTCACCCCAACTGAACTTTTTAAAGGGATTGCGGGCTCATTTTAAAAATATATATATCTGTAATACATCCATCAGTTGGGATGAAAGTAACTGGATTAAAGCCACCCCTATCCCATATACTGTAAACAGGCATGGTTTCCAATGTTATCTTTAACTATGGTATTTGGTTTCTCCTTGGTAGAAACAAATTGTGTGACTTGATAACTGGGAAAAAAGAGAGCAAGCTTTATCTGTGTCAATAATAATTGCTTGGCCAAAATGCTAAAACCCCAAGATCAAGACAACAGATCGAAAGCACATGCTTTATCTTGAAGTATCAAGTGCTATGGTATGATTGAGGTGAGTATGAATTGGCATCATTAGTGTATTGCTGACAGGATGTCAGTGCTCAGATTTCTTTTAAAACATCCAAGCGTTTGACTGATAGTGATGCTAATAATAGTGTGACACAGTAATTTTATTGTCAGGGTTATTCTCAGACTTGGCACTGCTTTTATCAATCTGTTGATGAATAAAAGTTGTGTAAAAGACTCTAAAACAATTCAAAAGCAGCTGCTTTGAAAAGGTCAGCAAGCAGGATATAGCTACTTTTCTGGTTGATATATATATATATTTTTTAAAAAAAACCAGGACATAGCATTTTGGCTTTTTGAAGAAAGACAAAGATCATCTCATTTGCTCTGTCAGATGGTTTATTTATCTGCCTTGGGTTTTTTATTGCAGAAATTAGCACATTTCGAATGCCATGTTGAGCAATGTATGTGAGCAAATGTGCACATCAGTAAAATATCACACCAGCAGAATAAGGCAATATAATGTAAATGAAAAGCAATTTCCAAGGGTTGTAGCAAATAAATGATGCTCCAAGGCTAGAACTAATTTTAGAAATTCTCCTAATTAAAAGGAATGTCAAAAGGGTTACAACACTGAACTAAATCCTTGGAATGAAACAGAGGACACGGTATTAAACTCTTATAGTAGTGCAAAGCATACACACTATATCTAACAGAAAACTAAGAAATAATTACATTTTTTTTAAAAAAAACCAAGGTATATATTTAATATGAGAGCCAGTTTTGTGTAGTGGTAAGGCACCAGGCTAGTAATCGGGAGACTGTGATTCCAGGGCATTGTTTGTTGTTATTGGTAGTGCAGTTTTCCATTATTTTTGTTAGTTATAGATAGATGATAAATAGATAGATAGATGATAGATAGATAGATAGATAGATAGATAGATAGATAGATAGATAGATAGATAGATAGATAGATAGCAATAGTGCTTAGACTTATATACTTCTTCGTAGTGCATTATAGCCCTCTCCAAGTGGTTTACATGGCCTTATTGGGCCATGTGATGGACATGTGGGTGCTGGGAAGGAAATTGAATTTTCATTGGATGGGGAAAACCTGGAAGCTTTCAGATTCAGGTTTTCCCAGATGTGCCAATATGACATCTCTAATAAAATGGAACTTTGAGGAACTTCAAGCCTCAGAGTCTTCTTTCATTTGGGGGTGTTACTTGGAACCCTGACACCTGGGGCATATTAAATATATGCTGCGTTTGTTGCAGTGCTTTGTAATATGAGGAAAAAGAGAAAATAATCATTAGCCCATAAATCCTCATAACATGGGAGAAAAATAATGTCAATTATAAATAATTTTCCCTTTCCATGTTTTATGGCACCAACTTTGGAGGAGTTGATATATTCATGGAGGATAGGGTTACGCATAGGGGTGGTATTCACTTAATTTTCCTACTGGTTCACAAATGTAAGTGTGCACGCATGCACACTAGCTTTGCTCGCACATACCCTATCTATGCATGCGCTTGCCCTTCCATGGATGTGGTTTGATCATGCATATGGCTTGCACGAATGCTCATGGCTTGAAAATGTGCCTAAATAGGACAACATAGAGCTGGGCGGGTGGGCAGGCCCACCCGCAATTTCCGCTACCGGTTCGGACGAGCCAGTCCGAAACGGCTGAATACCACCTCTGGTTAGGCAGGGGTGTTACTTCTGAATGCTTTGTTTTGTCTTCGGAGATTGAGGAAGCATATATTAAGAGCAAGAGAAATAGTGGAAGGAAATTATGAACATTTACTCAGAGACATCTGGATGGTCACTAAAATGCTGATTTTATAATGATTCAGCAGAATTTCCCCCCTTCTAATAGAAACTAGAGACTTCTAGATGCAAGAGCTAAGGGAATGAAGATCTACAAAAGTTATTTAGTGTTTTTATTTAAGCAATATGGCCTTCCAGATTAATGTCTCCTTTTTTGAAGTCATCACACAAAAGGCAATTTATTTTTATGTCTTTATTTGTCACATTTCTGAACTGCCCCTCTCCCTCAAAGGGACGCTGGAATATAGGGGATGAGTGTGACCATTTATGCCAAGGAGTGTTCCAAGCAGAATGAAATATTACTTGTGGGAGAAATTTCCATTGCTGTTGATTGAATGCCTTGTGATGCTATTCTTGCACAACATGCTTCCCAAGTATAGGAGAAAGAAAGTAAACAGCACAAGGTTATGTTGTCACTTGACAAATGAGAAGCAAACAGCCTGCTGGTATCTTGAAAATCAAGGCTAGCAAATATCCCCATCAAAGTGATTTTTGAGCAGTTTGCAGAGATGCTCACTGTATTTAATTGCTGAAATCCTAATTACTTGGTATGCACTCTCCAAAAAGAGAAATAACATTTTAGGAGTTGACGTTAAAAGCTCCAATGAAGATGGTAAAAGTACAGAAAGAATCTTTTTGAAATAAGTGGCATGATGTTGTTTATTGTATTCCACCAGAAACGATTGGTTTTGCCAAAAAATAATCAGAACAATGTTTAGTTTATGGCTAAAGCCATCCTAAATATGTATACCAATGTTGTATGAGTGTACTGTAAGTTGCTCTTAAACTTGTTCTCATCTGATCCTAGGATTTTAGATATTCCTCTTAAAAACGTGTGCTTTATTTCTGAGGTAAATAATCTTTGACAATTTTGATTCTCAACTCATCGGATGCAGTCTGTTTCTTCAAGCATGCTGTTGACTTTTCATAACTTTAAAACTATTTCAACTTTTGTGAGCAATCTTCTTTTTGGGAGGTAGGCGTGTTTCTATGTGACTAATCTTTGTTGCTGCTGTTTAAATATTGATACATATTTCTGGAGATGACAGCCATTATATCAATTGTGTCTTGACTATCACTATGCTTTATTCCTGAGATATACAGATGGAAAGTCTGAATTAAATGAACTCTAAGGAAAATCATGCTGGGCTTATATTGGGATAGCAGTAAAATATTGCCGCTTTGTAACTAAGCAATACTTGCTAGTTTGAAGGATCTTTTCCGGCAAACAAGTTTTATTAAAAAATAATCTCTTGTGAGCTGTAGCTCACTGTATAAGAAGGCTTTTAACTGATGTACGATTTAAGTTGGGGTGAAGTGGGGAAGAAGGTGGCGATATCCAGATTGCTTATGTAACTACATATTACATGTATGAGATATTATTTTATAAATTAACAACTGTAACATGTTAAAAATCAATTATGAGTGCTGAGATCTTTTCCAATCATCTAAAATCATTTGATATATATGATTTCAGAAATCCTCACTCATTGGCAATATTAAACTCTTATCCCGCCCCAAATGGACCTTTTGAGGTCTGCAGATGTGTCCTGGGGATTTGAAATGTTGTGATATTACCATGTTACCCCGAAAATATGGTAAAAAAGGGTCTTATTTTCTTTTGACCCAGAAAATATGAGCTTGGCGTTACTTTCAGGGAGGTCTTATTATTTGGCAGAGAGCGTGGTCACCTCATGGCTGCTGCTATGAGGGCTTGGGGAGGGCTTATTTTTAGGGGAGGGCTTATTTTAGTGAATGCACTCAAAAGCCCCAATGAGGCTTATTATCCAGGAAGATCTTATTTTCAGGGAAACAAGGCATATTGTCTTTGTTTTGAGCTTGAATGTCAAACTTTTGTTATTTTATGCAATTTATCAATTTGTTCTACAAAAAATCCAGAGAAGCATTGGTGGTAAACGATCACATTTATTACAAAAGAGGAAGGTCATGTAAATGTGCCTCTTATCTTATACATCCACTTGTATGAATCTGCTGTTGATATAGATGTGAGGAGAAAGCAGATATTTGGGTTTCTTGCAGGTTCTAGTTTGCAGGTTAAGTTAGCATTATTTTAGCTTGTCATTAATCCTTTAACATCCAGGCATTGAATAAAAAACTAAAATGCATTTTTGTCAATACAACCAGCTATAATTTTCGTTAGACTGAATTTATCAATGTACAGAACACAATGTGTATAGTTCAAAGTTTAATTTATTTTCTATATACAACAATATTATATAACATTTTTTTTGTTTCCGCCCAATTACGTTGCATATATTAAAATAAGGGCATTTATGCTATCATGTTTTATTTTCAGATCTAGGGTCCCTTTATAACCATAGCTGTTATACTTTGATTCAAACTTTCCATTGCCTGGTTATACGCTGCTGTAATTTATTTCTATAGTAAGGTTTTATTTTTTTTGGAGAAAAGGATGCATTCCTTTCATTTAAAAATATAAGTTATTTAATTAAAAAAACCCAATCCATTGCAAAATAGGCTGTTCTGGGTGGTAATGAACTCATTTACTGGAGTAACTATTCCAACTAGAATCCAGTGAATGCTGTGATGGTTAAAATGTAGTATTGCAGGCTAATTCTGCCAACAGCCAGGAATTCGATTCTGACCAGCTCAAGATTGACTCAGCCTCCATTCTTCCAAGATTGGTAAAATGAGGACCAAGTTTCCAAACTTAGTAACTTTAAGACTTGGGGATGTAATCCCTATAATTCTTAATTATTCTTAATGCTGGTTGGAAAATTCTAGGAGTTGAAGTTCACAAATCTTTAAGTTACCAAGTTTCAAGCACCAGGGAAATCGGGAGATTCAAGCAATTCAAATGATTATAAAGATTTATGGCAAGCTTATAGGTTTTTTATAGGTTTTATTAGTATTTGTAGGCCGCCCTTTTCCCTGAGGGGACTCAGGGCGGCTCACACAAAACCGGGAAGGGGGAATACAGACATTAGATAGACACATATAATAAAATAGTAAGCAACATACATACATCATTCGGGAGGGGTAACTATCCTTATCCCCAGGCCTGACGGGCGAGCCAGTTCTTCAAGGCTATGCGGAAGGCTTGGACGGTGGAGAGGGTACGGATCTCCACGGGGAGCTCGTTCCAAAGGGCCGGGGCTACTGCTGAGAAGGCCCTCCTCCTTGTAGTTGCCAGCCGACATTGGCTGGCCGATGGAATACGGAGGAGGCCTAATCGATGGGATCTTATTGGTCGCAGAGATGTAATTGGCAGAAGGCGGTCTCTCAAGTATCCAGATCCACTGCCATGTAGGGCTTTATGGGTGACTAATAGCACCTTGAAGCGCATCCGGAGATCGACAGGTAGCCAGCGCAGCTCGCGGAGGATAGGTGTTATGCGGGTGAATCGAGGTGCACCCGCAATCACTCGCGCGGCTGCGTTCTGCACTAGCTGAAGTCGCCGGATGCTCCTCAAGGGCAGCCCCATGTAGAGCACATTGCAGTATTCCAGCCTGGAGATCACAAGGGCCCGAGTGACTGTTGTGAGAGCCTCCCGATTCAGGTAGGGTCGCAACTGGCGCACCAGGCGAACCTGGGCGAATGCCCCCCTGGTCACAGCCGTTAAGTGGTGGTCAAATGATAGCTGTGGATCCAGGAGGACTCCCAAGTTGCGAACCCTCTCTGAGGGGTATAAAATTTGACCCCCCAGCCTGAGTGGTGGAATATTAGCCAAATCTTTGGGAGGAAAACACAACAGCCACTCGGTCTTTTCTGGGTTGAGCACAAGCTTGTTCACCCTCATCCAGTCCATAACGGCCTCAAGACCCCGGCTCATCACGTCTACCGCTTCATTGAGTTGGCACGGGGCGGACAGATACAATTGAGTATCGTCCGCATATTGATGGTATCTAATCCCGTGCCTGCGGATGATCTCTCCCAGCGGTTTCATGTAGATGTTGAATAGTAGGGGGGATAAGACCGAGCCCTGAGGCACCCCATAATTTAGGGGCCTGGGGGACGATCTCTGCCCCCCCACTAACACCGACTGCGACCTGTCCGAGAGGTAGGAGGAGAACCACCGTAGCACGGTGCCTCCCACTCCCACCTCCCGCAGTCGTCGCAGAAGGATACCATGGTCGATGGTATCGAAAGCCGCTGAGAGGTCAAGGAGGACCAGGATGGAGGAATGTCCTTCATCTCTGGCTCTCCAGAGATCATCCATCAATGCGACCAAAGCGGTTTCTGTGCTGTAACCGGGCCTGAAGCCTGACTGGAAGGGGTCTAGATAGTTTGCTTCCTCCAAGGACCGTTGGAGCTGAAAGGCCACCACCTTCTCAACAACCTTCCCCAAGAAGGGAAGGTTGGAGACTGGACGATAGCTATTAAGAACAGCTGGATCCAAAGATGGTTTCTTCAGGAGGGGTCTCACCACCGCCGCTTTCAGTGTGGCGGGGAAGTTCCCCTCCCGAAGGGAGGCGGTTACAACCGCCTGGATCCAGCCTCGTGTCACCTCACTGCAGTTAGTAACCAGCCATGAGGGACACGGATCCAGAACGCAGGTGGAGGTACTTACAGCTCTCATGGCCTTGTCCACATCCCCATATGCTCTATAAAAGAATCTGACCATTTAATGGTCAAGGGAATGAGCAGGAGATAAGAGAGGCATTCAAGATGGGATGGAGTTAGGTTTTTTGCAGGCATGCATGAACTCATGACTTATGATACATTTGACCAGCCTGGTCATCTCCTACACCAAGCTTGGAAACCCCTGTTCTAGGTTGTGGTCATTACTGGAATGTAATTACATAGCTACATGCTGAAAACACCAATCTGGACTTTGGGTCAAAACAGTTTCCTCATCTCTGTATATATATTTTCATGTAAATATTGGAGAAGGAGACAACAGCTTCACATCAACTGCTTAATTTCACCTAAACTGAAATTTGCAGCAAATTTAGAATGGCTTTTAAAGTACTTGTTCAGAATTCAGTACAGGGGTTTACTCATGTAAAAGCTTATATCCCATTAGCAATCTTCTGAGCCATTTGCCCTCCTGAGAGTTTTGTATCTCTGGTAAATATTTCCATGTGATGCATACCAAACAGATTTCATAAGGGCTATTTCGTCCTATTTAGCACATCAAGCATAAAGTAATGCACATTTCTGCAAACCAGTTTACATATTAATTATGAGATGTAGTGGCAGGTTAAACCAGTAGTGGTTATGAGTGCTTGAATGAATAAAATCTTTTGAGACGAGTTATGATTAACCTACAGATGCAGGCAAAAGCTGAAGATGAAGTGTTTCATTTTTTAGAAAATTATCTTCTATAGGGAATATCAAGAAAATAAAAGTGCAAATTTTGTAGTATTCAGAAAGATGCAGAAATGTGTCCGATGTTCATGGCACACAATATATACCTCTGAATTAGTCTGAATTAAATACAAGAGCACTCTATGCACTAACCTATTTAGGGATGCAATTTCAGAATTAAAGATGAATGCATCATTTTGCTCTGCAATGGAAAAATGCAAGATAAGTGAAGAATAATGTTCTAGATTTTCACATTTTGCTATCAGCACAGAAGTACAAGTGATTGAAAGCCTAAGATGACTTCAGCTAATTTCAAAATACAAACCAGGACCAGACTTGGGTGGAAGATCATAACGAGGATATAAACTGGAAGGTAAGCTTGTCCCTATTACATGATTGAACAAATTTGAAGGGGGACTTAGCTAAGCACCTACAATCTTAGATAGAATGGATGGAAACTAATCAAGGAGAGAAGCAACCTAGAACTAAGGAGAAATTTCTTAACCGTGAAAACAATTAACAATTGTTGGAACAGCTTGTCTCCAGAAATTGTGGGTGCTCCATCACTGAAGGGTTTTAAGAAGAGACTGGACAATCACTTGTCTGGATGCTATATGGTCTCCTGCTTGTGCCGGGGGTTGGAGTAGAACAGGGGTCACCAACCTTTTGGACCTCGCAGACCACTAAAGTCATAATTTTAAATCCCGTGGACCACTAATATGATCTGCTTAATGATCAGTGGTTGGGTGTGACTAGGTGGTCATGTGACTGGGTGGACATTGCCAACTCAATGTCCCTCACATCAAGGGGAACCTCACCAGCCCCTACTCACCCCTTCCCTCCCATCCAATCCTGGCCTGCTCCTTAGGGCCCCCTTAGGGCCATGCTCCTTAGGGCCCCAACAGGAAGCAGATGTTGGAGCAAAGCAGCCACCACGAGAAAGAGTTGGCGAAACAGCTGGCTCAGTTCAAATTGGATCTGATCGAGAAGGCATCTAAGCAGAAGCACCTCACTGAAGACTACGAGCATAGACTCGTAGACCCCATATTTCATTCCAACTGTGTTACTCTGTATTTAGTCGCAAAAAAATTAAGCAAGTAATCTGGTTATTACTATGAGGTGGAGCCAGCTTGATCTTGAGACTGCCTGCTCACTACGGTGGGTGGATGCAACTATGCCTACCCCCCCACCCCATTTCTCTTATTCTTCAGACAGTAATTAGAACAGTGAGTACTGAATTCAGTTTTAGTTGTGGAAGAGGACCCATTTCTTTTTCATTAAAAACTGTATTAGATTTTTTAAAAATACAAAAAAGAATCAAAGGCAAGGAGTTCAAAAAGGGGAAAGGGATAACAAAAAGAGAAATAACAAAATTAGGGAGTGCAAACAACAACAAAACTATAGAAAGAAAGGAACTTTTAACTGTCACACATCTTTATTGCATTTTCAGTTGTATCTACAGTATTTCATCTACCTAGATAACTATATAAACATTGGATAACTACAAATTCTTAACAGATGGGATAATAGTTTCCAGTATTTTTCAAAACTGGCACATCCATGATATATCAAAAGCTTAGTCATTTCAAATAGAATTTCTTATTCTGAGTGTGAGAAAGAAGAAAAATAGATTAGATGTCATATCTCAGTGATGCACTAAAATATTTATTTTCTATTAACTGTTAAATAATCCTTGAGGGAAATAGGATGGGTAGAAGTAAGAGGGTATGTGGGAGGAGTAGCAATGATATTGCACATCAAGTTGCATCATTGAGTTTAAATTAAAATGAAATAATTTTGAGTTGGAGCGTATGTTGCTACAGAATTTCTACCTTACTGAAGTTATTTTTGAAAGTCTACTTTCTTTTTAAAGGGTGATATATAGAACTTTATTTCAATATAATCTCTTATAACACCTTACATGCAGTATGTGCAATAAAAAAATGTAAACATTGTATTCCATGGATCTGTGCTTAAACAAGCTGTATGCCATATTAAAAATCCACCTCAAGGTTGGCACAGTGACACTGTACCTATTTTGGCCAAGGATCTAATTTAAATTTACAGCTGTGATAGTGAATTAATGCATTGCTAATTTTCTTTTGCCCTATTGATTCCATGATTAATATGATGGACCATATTTTTCCAGGCTAAGAGAAAAGCTAGATGAAACCACATTATTACACTGAAATGTCAGGCCAAGCCAATTCAGACCATCCCTTTGACTGAGATTTCTGGAGATGCTCCATTGTGGGTCTGCAGAAACAAATTGTTTCTAAATGCTTGACTAGAAATCATGTGCATGATAATGATGATAATGATAATGATTTCCATCTAATAATGGAAATAAAAAATGTTTGGGTATGGCAATTGATGAAGAAGGAAGAAGATAAAAGAGTACGAAGAGGTAGGTGGCCAAAGATGAAAGAAACAACTACTGAACTGAAGGAGAAACTATTACAAAAGGAAGAGCTGCAACCAAGACAATGGTCGCATAAAGGAAGTCTGAGTCCAAGGTAGAAATGTAATTTGAGATAGTGTCTCAAATATGAAACTCTTTCGTTTTCATGAAGGTAAAGAAGGGGGGGGGGAAGTGGTGAGTTCCGATTTCCATTCCAACCATACCGGTTGGAACGGGCCCGGCGGAGTCCACATGGCTGCACGCAGCACACATGCATCTTAGTGCCTCCGCGAGCCTCCGTGATGCTCCAGCTGCTCAGAGGAGCATCGCACAGGCACTGTACACGGCCTGCACGTGTGCAGAAGTGCAGAAGACTTAAAAGACTGGTAAGGAGCTCGGGCAGGCGGGTGGTCCCTCCGGAGCCCCATACCAGAACGGCATCCAGTGCTCTGGGCTGGCTCCAGTACATTCGTACCAGGGCATACCACTTGCAATCCACCACTGGGGGGGGGGTAGGGTGGAGAGAGGCACATTTTACAAGATCATGCTATTTTAACCTTATACAACTACCTTTACTATGGCATTTAGTACAGATAATGCCACAAAAATCTTTATTCTATAGACTACATACATACATACATACATACATACATACATACATACATAATACACACACACACACACACACACACACACACACACATAACAGCATATGGGTACTTGAGAGACCGCCTGCTGCCAATTACCTCCACCAGACCGATTAGATCCTACAGTGTAGGCCTCCTCCGAATTCCATCCGCCGGCCAGTGTCGACTGGCGACTACCCGGAGGAGAGCCTTCTCTGTGGCTGCTCCGACCCTCTGGAACGAACTCCCCGTGGAGATTCGCACCCTCACCACCCTCCAGGCCTTCCGCAAAGCCCTTAAAACCTGGCTGTTCTGACAGGCCTGGGGCTAAACAACCGTTGCCCCTACCTCAAATGGTATGATTGTTGTGCTTTTAAATTATGTATTGTTTTGTGTTGGTGTCAAACTGTTTGTATCCCCCTTCCCTTGCTCAACTTGTGAGCCGCCCTGAGTCCCCTTCGGGGAAAAGGGCCGCATACAAATAAAATAAATGAATGAAATGAAATGAATATCAAAACAATCAAACCAAGCCAAGCCACTTTCTTTGAAGGTAGATTTGAGGTCCCTTTGGGGACCTGAACATCCACTCTAAATACTGACTGGAAATTAATGAAAACTTTGTCAGCACCTTGAAAATTGTTTCCCATATAAACTAATATCACAGATCTCTTTATATTAAAATTAGAATTAGCAGCATTGAGATATAAAATCCAAGGTTGCAGCAATTATGGCCCTTTTCTGATGATTCCCTTGTCTCTATTTGATATAGATGAATCATTCATCTTTATATGACAAGCAAGGAACTCTTCCTGGGAAATGTAAAAATTGGTGGATCTATACACAACATTTAAAGATCTATGAGAATTATTCCTTCCATCAAACACTGGTTCAATTTTCCTAGAATGGGCCCATTTTTCTTTAAGCAAGCATCAGGCTAAAAGGTTGGTCAATGGGTTCAAAAGAAAAACATTTGTTATTCTAGTAATCAAATTAATGGAAGATACTACAATACTATAATAAGCCAGTGGGCATAGGGCATCACTTTGACTCCAGCAGCATATTCTTCAATTTTATCTCTTCACTTTTGCTCTACTTCTCAAAAAGCACATCTCTGAGGCAGCTTTAAGTTAGAAAAACAAGAAATCCATTACAAATGAGCATTAAATGCATTTAAAAGAAGTGGTATTTTTAGTCCAACAAAAAAGAGCATCATGCTTAACAGTTTTCCTCATAGCAATTCTTAAGGCGTGCTGAGAACATTAGAAAACAAACCTAATCCTGATTAAAAGTAGCATAAAAATGAGCCACCAAGCTGATGTGGCAGAATCTCAAAACTGTCTTTCGCTGGAACAGAGAAAACAAAAATAACTGAAAGGGACAGCAGTATCACATTGAGCTAAACATTTTGCAATATTCTTTTAGCACAAGGATCCCCAACATTTAGGTGTGAGTTTGCTTGAAGTTTTTAAAAATGCTGTAGCCTCTTTTGCAAAATAGCTCGTGTTGTCAGGTTACTCATTCACAAATAAGCAGCCATTGGGGACATAAATATTCAAAAAGCAGGTAGCCCAGATATTACCTGATCTTCTCCTTTTCAGTTTGTTCCCACAGCTTCCTATTACTGCTATTTATCAGAACTATATATACTTTAGAAATGGCTAGGAAGAATGCTTCACATCTTGAGTGAGTGAGGGGCAACACATTTCTTTCCTTACTAATTAAAACAGTGATATCTTTTTTTTTTTCAGGCTTCTTAACAATCCTGGAAAAGATGCTTTTACTTTAAGGAGATGATACATTTTAAACTGGCAGCATCTATATTTTTCAGGCTTGCCTGAAGCTAGAAAAAGAGGCAGCTGCTTTAATGAATATTATAAATATGCTAAGCTAATACTGATAATTTGCAGTTTGCTGGCTTTCAGCTTCTTAACAGTAAAATAATTGTCCAAAAAGATTAACTTTCAAGAATGTGGGGAGAGAAGAAGCTGGTAAGGTTGAAAGGGGGGTGTCTATGGTTATCTTGATCTCTCAGCATGCAGAGTTGGAAATGTCCTTCTTACAGGAGAATGTCATCCATACTTGTTCAGACATCAATTTAAGTGAGATCAATGGGACTAATTCCCAAGGAAGTACGCCCAGGATAGTGGTCACCCAGGAAGCTGTCAATAGTTTTAGAAGATCGGGCTGTACTTTAATTTGTATTGTCTCTGCAAAGCAGGGGTTTATTGGCTGTTTTCCGGGATTACTTGCAAGTCTTAATTAATGAATCTACCTTAAAGATTTGAATGAGGAAGTTGTACAAATGCTAAAGGTTGCTACTGCTTTCCTACTATGATATCTGTTTGCTGATAATAATAGTCTGAGAAATGATCCTGCAGATTTTTCTAACTTGCCCTTCGCTGTTATCAGGGCTTCAGATGACTGAAGGTAATATGAAATAAAGTATAAAAAAGATAACCCCTCTGCCCTTCTATTATATATGACTAATCTCAACTACAGTGAGACACATTTAGAGGGGAAAATATCTTTCACTCTGTATCAGTGACCAGAGAAATGATAAGCTGTTGTGGCTTAGCTAAGTTTCGTGGAATCTTCCCCATATCTGATTGAGATTTTCATCTCATCTTCTGTTTATTTCTCCCTATTATCCTGCGTTATATCTCAGCAGGTTTCCTCTTTGAGAGCTGCAGACAGAATAAGACAGATGTACCAAATGCAAAGATACAAAGAGAGTGGTTTCCATAGTGACCGTAACCTTGTTAAGACAGAAAGAACCTGGTTTCTTAAGCTGAGCTGCACTTCAGCTCTAAGCGGTAGACACAAGGGAATGAACATTACTAAAATGCCCATTAACTTCAAGTCTCTTGGCAATTTTCAGGACCTTACCATTTTGGTGATAAAAATTAATGCCAAACCAAAATGGGTTTTTTTAACCTTTTTTGTTGTTGTTGTTGCATTGTACACATACAATTACAGAATCTATGCCAATATTTCATGCCCAATTTCTGTCATACATATTTGATTAACTAGTTTTGGTAGAAAGTAGCTGAAGTTATGCACTTCAGAACATGTCACTTTCTACTTTCTTACCCAAAAATACATACAGAAGTATGTATCCATAGAAACAGCTGGGTTTAACTATGGAATGTAAGTGAGTAGTAAAACCTAAAGCATTGGTTTCAATTTCTTTTTCCCCTTTCCTTTGATAATATTGTGAAGTGTTTGTCATCAATTATATTGTTACATGATTAGATATGACTGGCTCAGGGGTGAAATCCACTTACCTTTCTACCAGTTCAGTAGCAATGTGAGCATGTACACTCGCTTTGCTCGCCACCTCCTTGCATGTGCAGTAACTCCTGTGCATGCACAGAGCATCAAAATGGTAAGGTAAGTGAACAGCCAGAGGGAGAATCCGCTGTGCTGCACAATTTATATTAGCTAGAAAGCAGGGAATCCTGCTTTCTTGCTAATATAAATCATGTATCACAGCTGATCGTTGGAAAAACAAGTTCACCCAGAAAAACCAGTTCGGGCGAACCGATTTCATTTGTTTTACTACCGGTTCAGGCAAACCAGTAGCATGTTTACTACCTGTTTGGGCGAACCGGTCTGAACTGGTAGCATTTCACCCCTGCACTGGTTACACTGTGGCTCCCCTGTGATCCTTGAGTGTTTGGGATCATGCAATCACACACACACACAGACCTCAGCTGATCATGATAATGATGGTGTTGATAGCAACAACATTGTGAAATAGGGATGAGATCTGAAACAGCAAGAGGACAGGCAACTTACCCTAATATTTCTGCACACTTTAAAAATCAATTTGTCATTAATTATTAAATGTATAGACCACAACTGCACTTTCTTGTGGAGGGCATTCTATAGCCTGGAGAACACAAAAATGAAGGACCTATCATGCATAAAGATAGCCCAATTTTTAGCATTAGAGACATCTTTAAGGAACTGATCCATGCAACTCTAACTTTATATTTATTGCTTTATTTATTTGTGTATTTCATTTCAGGCTTTCAGCCTACCAGGCTGCTTTTCCAAATGGCAATTAAGGGCTGTGCTCCTGTTCATGTGGAGTCTGAAGCTCTTTAGACAACTCAGTTTTGAAGCAAGCACAGCTCTAGTATACAGTATATCAGTAAATGCATTCCAGTGGCAATATATTTCACAATGAACATCAATTTCTGCGAAAGTTGTTACGCCAAACATTAGAGCTTCAAAACTTCAAATACTGTCTACTTGATAAAATCAGGAAGATAATTGTGGGAAATAATTAAGTTAATTAGGGCCTGTATTAACCCCATCATCTGTTTTATAATTGAGAATCTCATACTGGTTAATTTCTACAGAACTTCAGATAGCAACTGTTGCTTGCTTGCAAATGATTTACAGTTTCCCTGGGTTTAATAGAATAACAGCATAAGACAGAAATGTGTAATAACAGTAACAATAATAGTAATGCTGCAAAGAAGTCTGATTTTTTTTTGAACCGTCTTCAATTGATGAAGGAGGCAATTTCTTCATGGGATTGCATGTCTATTCAATTTGTGTGTCATTTATAGTTATATAGTTACTATAGTTAGTAACTCAAGGTGATGAACATATATAATACTCCTTCTTCCTCTTATTCTCCTGACAATGATGTTGTGAGATGGGCTTGACTGAGAGTGTGTGACTTGCCTAAAGCCACCCATCTGGCTTTCATGCCTAAAATGAGACTAGAACTCAATCCTTTGTGTTTTAGCCTGGTTTCTTAATAACCATTGTTATCTTAACACCACTCTCCTAGTTTCTAGATTAATGCCTTAACCTCTACACCAAACTGGGTCTCCAATAAGCCACAAGATGGCGCCTTCTTGTTCAACATGATTTCTACTGTTGAAAATATGCATATATGGAATGTAAATACTTGTGATCAGATGATGTAATGAACACTGTACATACAAGTATATTTTTCAAATGTATTTAGAAATGAGGAGAGGAAATAATAAGAAGAAGACAAGGCATATGGAAGAAAAATAAAAAAGTTGGCCTAAAATATTTTAACTGAGGGTGGGGTTAAGCATATATTCCAAAAGGTTGCAAAGTGATCTTCACCCACATTAACTGCATCCTGAAACATTTGTTATTGTGGCAGAGACAGTTCATAAAAGATACATCTACCACAGCTAAAAAAAATATATCCTTTCATCCTTGTCTTCAATAGAAGGTAAAGACTGATGACTTAAACTAAAGCTTTGTAAGAAAGGGGTATTTCAAAAGAAAAAGAACTGATGTCATGGAAGAGATTCAGGGAAAGATTTATAAATCACAGAGGGAAGAACATGGAAGACTTTGAACTGTGAAACTAGACTGGAATTGTGGGAAGTTAGCAACCACCCCTCTCCTAGGAAAATGAGATATTTTAGGAAATATTAAAAGGGCACAATATTTCCCCTAAAAGGGAGACAGAAACTCATCCCCACCTTTGTCAATGAGCCATTAAGGCCTGGGCCAGTCTATTCTACATAACAAAGATCTACAGTACCTCCTCCAGGCAGAGCCATAGGAGGAATTGCCCGAAAGCCTCTTCATTACTTCATCACCCAGCAAGGCTCAACCAAGCCTGGGACACAGACAACCTACAAAGTTACCCCTGCATGGTCCATGGGAATCTGACAACCAATCAGAATACAAGTTCAACTTCAAATGCCCAGAGAGGGCATAAAACTCAGGCACTCTCAGCATCTCTTCCCTTTTTGCCCAGGACCTCAAACCATGTGATCCTGTCCACCATTAAAACCATCTTTCCAAACAGCCACCATTCTTTCCAGTGTCTTTCTCCCCACTTGGAACTGAACCCAGATGGACATTTCTTCCAACAGAATATAGCACATAAAACGAAGCTACTCTGTCAGCCTTATCTGAAAAGGGATTTGCATTTCATCCTTCAATACAATACAATAGCAGAGTTGGAAGGGACCTTGGAAGTCTTCTAGTCCAACCCCCTGCCTAGGCAGAAAACCCTATACTGTTTCAGACAAATGGCTATAAATATCTTCTTAAAGACTTCCGCTGTTGGGGCATTCACAACTTCTGGAGGCAAGCTGTTCAACTAATTAATTGTTCTAACTGTCAGGAAATTTCTCCTCAGTTCTAAATTGCTTCTCTCCTTGATTAGTTTCCACCCATTGCTTCTTGTTCTACCCTCAGGTGCCTTGGAGAATAGCTTGACTATCTCTTCTTTGTGGCAACCCTTGAGGTAAGACCCTTAACTGCTATCATGTCTCCCCTAGTCCTTCTTTTCATTAAACTCCTCATTGCTTATATTAAATTTCTGACCAGAAATTGTGATATGGCTAATGGTGGTTTGATAATGAATGTTCATATCTTCTCTGTTTTCTCAAAGATGAAATCCCAAATGATGAATGGGGGGAGGGAATAGTCTCTACTTGTGTTGTTGTTGTTGTTGTTGTTGTTGTTGTTGTTGTTGTTGTTGTTTTTAGGTCTAAAAGCTTAGTTTAGAAGAACACCTGACGGCCGTGACCGGGGGGGGGGGGGGGCTTTTACCAGGTTTGCCTGGTATGTCAGTTGCACCCCTTCCTGGATTGGGACCTCTGTGCATGGTCACTCATGCCCTTATCCTTTCTCACCTGGACTACTTCAACACTCTCTACATGGGGCTGCCCTTGAAGAGACCTGGAGGTTTCAGCTGGTCCAGAATGCGGCCATGCATTCGCATGGGGGTACCTAGGTGCTCCCATGTTACACCCCTTTTAGGCAGCCTGAACTGGTTGCCGGTTATTTTCTGGGTGCAATTAAAGGTACTAATTATGACCTTTAAAGCGTTCCATGGCTTAGACCCAGGGTACCTGCAAGACCACCTACTGCCACCAGTAGCCTCCCACCATCCAGTGCGATCCCACAGAGTTGGCCTCCTCAGGGTGCTGTCGGCCTTCTCTATGGGAGCGCCTTCCCTCTGGAATGAGCTGCCCCGGGAGCTTCGCATAATCCCTGACCTCCGGTCCTTCTGACGCACCCTAAAAAGTTGGTGTCAGCGTTCCAAATATCATGCAAACACCAAATATTATTTCACTACGCTGTTTTATTAGTGTAGTAATTGGGAGGGGGGAATAGAAAGTGTGGCAGGCCAAAGATCCTAAAAGGAACATAACTACAGACCTGACAGTTGGCTTTTCCAGCAAACCGGCCTGGCTTGAACAGAATAAAATAAATGATTAATTTAATTGTTAATTTTAATCTAATTTTTAAAATTTTATTGTTAATATTAAATCAGGTTTGTTTTGGGATACTTTATTTCGTTTCCTTTTTAACTTTTGTAATATCTGTTTTTTTTAAATGTTGTACGCCGCCCTGAGTCCTTTGGGAGAAGGACGGCATATAAATCCAATAAACAACAACAACAAACAACCGGGGACTAGTCCTGAGGAGAGAGGTTTTTCCATGGACCAAAGGAGGCATGGTTTTGCATGCTGCCTGCATTTTGCAGGTGGGGCTTTGCTTGCTTGTGTGGCCCAGTGTCAGTCCACAGACTGGGAGTTGCGGATCCCTGCTCTAAGGGACCGCCTCTGCCTTATTACATCAGTCTGCCCCATCAGTTCTGCCAAACAAGGCTTGCTTTGCATATCATCAACAAGAGTGGGATTCAAATGATTTAATAACCAGTTCTCTGCCCTAATGAGCAGCTGAGTAGGCGGGGCTTGGTATTCATGTGACTGAGTAGGTGTTGCCAACTCAACATCACTCACATCGATGGGCGCTTCATCTTAGCTGTTACAATGTAATCAGGGTTAACCGGAGAGGCGGTTTCTGTAAGCAGGGCAATAAAGATTAGGCTAGAAATAATACCAGGATGTTTCCTTCCTGCCTTCCTTACAGGATTAGCCCTGTAAAGTAGAAAAAAATAAAACGAGATTTCTTCCAACAACCGGTTCTCTGAACCTCTTAGAAAGTTAAGAACTGGTTCTCCCGAATAGGTGCGAACTGGCTGAATCCCACCATTGCAAGGGACCTATCTTCTCCCTAGTCCCATTTTAGGGAACAATCACACTTGGCCAATAAAGGATTATATTCTGTTCTGTTCTCTTCTATTTCTATTTCTATTCCATTCCATTCCACTCTTCACCCTGAAATTAGATTAACTCCCTCTCTTTTGACCTTCTAGAAATCCCTCAAGAATTGGTTATGTTATCAGCCCTGGCAAACCAGAGACGTGTTTCAATGGCTCCATGGCTGAGGTAGCAATTCTTGTTCTCTCCTTAGCTGGGGTCTGTGTGTTTGCTTTTAGAATATTTGTCATTTAATTTGGATTTTTATATGAGGGACCTTTGGTGTCCTCTCACCTTGGTTGTTTTCTTACAGATGTTTCATTATTCTAACTAGGTAACATCATCAATGCTTAGAGGGCACCAAGGACCCCTCGTTTCAACCCTGAACTACAAATATTATCCTTTACATTGGATTTTTATATGTGTATATCAATGGGACATTGTGGCTCAGTGGCTAAAATACTGAAAGGTCAGCAGTTCGAATATGTGGCACCGCATAACGGAGTGAGGTCCCGTTACTTGTCCCAGCTTCTGCCAACGTAGCAGTTCAAAAGCATGTAAAAATGCAAGTAGAGAAAGAGGAACCACCTTTGGTGGGAAGATAACAGCGTTCTGTGGGCCTTCAGAATTTAGTCATGCCGGCCACATGATCATGGAGACATCTTTGGACAGCGCTGGCTCTTCAGCTTTGAAATGGAGATGAGCACTGCCACCTAGAGTTGGGACTGACTAGCACATATGTGCAACGGGAACCTTTACCTTTATCTATTTATTTAATTCTTGCACACCACCAGTATTATTTTTGTGAGACAGGGAACTATGTAAATTAATAAATAAATACATTGTAGGCAAATACATTAATAAATATATTAAATGTATTATAGAGACAGGCAAAAACAATCTAGACATCTGAATCCTACCAGGTGAAGAATTATGTGTTCCATGTGCTTGACTGCTTAGGAATAAAGGCAGAAAGGGGTGACCTCAGATTAGGAGTGTTTTGGACGAAAAGCAAGCACAGGGAGTTGCAAACAGGGACACAGACCAAGTTCATGTCCTTAATGCAGGGTGGCATTGGAGTCAGTAGATCATGAACTATTGAAGAGTTTGTGCCATTAGACTGAACTTCCAACAATAGATAGTTCACTGACTAAAGAATGGGAATCACAGAGTATATATAACCAGGCATTAAGATAATACTTCTTGAGATAGAAGGATTTTCATGATGATAGACTTTTTTGAAGTTGATCTTTGACTAGCTGAATTGGAAGCAATTGCTACAGTGGTTTCCTAGAAGTGTAGAGAAAAGAAAGCAAAAGAAAATGCCATTTGAAAAAAATAAAAGCCGTTTGCCTCTGTTTGCCAAGGAATACATGCTCTCTAAAATAGTTGATTTTTTTTAAAAAAATTCAACATTTCTTTTAGATGCAGTTTTAATGTTTAGTTCAAGTGCTGTAGGCATTTCATTTTGAATACATAGTTTTAATATTTCATTTTGAAGGACTACATCTTCATTTCAAGATTGGAATAGGCAACTTTAAGGTGGCTTTCTATAACCACAAAATAGAACAGATGCCACTTGATATTGCTACGTGGAGTATGGGCTTTATTTGGAGCAGCAAACACTTTTAATAACTGTTGTTTCTTTATTTTATTTGCTGGATGTCTGTTCCTTCATTTCTCTGGAAATCAAAGGCAGTTTGTAAGGGAATCTTCTTTCACTTTATCCCCATAACAATGCTGTGTAGTAATTTGGGCTGAGAGAGAGAAACTAGTTCAAAGTTGCCCACTGAATTTCCATGGTGAGAATAGATACCAATCAGAGCCTGGTTCAATACCTTAACCACTATAAATGTAGGAGAAGAGCAGGCAGAACTGAGGGTGGCGTTAAACATGTCATCAGTTTAGAGTCCTTGTGTTGTCACAAGAAATCCAAATCCATCTCCCCATGAATTCTGTTGACCCTTATCTAGTATCAATTTAATGTTGATCATTAGTTGGCTAGATTCTGTATATAGCAGTGGTGAAATTCATTTTTTTTACTACCGGTTCTATAGGCGTGGTTTGGTGGACATGACAGGGGAAGGATACTGCAAAATCCCCATTCCCTCCCCACTCCAAGGGAAGGATACTGCAAAATTCCCATTCCGTCCCCACTCCAGGGAAGGATACTGAAGATTCCCCATTCCATCCCCACTCTGTGGGGGGGGGGGGAGAGGATATTGTAAAATCTCCATTCCCTCCACATTCTGGGCCCAGCTAGAGGTGATATTTGCCGGTTCTTCGAACTATTCAAAATTTCCGCTGAATTTCACCCCTGGTATATAGGTTTGAATAAATCATCTATGCTGCACTTTATGAATAGTTCTGATTCTTTGACTGACAATAACTTTGAGATTAAAAAATGCATTTATAAATAATAAATAAAATCTAAAATCTAAAAATCTAAAATTTGATCAACTCTAACAAATTCTTGAAAAAACAACAAATGATATAAAGAACAAATTAGAAACAGTTTTAGCATCTCAAAACAAAATTGTACCCAACATACTTTAACATATATCATATATACTCCCTTTAAGAATTGTACCCATTTTTCACTTCATACTTATTTTCTCATACTAATTTGAAGTGTACAGTAGAACTTGAGGTAGTTATCTCATTGACAACATTATAACATTATAATATTGTAACCATGGGCATGATTTTATTGTAAATTGCTGAAAACTTCAGGGGTTGAGAATCCTCGTGATTTTATATTTTTATTACAGTTCAAATTCAGATATGGCATCTTAGAAATCAGATTTTAATATTAAATACTGCAACTGGTCTACACATATACACACACACACACACAAGTATACACAAACAAATGAACATTTTCTTTATTGTCATTGTTGCATCAGTCTTCTCAAAGTTTGTTCAATACTACATTCCACTGATTTCATTGAGGTTTACTCCTAGGTAGCAATGTATAAGATTCTACTCTTAATTGGTTTTAAAGTGCTACAAGATTATTTGTTGTACATCTTCACCCAGTAATTTTCAAAACGAACAGCTAGATGGCATCCTCAAACCACTATTTTTAAGAGGAATAAAAAGGCTCCTTTTTAAATTGCCTAGCATCTTTGTATATGTGGATTGCACCAGTCACAATATCTGACTTGAACAGAAACACTGGCATAATGGGTGTCTATAATATTACCTTTTTAAAATGGTGAAGCATATTGATTTTTAAGAAAATGTCTAACCCAAAGGATTGATCTCAGTAAAACCTAGTGTTTATCAAAATGCCAATTCGTGATTATCAACAAGAGTGGAAAAAAAATCTAGTGAGTTGTTTGACACTTTTCTTTAAGACGTAGGAAGGGGGAAAATGTGCATAAACAAGATTCAGAGGACAATTATGTGTATTAAACAAAATCTTTCTCATCCCATAGGGATGAGGGTAAGAAACCCTTGTGTATATGAGAAGCTTCTAGGTCTTCACATTGGTAACCTCTGTGTCTTTCTTTGGTGAACTCACTATACCATCAGGGTATCTGATGACTGGCAAGGTGGATGGTGTGGAACTTGTTCTTCTACTGAGTTGACTTTTTTGGACCCTCTTATTCTTTAGTGTTACTTGGATATCACTGTCTTCTTTGCCTCGTCATTGTGGTTTCATGTAACTGTAGATACTAAGATACTTCTAGCTGCTCTCTTTGCCTGCTTTATGTTTTGACACATTACTTTATACAGGAGGAACTGGTATTTTGAACTGGTAGTGGTTGTTCCTCTTAGCTCTACTCAGACCCTGGCCCATATGGTCCTATAGCTTGGGAGCTATGATGCCTGATAGGATCCCTCATTTCCAGAAATGTAAATCATAATTCTCAACATAACATATTTTCTCCTCTTCTCACCCTATCTGACGTTCTCTATATAAGTCTGTGTGCAGAAGCATTAAAAGGGAGTAATTTTCTGCATGCCTTTTCTCCTACGTTCAGCATATGGACATTGTTGCTAATAAAGCCCAATAAGGTACTATTCACATATGAGAATATTCCTAGGTATCCACAGGCCTGATCTCTGTGTGCAAGTGTGCATGCGCATGGAATTCCAAAGTTTGCAAAAGGAGAAGTCATCTTCCTAAAGGAATTCAGGACAGGCAAAAATAAACTCTTGTGCAGTGGTTATAAAATGCCAATTTATGGTCAGGGACGAAAGGAAAAAAATATATTTAAAAACAGAGGAAAAAATAAAATAGTATAGTATAGAAGAAGATATGGCTGGATGCCTAGAACAAGAACATTCTACCCTTCAGTATTTCCATTGAGACAATTAACATTTGTCCCTTTTTGTCTTTTTAATAGATAGATCATTCAGCATTTTTTTTTCAATATGGGACCCAGAATGCTTTACAGAGCAGAATGAAAGACCTCTAACCAATTTATTGGATTTATTTGGAACCACCTGGGAGTTCATCACTTAGCAGAAGCAGGCATGCTTTATTTGCAGAAAAAGCTGTGATAATTCAATCTTTCTCCATTCAGATGCAGCTGACCTGGTCTTTGCGTCTCATGAGGTAATATGTGCAACAGAATGGCTATTATCCTGCTTTCATCCTTCTTTGAATTTTGCAATGTTCTTAGCTCAAAATATACTCAAAAACATACTCAGCTCAAAAATCCAGAAGCAGTTTTAAGGATAACATGGATTTAGAAATTTAGAATTTGAGGGGGAAAAAAGATATTACCTATAAAAAGGTAAATGTTCCAGTTGGCTTTCATAATAAGGCAGGATTTAACCCCCACTTGGTCTCCCACTTTCTATCCTGATGACTTAACACCAAACTGGCTAAACCAATGGCAAAATTTGCTTTCTAATGTCCAAGAAATTCACTCAGTTTAATCTATTTGTTTTAAATTATATTTTAAATGTAGCATTCATTCTGATTAGTCCCAATTTGATAGGCATGGCTCCCCTTCATGTAACTATAAAGTCTAGTATGAAACTTCACATTTGAGATTCCAGAGGGTGCGCCATATGTCAAACGTAAGATCTTTGCATCTAAAGTATTGGACTTTCCATCTTAGCAGGTAGGAGTAAGACTTTCCTATTTAGTAAGACATCCACATGTAGTCTACTGTCTCAGGGTTCCAAGTAACACCCCTAAGAAAGAAGACTTTGGAATCTGCCAGACAATCTGTTCCATTGGTTCACTTTTATTAGACCTTTGTCATTGTTTGTTTATTAGTTCTTTTTGTTCTGTATTTCTATTTAATTGCCCTGAATATCTGTCTAGTAATTGTATAGAAGAAGCTCATGCTATAAATATTATATAAATAAAATCAATTTTGAATGAGATGATTGGAGGTTTTTTTTTTCCTTGTCTATTCAAAATGAAGTCTCATGGAATGGATAGTTGACTGAAACTTTAGATTAACTGACATGACCTGATTTTACCTTTTGGGGGGGAAATTTCATCAGCTTCCACCTGTCAAAAATTATGAGAGTAAAATATCAGTTAATCAAATCATATTCATGAATTCATTCAACTAAATTATAACTGTATAAACTGTAACATTCAACTAAACTATAAACTATAACAACTCTATCAATGACTTGCTAATATCTACGGGATATTAAAATAAATTACTAGATATAAAATAAGATTTGGTTGGGCATTAGTTGCATTTAGAGAGTTCTTACTTTAACCACTATAGCTAATGAAAATTTATTGATTTTAGTGAAGTTCTTCAAAGGATGATTAAATTTGGATTCAACCTATTGGGCAATCTATTTGAACCAAAGTTTAATAAAACCGATTTCTTGGAGCATTTATTCAAGAAATTAGTGTATTGCTACACTAAAATATTCAAAAGTAACATATATATATATATATATGTGTGTGTGTGTGTGTGTGTGTGTGTGTGTGTGTGTGTGTGTGTGTATTTAAAGTCACAACCCCTGGTATGCCCAAATATGGGAGGAAGGTCACACAAAGTGACCTTCCTCCCATATTTGGGCATACCAGGGGTTGTGACTTTAAATATATACCTCTCACCCTGGCTGGCTGATAAGGAGTCGAGCCTTGTAGCTCAATGGTTAACACATCTGCCTGAGAGGCAATAGAGCACAGGTTCGATTCCCAACATAGGGTATGGCTAGCTGATGAGAGCTAAATAGCTTGAAATAGATCTATACTAGTCTCCCTTTATTTATTTATCAGCATAAATATAACAAATATATATGTATGTATGTATGTATGTATGTATGTATGTATGTATGTATGTATGTATGTATGTACACACACACACCATTTTCTCATGGTTACTAATTTTGATTATCCTCATATATTTTGAGAACTTATTTAATATTAATATTAGGGAATGCTAGGCAAACGAGCTGTAATATATGACTGCAACATTATGGGAAAAACAACAACACTCCAGGAAATTATTCTCATAAACCTAGAAGATCACCCAGATAAATGATAAAATTAATTATAAAATGCAAAGAATACATCTTTGTGATTTCAAACATTGTGAAAAATGGGGGCTCATGTGGCTCAATAATGTGTTAATTCCATAAAGTTAAAACCCAATTCTTACATACAAAGATATTGAATAGATTCCACTGGCTACAAAGACTTATGGGATCCAGTAAGTATGCTTTGACTCATGGGCTTTGGATAAGGAAGAATAATTTCGGTAGATTTATGGTAGACATGACATAAACATATCCAGGTTTGGATATGGGAATGTGAGTAATTAATAATGAACTGAATATCTATTTAATAATTCAATGTTATGATGGGAAACATCTGATTGGTTTTATCTGGCCTGGGAAACAAAGCCTAGGCTTCCATATTGTTGACTTGCATAGGAAATTAATGTTGAAGGTTACACTGGAAATTGGGGTGGGAAAGAGGGAAAAATGCAAACAATAAATTATACCAATGTGTATTTAGATTGTTACCAAGACAACTAGGTGGACATGTTGCTATAATCATCAGAAGATAATGCTTGAAATGTTACAAATAATATGCCCTTGTTTTTTCTTTTAAAAAATCAAAACAAAAGAAAGTAAAGGAGCCCATCTAAGGATAATCTATAACGTACAGTACTTTTTTCCATCCTAAAATATTTCAGGTTGCAGCAATCTAGAAATAAATGAACCTGTTTTCACACAGGGCATCGCTGAAAGATGAGATGGAATTTTCGGCCCTTTTTAATTGGTTTGCCATTTCGAGGACTATTTTAAAGAATAAGATTTGTTAACAAGATTTCCAGCCCACAATTTGCAGCTTTTCTTTATGGTTTGATACTGTAGTCTCAGGATGGAGTTTTGTGAGATTGTAAAATAATCAGTGATTTGCATGAGGCCTGTATGCTGTGGGCCGAACTTTATGTGGAGAATAAATAAAAATCCACAATAATTTGGTACTCTTTAATATTTGAGATTAATATATTTTATTTTTATTTATTAAGTTTTTCTGCCACTCATCACACTATAAATCAACTTGTTTGAAATATAGATAGTATACTAGTAGTATCCCTTTTAATGTATGGATTATAGCAAAAAAGAAGTGGATTTCTACTTACTGTTCTTCTCCCAACTCAGTTTGTTCAAGGGATAAGTTCAAAAGAGGATGAGGGAAAGCAGTGAGGTAAATATGGTTGTGGGAAAGGAGATTAAGAATGGAAGGACAACATCTGTAAGCAGAACAATTATATACAGCTAATTATTTTTAAGGAGGGCATTGGCAGTTACATTTTACGAGAGGAATGCACTAAAAATACAATCTCATTTCAAATTTTCTTTTACTTGCAGAATAATTCATGCAGTTTGTGGCATGGATCCCAATATCATTATTTTGTGCAATATTCAATTTGCCTTCTTTATCTGGAAAAATATTCAGAACAATGAAGGCAAAATATGAGTCAAATCATACTCATCAGAACACAGCTGGTAGTAATCAACAAACAGAACAGGAAGGCTTGCAGAAAACTAGCAAAGGTGGCTGGTGAAAAATACACTGCTTGAGATGGGAGGAGAATTTGAGGTTTGTTTGTGGATTATAGGAGATTAAAGAAGGATTCCAAGCATCACAATTCTCATCACATCTATCACTGCAATTTGTTCCCCTTGCATGTTCACCAGATGTCTTCTGAATCCCAACTAATCATTCTATGGACATTTCTTTGAGGAAGCCCTCAGTTTTATGAGAGGGAAGAATACTGCCATTAAAGATAGACTTCTAGAAAATTGTGCTACACTTTGTCTTTTTAATTGACATTATTAGCATGACTGTCATGCAGATGTTTAGATTGGATCTGGATTTTTTTGTCATCTATCAAGTCCTTCCCAAGGACCTGGAATGGGCAAGTGTTATTGTTCGATGGTGTTAAAAGTAAATCGTCAGTGGATTTAAGTGTTGCAAGTCAAGGTGTCTTTTGCAATGGATTAATTTTGCAGGATCCAATATGGGTCAGTCATTGGGACCAAAGGTTAACCTTCCAAAATTTCAGACTTATGCTGGAGCCCATCCTCAGGGAACATCTCTCTACCAGAAAGTGGTACCAGAAATTCCCTGAGAATGGTGTCCAGCATGATTCTGAAAGCTCAGAAGACTAAAACTCTGGTCCTGGTGTCTGGCTCAGATTGTATCCTGCAACATTATCCCAGGACACATATATTTGCCTTTATCCATAATAGTGAATTTGTAAATGAAAGTGGTGTTTAAGTAGTGTTCCAGTTGTTTTGGGATTGTGCATTATTATTACTATCATTTCTTTTATTCATTAAACATGAAACTCAGTCAACTGACCATTTAAAAATGTATCACAAATATCATTGACTGGTGCTGATGGTTGATACGGGTTGCTGCCAGCATCCTAGGTATCATCCAAGTACTACTACTACAACAACTACTACTACTATTATGATATCATCATCATCATCGTGATCATCATCATTATCATCATTACTGGGTTTTTGAAACAATAAACTTCACAGCACAATCAAGTAAGAGATTGTTGAGAACTCATCAAAAGCTTTCAAGTCATAAGTTTTAAATACATTATCCTGGCTATTTGATAAGGTAGTTGTAATCAGTTATGGGTGTAACCTGCATCTATATAATCATCTTATCTTTCTCTCCTTCTTCCACTTTGAACCACCTCAATTTAAACCCTATATTAGTTTAACCACCACATGCATATGATAAAGTTCTGGTTTCTTAAAGTGCATGCCTTTTAATAAAATTTGTTTCTCTGAAAGGTGCTACCAGGCACTTCTGATTATCATTTAATTAAAGGGTTCATGATTAGACAAAAAGAAATTTAACCAAGATCAAGAGAGGTGAAGACCTTTAATATTAGCTCTTAAAAGTAAATGCAGCAAAGTGGAACTGAATATAAGTAGTGAACGGCAAAATAAGTCAGGAATATGCTAGAGTTTCAATTAGAATAGACCAATTCAGCATATATTTCATACTGTGGAGGGTCTTTTTTGCTTTATTGATGAATATCTGTTATTGATGAATATCCTTTAGAATTTCTAAAACAGGGAGAGAGAAGTAGAGAGAAATTCGTGTGATCCACATTTTTATGCAATTTCCCCAATTTTGAACTAATCCTACATAATTCACTTCATTGAATTTTGCAATGCAGTTCCCCAGTAAAAAAAAATACATCTATGAAAATGTATCTGTTTTTGGTGAAAAATAAAATAGAAAAAAATGTTCATTAAGGAAAAAGAGGAAGAGTGTACTTTTTGCATAAAACAGGAAAAATAAATTTATGCTTTATGGTTTTGATGATTAGACAGGATAGTTTATATTTGCAAAAAAAGAGAGAGAGAGAGTAAGGATGTTACTTTAGAGAAAGAAGTAAATGTATAATTGCAAATATAATAGTTGTTAAGACTGGAAGCCACATCTTTGTACTGTATCTGTCAACTCTCCAACTAGCAAACCCAAAACAAAGAATCACTCTAAGGACACTTGAATTCCCCAAAGTAAAACTTTATTGGATACATATACCATATTGATACTGAAAAAACAAAACCAGCTCTGGTTTTCCAGCAGAAATGCTTGCCCAGTTAAATAATGGCTTCCCTTTCTCCCCTGAGTGATCACATTGTCCAATTATGAGATGTCCTTTTGTTATGGGAACAGTCCATCTGTTTCTCAAACACCTGCAGTGGTGACCTTGATGGCTTCCATGCTCTCAACATTTCCGCATACATTCTCGGCATTTCATTTCGCACTACCCACCCCCACCATTTCATTGGCAAGTTGAAAAGCATTAAGGTTTGAAAGAGGCAAAGCGGTTCAATCTTGACAATATCTTTTTTTTCCTGTTTATCTTTTTGTTTCTTGAACATTTAACTTTATCTCTGATTTCTTTCTTTTTTTCCTTTTTCTTCATTATTTTATATTAGATTGTATTAAGTTTTTTACTTTGTTTACTCATAAGGATAGCTAGGGAGGTTCATGTGAAATACCCAATCTGCATTTCAGCAAAATTGTGATATTTTCAAGCTTAGAACTGCCAGCACTTGAACGTTCACCAAATTTTGTTTAATAAAATAAAGGAAAAGGAAAGTGAAATAAAATCTTTAAAACAAATATTCCCATTGGCGAACAACCTGAAGAAATTCCAGCCACCCACCCCGGCAAAAAGGGAAAAAATAATAATAAAGCTTCCAATGATCTCAATGTTACAAAAAGGGTTTTCTACATCACCATTTTCTACTTGAGTAATACGTAGGAGATCTTTATTTTATGAATGTTTGAATTTTCACAGCTGAATCCAATGTCTCACTGTGCCAGTCACTGCAAAGTGTAATCCTTTATGTAATTCAGGAAAATGATTGAATTGAAGATAGTTGCCCAAGGTCAACTGGCAACTTCTATCCCCTGAGATTAATTCGGTGGGCCATGTGGTGTTTTGCTTCTGTGGTTGTCCCTTTGGACTCCATCCTCTTTTCCCGTGGCCATTATCTTCATTGTCAAACTTGACTATCTGATGTGCAAACCCTTTCCCAGAAGATCTTGCCATCTGGAACAAGCTCTCTACATCTCTCTGCCTCATTGATTCTCTATATTCTTTTTAAAAAAATCTCATTGGAAAACAGAGTCCCACTTGTCGATGCCTGTTAACATTACACTGCATCATTTTATTGTGCTTAATTCAATTTAGGAATTGTATTTTCATCAACAGAGCAACTCCTGCTAGATTGTATATACAACTGCTAATGCAACATCAAGCTGTGTTATTCTGAACAGACTGCCTGTCATTAAGTTTAACACTTTCATGCTAAGTTTAAAAATGAATACAACATTCGTTAAGTATTTTTTGTAATAATAGACATGGCAAAACAAACTAAAATCCTCAATGAATCCCATGCCCTAAGTAACCAGTTTGCTTAGTCAACTCAAACAATTTGGAAGAGTGTTTACTCCTTTATGATACTGCTGGCACTTTAAGATCTTTGGAACAGGACGTTCTGTTAATTCTGTCTACACTAAAGATGCAGGAAATTAAGATTTTTTGATAGTGGCCCCAAAATTTTGGAATTCTCTGATAAGATAGGTCACACAATTCCTTCCAGACCCTTATTTATTCTCGTACATTTCTTGACCTGCAAAGTAGATGGATTCTTTCAGTTTTGGGAAGATGTTTCAAATAGTATTTTTAATCAATTTATTAATTGCATTATTCCTTCTTAGCTCTTCAAGTCTGCATTGTTGGGTGAAAGACATAATATGAATCCATTAAGGAAATACTGAAAATGCCCAAAGATAAAGTGGTGAAAGAAAAAACGATGTTTTAGCTAAGTGAAAGATGTACCTGCCATAAGCTTCATTTAATCAGATATTTTCCTACCTTCACTGCATTGGGCATCGGCTATTTCACCTATCCTCAGCAGTCTGTTCTGAGCCAGGCTTTCTTAAAAAGCAAAAAGCAGAGTCTTGGTCCTGGCAAAACCCCTTTTATTTACACAACTGTGAATTCCTTTCATTCACAGTCAGCAAGGCTTAGCTAACAGTCTTTCCTGGGAATGTTTATCAACACAAACCTTATCTCATCTGGAGAGCTGCCAAATAACTAGTTTCCAAATGCAGGGCAAGGCAAAACTTGGCACAGAGTTTCTTATAGTCACAAACACAACTTTCCACTCTTGAAATGACCGAATGAATGTTTCCTTCAAAAGCCCACTCCTCTCCTCTTTTGTTTCCTATGGGAGGGCCAATCACCTCCAAGGTGTGGCTTTACTCCTAGGTCAAACCTGCCTTCTTAGTTGTTGTTGTCGTCTGACAGCTCTGTTCATAGAACAAGCTCCAGCTGTTCCTCTGCCTCAGTGCTATCTAACTCCCTCTCTGCCTCTGATGCAGAGCCCTCATCTGAGCTTTCCTCAGCCCCCATGACTGGCCCAAGTTCCTCCCCAAACTCCTCACTTTCTGACACTGCTACCAGCTCTGCTGGCCACAACACAGACAGAGGGATAGGAAATAAACACATGCCATTAGATATACTAACAGATCAGTGTTACTTGGGTCTTTCTCTCAAGTGGTGTCATTCCAGATAATTATAGAAACTACGGTACATAAATTTTCTTGACCTTCTTCCTACTCATCCCTTTGAAGCTGAATTTGAACAGAGGAAGTAACTATGGAAGACCAGCTCTGAATGTTCAGCTCTTTGTCCAAAACCCAAGATACAAATAACAAAAATTGCTTTGGAAAATCAGTTTGAATCAGTTTGAATACTATTTATGTAGATACTCAATATTCTGTGCCGTCTTTGCCTCCACTTCTACTTCTTTCAGATCTCTGAAGCAATTGAACTGCTTTCAATTTTAGCATTCAAATTTGTTCTCAAAAGGTGAAGGCTTGGTGCCCTCTCTATTCTGTAGTTTATTCTGAAGTTTAAATACGGGTGATGGATAATGTGTATGAAGTGAGAGGTAGAATGATGGACTACAGTGAAATGGCAGTTTGCCAGGAAGGTGACAAACATATTCCAAGGGGGATGGGAAGGCAAGACAGGAGACAACACAACCAAGAACTGGATTGAAGAAAGCGGAAACGATTTAAGATAGCCACTTCCTAGAATCTGCTAAGGTATATCCATTAAGTTAGGACAGGTTTGATCTGGCAAGATTCTGTCTATATGATCTGAATAGGTAAAGAACTAAACTTTGGCTGGGTTGTTCTACATTGTATTTGGGCTGGGCTTGACAATATGGCTATATGAAAAGACAACAACTTCTCTTTCTCTTTCACATTTATTTCCTTTGCCTTTGTCTTTTCTCGTTTGTTGCACTCTGCGCTGTCCTTTGACAGGGACACTTATTTGCTATTGTCCTCCTGATGCAGATTAGCAACACCAAATAGACCAATGAAGTGTGCTTACACATACAAATACACTCAACTGAACCCTAAATACCTGTGAACTGTTGCCTTGGGAGAAGCTGTTTTGATGATTATATTTTAAGTAAAATAAACCTAGGACAATCATTTTTATTATTGCTAAGGGAACCTGCAAGAAAGCATGGCAGGATAGGATAGGAAGTTCCTGTTCAGTCATTATTTTTTATTGCTTTTAAAATAAATAACAAAAAAGAAAAGGAACAAAACACTAAAATAATTAGGATGCAAATACGTACTGCACCTTCTAAAAAGCACACACATAAAAAGTGTTTAAAAAGAGAAAAATGAAATTTTAAACTAATATATTGTTATAACAGTTAGTAGTAACAATTCTATATACATGTAGCTAAGTTAACTATTATTTAAGTAAATAGACATTTATTTCTTATACATGTATATTCCATTGTTTTGGAACGTACTGCATTTTGTATAAATGAATTCTATATTCCATTATACTTGTCCATACAAGGTCTACATCTAGAGGCAATCCACTCATAAATAATAAGTGTAATCAGGTCTACAGTATGTTTATTTCCAAAGTTGCAATGTCATTCTTTTAACTACTAGTAGGGGCAGGAGAATCCATTGATATTGTCCACTTGTTGAATTTGAAGTAATAGTTAAGTAATTCAAGAGAAGATTATCCTCTGAAAATTTTAATTCTTGTTGCACAATCATATTTATATAGTTTATAACTTTCTCTCACAAGTTGCTAAGTATAGCAGAGTGTAAAAAGACATTTACCTGGCAGGGGAGATTCTATGATCATGAATCTCCTGATCACTCATGCATTCTTCTGATCATCTGTGTTTGTCAATTTATACAGTTTTCAGTTAGCCACATAATTTATTCATTTAGGTTTGCCAATTGAAAACTCAATACCATAAACAAACAGCAATGATCAGTGACATTTATAAAAACTAGTAAATAATAGGTGGACAGACAAGTCATCAGATACTGCTGAAATAATTATTTTTAAAAGTCCTTTGAAAAAGAACTTAATATGTGATAAAGTTGAAGATAACAAAAAAAGATGTTTTGGAGTTTTCTTAAAGGCTGCAAAGATAAGGGTTTCAAAGGTATAAGTTACTGCAAAAAGAATAATGATGAGAATCACCACTCTGGTTTTTGGTATTTGACAAACCACTCCCGTGATGGCGAACCTATGACACATGTGCCTGAAGTGGCATGGGGAGCCATGTTGCCTGGCACACACAGTGTTGCCAGTTCCTCTTCTAGGTTTCCAGTGCGCATGCGCACATGACAATCAGCTTGTCTTTGTGCATGTGGCAGAGATCTTGTCTTCCATTTTCCAGCATGCGCATGCGCACTGGCCAGATGATTGGTGCTTAAGCATGCATGTCAGCAACCTGAAGACTTGCTGGCCAGCATGCATGCATGCGCTGGAAACCATAAGTTCATTTTCTGGCACATGCATGCCCCCTCTTCCAGGTTGCAGCCTAGACAAGTGTGCGCATGCACACTCCCTTTTCAGCATTTGGTGCCCCATGTAAGAACGCTCCCTTTTAGGCACTCAGTGCCAAAAAGGTTCACCATCACTGAACTACTCTATTTGTTCTCAAATGAGAGCAATAACTTTCTATTATCAAATCTCAATCTTGCGACTAGGAACAATTTAAGTAAGGTACATGTAGGGATATCTACATATACAAAGACATCCACAGAGCCAGTCTGGTTTAGTGGTCAAGATATCATCTTAAACATCAAGTGACTAAATTCTAGTCCTTCTTTAGGCATGCTGGGTGATTTGGGGCCAGTTATTTTTTTTTTCTCAGCCCAACTCATCTCATGGAGTTGTTATGGAAAAAGTAGGAGGAGGAAAGAATATTAGGTGAATTTGCTGTCTTGAATTATTTCTAAAAAAAATAATAAGGTAGGATAGAAAAAAATACTGTATTTTTCAGAGTATAAGACACACTTTTTTCCAGTCTAAAAGAGGGTGGAAATTTGGATGCGTCTTATACACCAAATGTAGTCAAAAACGCAAAGCACGGAGGAGGCAATGGTCTGCGGCAATCCCTGCAGTCTGAAACAGCTGATTGGGGGTATTCAGGGAGGCCGATCCACCTGCCAATCAGCTGCTCATGCTGAATCAGGCTGCAATAATGTGCTGAAGCTGACCTGTTCACTATTTGCTTCAAGGACATGTCAAAGTTGCATGAGCAATCACATTCAGCAGGATTCAGTAACTTATATTTATATATAATGTAACACATTAAGTAAATATACAATCCCAAAAGCAGGTTTTCCAACATGGTAGTTCAGCAGAGGAGAGGTTTCACTTTCAGTTTTAGTTTCAGATATCAGCAAAGCATGCAGCTTTAGTACAGAACAAACCACGCCCAGGTTCCTTGCTGTCTCCTTCCTTGTTGCTCACACAGAAATTGCTGTTTGTTTCCAAACAGCCTCAACTCTCTTACACACTGACAGGACGGTAGCCAGATGAGTACAATGGATGCAGAGGCAGAATATTTTTTTCTTATTTTCCTCCCCAAACACTAAGGTGCATCTTATATTCTGGAGTGTCTTATACTCTGAAAAATACATATATTTTCAATTAAAGCTGATCTTCAACTGGACATTATGCAAAGCTAACTAGGTATCAGTATCCTCTTTTGAATTTTCAGCATTCAAGATTGGGTGAGTATTGGCAAAAATAAAATAAAATCACTTTCATGGAGGTTATTTTTTTAAAGCAAGTAAAAAACAATTTAAAATTCCATGGGTGGCATAATTATTCATAGTCATTATTCAGTAAGTGACATACCAGACACTTTATAGGAATTCTAACATTCATTATCTCATTTATATGTGGCCCAAGAGGGAAGATCTTTTTAGTTCTGATCATATTTATATGAACATACAACACCTCCTTTCTTTTTATTATGGACTTCTTGAAAGAGCAAGAAGAGCTGCACATTTGTTCTTTACTGCAAAAAAACACTCATCTCAGATTTAAGACAAGGGCGTTGGGGAATTCTGGATATAAAAATCCACACATCTTAAAGTTGCCAAGGTTGAGAAATACTGCCACAGGCTATGAACTGTTCACCAATCCTAAACAATCTTCTGGGGTCTTAAAATTAAATAACAGAACTTATTTCACATCCTGGCTCATCAACACAGTGGTCATTTTCATTTGATATATATTTAAGATCTGAATGACTTTCCAAAAAAATGTCCAGAACCTGATCATGAGAAATTACAAGGACTTAGAGAGTAGAACATAAAGTTTGACACTGGGGGAAAAAACCTATGCTGCCATTTATGTAATTCATTATCTAGCCCTTTCCCTAGTGCACTTCTCAGAAATCTCTGCCTTTCATTTCTGGAATAATATTGTGAAATTCTGGAAGATGTAGCACTTATTCAGGAAAGACTAACAAGAGGCAAGCTAATATATGCAGTGTGGTGGAAGAAATAAGCCAGGAAAATTAGGATTCTCTAGATATCAGGCGTTTTCTACCAATATGTAAGAGGGTGACATTTGAAAAGAGGTTATTCATAGGATAACCATTCCAGTTTTTCTAATTGGCCTGAAGTCTTGGCTCCCAGTTCAAAGGAAACAGACTAGGATTTAGAGTTAAGCCATTTTTAAGTACCATATCATGTTCATGATTTTTCCCAACTTTATATACAGTACAGCAGAAACTGTTTTCATGCTTAAAAGTAATCTTTCAATTATGTAGGAAAGATGTTTATCATTAGAATAATCCTAAATCATATACAAAGTATAACCAGATAAACTAGAAGGTAAAGTAAAGGTAAAGGGTTCCCCTGTCCAGTCATTTCAGATGCTAGGGGGACAGTGCTCATCTCTGTTTCTTAGCCAAGAGACCCAGCATTAACTGAAGACATTTCTAGGGTCATATAGCCAACATGATTATACACTGAGGTGCACAGAATGCCGTTACTTTCCACCAACATGGTGTGAAGTTCCCAGAAGATGACCAAATTAATTTACAAGCCTCGAGACAAAGTTCAAAAAAAAAATCCATTCATTTATTAGGATCAACATTCTGGTGTGTACTCCTGCGGAGCCAAAACTGGCTTCCGCTTAATTGCGTTTGAACTTGAACCCCTCTATCTTCTTCCTTCTGTCATGCATCATAACTCATATTCACGAAGTTGTAAAGTTGTAAAAATATGAGATCCGACTCTAGCCAAAGGTATGCATGGAATTCTACCTCGAATACCAACCTGATACTAGTCATGGCAATGCTTTACAAGTTGACATGTTGTACCTATTTATCTACTTGCATTTGAATACTTTGGAACTGCTAGGTGGAAAGGAAATTTATCGAGAAGGAGCTCCCCCATTTTGCAGCACCTGGGTCTGGTACCTGGACTGTCAAACTCAGTGTCTTTAACTACTAAGCCATCATGCCCCCAAACTAGAAGGTACAGTTAAACAATAAAACTATACTGATAAATGTATCCATATAATAAACATTAATAAAAACACTAACAACAAGAATTTTGTGATTGTTTTAAAAAGGCCCTTGGGTAAGAGCTTGTGAAGAGCTCTGAATAATGTGCATTGACAGAAGGAACTCTTGATTGATTGCAGCCAATTCTGATGCTATCCTGTCCTCATAATGAGGACAGATTAGCTGGCATCCCATGTCCTGATAGGATTTCGATTTCAGTATTTAAGGAGTGACCTTGTAAGCCCTGTCTTCTTGTGACTTTGTAAGCAGTGACTTGGCAAAAACTTGCACTATCACTAGGGAAATTTAATCAGAAGGATTTAGCTGAAGAATTCCCACTCATCCAAAATCATCTCAACTTTCCTGCAGTTCTCTAAGGATGCAGCTTGTCCAACTGAACGCACTGATGACCCATTAAGAGATTATGGTGCTCCTTGCAAATCGCTGCTGAGCACTTAAGAAAATGTGGATGATCAGCCATCTGACCATTTAATGAAGCAGTTTTCACTTAAACTGAAAGCAATATCAAGAGTACTTTGCTTACAGATAGCGACCCAGAAGACATATTTTTTAAAAGTGGGAAATAAGGACTTTTTTGGCTGCTGGAAAGAGGGGCTTTGCAATATAAGAGTTTGACTTTTCCTCTACCTCTTTGTCGGGAAAAGATTTGAAAGTTCTTCCATTAAAAAAAAAGAAAGGAAAATACAAGTCTCTGAACAGATAAAGAATTCTGTTCTCTCACCTTTCTCTACTTACCCTCAGCAAATGTCTCTCTCTCTCTTCGTCTCTGTCACTGTCTCTCTCTCTCTCTCTCACACACACACACACACATACACACACATACATGTGTATGTATATACACACACATGTATGAGGAAATCACCCAATCTGCAGAAGTAATAAAATCTTTACAAGAAAATGTAATTGGGCAATGATAAACCTGTTAAACAAATTTAAAAATATGTTGTTTTCTGTATTTAGTTAACGTTGATTGACAATTAAGAAATACAAAAGAACCTACATGAATACACCAAGACTGAAACGCCCATATTCATGAATCTCATCAACCTAGAGCCGAGGTGGCACAGTGGTTAAATGCAGCACTGCAGGCTACTTCAGCTGACTGCAGTTCTGCAGTTCGGCTGTTCAAATCTCACCAGCTCAAGGTTGACTCAGCCTTCCATCCTTCAGAGGTGGGTAAAATGAGGACCCAGATTGTTGGGGGCAATATGCTAACTCTGTAAACCGCTTAGAGAGGGCTGAAAGCCCGATGAAGCAGTATATAAGTCTAACTGCTATTGCTATTGTTTGATTCATGACTGTCTTTTAGTTTGATGTATAAATATACCAACAAATCAAAATAACAGCCATGGGATCTCCACTCTCAGGATCCCTAGAAGAAAACATCATACAGTACCTAGAAGCTCTTGCACTCCCACATATGCAACCAAAACATGAATCCGGTATGCAGACAATACTTCCTGCAAATTCATAAAATTCCTTTATGAATTGTATTCCTTTGATGATGTTATTGATTGTTTCATATGTCATCTCATTGTCTTTTTTCTATAAGTGTCTTAAAGGTAAAGATTCCCCTTGCACATATGTGCTAGTTGTTCTTGACTCTAGGGGGTTGTGTTCATTTCCGAAGAGTCAGCACTGTCCGAAGATGTCTCCATGGTCAGGTAGCCAGCATGACTAATTGCCGAAGGCACACAGAACACTGTTACCTTCCCACCAAAGGTGGTTCCTATTTTTCTACTTGCATTTTTACATGCTTTTGAACTGCTAGTTTGGAAGAAGCTGGGACAAGTAACGGGATCTCATTCTGTTACGTGGTGCTAGGGATTCGAACCTCTGAACTGCTGACCTTTCTGATGAACAAGCTCAGCATCTTAGACACTGAGCCACCATGTCTCTAAGTGGTGTATCTTACACAAAGCTAAATCAAAAATACTAAGAAAATCCTGGAAGCTTTGCTTGCAGACAAATCAGCCATCAAGAGGCACCTAGAGATAAATTAGATTAATGTAACTTTCAAAAAAGATAATGAAAAGCTTAAGAAGAAAACAAGCAAACAAAAAGATTAGAACGCATTCTAGTCCAGCAGTCAACATTCATATAAACAGGGATTAGCACCAATAACAAACAATTAGGCAAAAAACCCAATACTGAAATCCCGGAGCCACCAAGGATGAAAGTACACTTGCACCAAAACTGATCCGAAAAGCCATAGCAGCAAACCTCTCAATCCCTTGAACTGATGATGTTACCTAGTTGAATAATGAAATTTCTGCAAGGAGACAGCAACATTCAGAAAGCAGGAACTCCACAGTTCATCCCCCTGTGGTAGATGTTCTCTTTTATTGGGAGAAACACAAGTTTTCCAAAAAAGTTAATAGAATTGTGCTAGCAAGTTGATGTCTTGGACTTTGAATAAGCTCATTGCTTACTACAACATTTTGTTGCAATCTCCGCCTAGCGTAGCCTGTTCCAATGTCCAAGCCCAAGTCCAAAATAAAAACAAACACATTGAAACACTTAATAGCATACCAATTACTTCCTGCATGTGCAGCTTCTCTGACATTTAGCATTACAACCAATAGATTGGATAGCTCTACAAGAACAAAAAGAATAACTGTGAGCTTATAATACCTTATACATTTGCAATCTTTTCCTTGAGCAATATAATTTGTTGCAGCAATCTTTCAGATTGGAAAGTTTCATTGTTTATTAAGAGGTTGCCTTTTTTGTTGCAAGATGCTTATCAGCCTGGATCAATTCTGATATTTTCAAGCACATTTTTTGGGCGGGGTGGAGGAGGATTTTTTTCTCATCTCTTATTTAACCTGACATTTCATTAGTTGAGTAGCAATTTGTGAGAATGCAGCTACCAGTTACCTTCCTTTTAGCAGATTTACTTGACTGATTTGATTTAATTTAATGGACTAGAACTGCAGCATACATGTCACCAAAAGAGACTACTCAGACAATATTGGGGTCCTTTTTCTTTGAATTTCCACTAAATACTGGACCAAAGCATGTCATTGAAAGAAATATTTTAGAGACAGGTGGCCTATTGGAGATTAATGCTTAATAACTCAGAATGCTATTTTATCGGATAGAATTTTATATTTACAAATGCTCACATTTTACCTTCATTTCTCCTTATCAGTGGATGTTTAAACTGGAAAATCGTGTCACATCGAACAGGGAAGCACAAGCCTCAAAGGAAAACAGAATTTCACTTTTCAGGTTGATTTGGCAGTATAAAATTTGGTAAAATTGAGGGACTCTGGTCTGGCAACGCAAGAGTAAGGTATCAGGAGCAAAATATGTTGAGCCTTAGGGGAGAAGAGAAAGAATGAGGTAGTGTGGGAGAGATAATTATACTTTCAAATACCAAAAGAGTTATCACAAAGATGAAGGCCATATCCGGCTCTCTGTTATCTTATATTGCAGGATGTAGAATGATCATTTTAAACTGCAGGAATGTAGCTTGCAAATGACTGTTAGGGGGAAAATAGCTAATGATAAAAGTCATCTGATAATAGAACCAATAACTTATGCCAGTAGTAGTTTTCCCTTTGCTTAGAATATTCTTTGTTCAAATAATGTTTTAACTGGACTCCTACAATTCAATCCAAATTGAGGTTCACAGGCCAATGTTCCCTACCAGCTTCATGATTTTATAAATGTTGATTCCTTATTCAGGACCTGAGGGCTATTCAACTAAACAAATTTATACACAGTAGCCAAAGATTGAATTTAAACCATATGCTAAGTGAGAGAAAAATGAAATTTCATAGGTAGCTTGTGATTCAAGAAGCTATACAACCTTAACTTTTATTTTACATGTTGGGAAACAAGCCATCATATTAGGCTATAATATGGCTTATTTATTTATTTATTTATTTATTTATTTATTTGTACATGGCATAATCCATTAATCCAGTTTCATGTTGCATTAAACTGGGTTAAAAGTTTAGAATATTACATGTACTCAGCTAAATTATATGGTTTATTTATGGATAGGATAGGATAGGATAGGATAGGATAGGATAGGAAAGGAAGGATAGGATAGGATAGGATAGGATAGGATAGGATAGGATAGGATAGGACAGGACAGGACAGGACAGGACAGGACAGGACAGGACAGGATAGGATAGGATAGGATAGATAGGACAGGACAGGAAAGGAAAGGACAAGAATAGAATAGAATAGAATAGAATAGAATAGAATAGAATAGAATAGAATAGAATTCTTTATTGACCAAGTGTGATTGGATATTAACCTTGACTGGAGTTTTGAGTTGTTGTTTTCTCTAATGTGTTTGCACTCAAATTTCATTTGCTGCTTGCTTATTTGCTTCACAAATATCTCGATAAAGTTTGTAACCATCCCTCTCAGTGTTTGTGAATGCAATCCTTGAATCAGGGTAACAACCATGTTAAAATTTTATCACCAGTCCATAAATTACCATAAAATATGTTGGCATAAGTTGCAGTGGTTTCACTGCCAATCTCTACTCTATCCCTAAAACATGTCCAAGGAATAGTGCTATCTTGTTTTACATTCCAAACATGTGGATGAAACAATTGGTAGATTCTCTTGAATTCATTCATTCCCCCACTAAGCATCACCTGCAGCTGGGAAAAGAACTACTAATTGTTGTCCTTAATGCCTTAAAAAGGAAGCAATGAACAATTGCTGGGAATAGTTGATTTAGCCACCAGTTCAGCTGCCCAACTAACAGATCACAAAGGTGTCTCTGCATTTGTGTTTTGTTGATTGAGCTATTCTGCACATAGATCTAGTTTGAAAAGGTGTTAATCCCACATTCCAAAATAGCTCGGCTGACAGATTGCAAGGAACTATGAATGATAGCTAGTTCTATCTTCAATTAGCACTGCTTGGCAGTGATGGTAATGATTCACTCTGGTCAGCAGTACCCATATGTAGTCTATAAGTGAACAGAACTTCTGAGCAGCTGGACAAAGACTCACTGAAGATAGCAATAATCTTGTTTTTCAAATGCAAGTCTAGCCCTTTTCCAGAATAGTGCTATACCCATGTATAAAAAGTCCATATGTAAGTCCTGACAAACACTTTTTAAAATGCTGTTCAGGAATTAAATTAGTTAGCAGAAAACAAGTGTTCAGTCTATAGGAACAAGTGTTCAGTCTGTCTTGTAGCTCAAATCAAACTGGCCAGAGAGGATAGCTACAAATGACTAGAGGGGAAGGGATATTCCTATATTAATCCAAAATGTTCAGTAGGAGCTTGGCAAATCTGAACCTGACCACTTTAGTAACAAAGTCTACTGGATCACATCCAGACCAGTGGTGGGTTTCAAATTTTTTTAGAACCTCTTCTGTGGGTGTGGCCTGTTTTGTGGGAGTGGCTTGCCCGCCATGTGACTGGGTGGGAGTGGCTTGGCAGTCATGTGACTGGGTGGGCATGGCCAACTTGTAAAATGTGGTGAAACTCACTTAACAACATTCTTGCTTAGCAACCAAAATGTTGCTCAGAAACTCTGGCATTTGAAGCATGCAAGTCTTAAAGCTCTCAACTTACAAGACCCTTGCACCCTAACCCTTTAGAAAAAAACCCCAGGGGTGTTCAAACTTGACAGCTTTAAGACTTGTGTACTTCAACTCCCAGAATTCCTCTTCCAGTCATATTGGCTCAGGAACTCTGGCATTGACGTGTGCAAGTCTTAAAGCTGTCAAATTACAAGACCCTTGCACCCCTAACCCTTTAGAAAAAAAACTCAGGGATGTTCAAACTTGACAGCTTTAAGACTTTAAGATTTAGATAGGACTCTTAGAGATGGGCGGGGTGATTGGTGAGCCAGCCAATCAGTGAGCGGTGGGCAGGACAAACGTGGTGTGGAAGAGCGGGGGGGAGGGAGCTGGAACCGGTTCTAAAGGGCACGGTAGATTTGTGGAACCTCTTCTATAGAAGAGGTTAGAACTGGCAGGAACCCACCCCTGATCCACACGCATGCATGCACGCATGCACACACACACACACACACAAACACACACACAAACACACACACAAACACACACACAAACACACAAAAATGTTTGTGGGGAACAAGGAATTTCTACATTAAATTTGGTGAAATTAAGGAAAACTTTAAGATAGCATCTTGAGGACATGACATAAAATAACAATTACTGAATTTCATTCCAGGATAACTTTAAAAGGAAATAAAAACAAAGATGATTGGTGAAGTCTCAATACAAGCCCCATTCTTTTTTATGTGTATACATGTGTAAATGTATGTGACATGTATGCCTGTGACTCTGACCCCATAAAACTGAGCCCATAAAAAGGGGATGGGTCTCTGATCACAATACATGCCTACCGCCATGCAGTTTTGAACTTGTCTCCATGCTCCTGATCATGTTCATGTCACAGTTAGGTATTCTGAGCTGTTTTCTGATTTGACTGTGTGTTCTGCACTTATTCAAAGCTGCTGACCTACATGATATGGTCCTCTTTAACCATAACATTGAAGACGGTTTGCATCAGAAGACCTTCCCTCAAACCCTATAACTTTATGACTAGGTGGGTTGCATCAGTAGAGGTGGCAAGGACAAACCAAGTGGATTGCTCCCTGTTTTGTCAAAACTTTTCTAAGCAGTTGTTTGGATCATCAAGGGGCACTATAACGAGGGTACTATTGACAAAGCTGTGATGGGAATATCTGGATCCCTTTGGTCAGCCTGAATTTGGCTGAATGAATGCATCATGGCTAATAGTGACATTTTATTATATCTCCAGAATTCCAGCCTCTTCAAACAATTGTTTAATTCAGACAATTATGAAGTTGATTCCTTAAGACCCCACTTGATTTAAAATTGGCACCTTTTCCTCCAATGCATAAAGGAAACTATGCTTTACGTTTCCTATCCCACATGCCAGGTAGGAGTTAGCTAGCTGTTGACATTTTCGCCATTCTTGCCTTGGGAAACTTGTGTTGCTAGTACCATGATGGCGAACCTATGCCATGTATGCCACAGGTGGCATGTGGTGACACATCTGCTGGCATGCGAGCTGTCCGCTCCAGTGCACATGTGCATGCTGGCCAGCTGATTTTTGGCCTTTTGAAATGAACTTCCAGTAGGCCCATGGGACTGTTTTTCAGCCTCCTCAGCCTCCAGAGGCTTTCCTGAAGCCTGCGGAGGGTGAAAACAGCCTCCCCTGCCATGCAGAAGCCAGAAACGGATCATTTCCAAATTTCTAGTAGGCCCGTTGGACACGTTTTTCACCCTCCTCAGACTCTAGAGGCTTTCCTGGAGCCGGGGGAGGGTGAAAACAGCTTACACCCGCCCCAGAAGAAATACCAAGCTCAGCTTGGAGGCTAGCAGTGTGGCACATGTGGGGGGGAGGGTGCTGGGGTTGTGCATGCATGCACATGTGTGGGCAGCCTTTGCATTATGGGTGCCAGTATGTATATGAGCTATCATACATATGTACTTACATTTTTGGTACCCAACAACAAAAAGGTTAGCCATCACTGTGCTAGTATATCTCTGAAGAAAATAGACACAATGTGAGTGCAGGATTAACCAGGAAACACAAAGAGACTGTTTTATAGAAAAGGAAAATCTTGAAATATAGAACAAGGGAAAAACAAAAACCATAATTGAACAATAGGAAGATGGAACTAACTAGATTAATGTGGCATTTCTTGTGAGAAGAAAGAAAGAATGAAATGTAACATAGTCAGAACAGTAAAAAAAAAAGTTCAAAGGAATAGGAAATTTTCAAAAAGACCCATAACAAAACAGAGAATGCTGGATATCTCCGATATAAACTGATAAAAAAGACAGACTAAAAGAACAAAAGTCCAAGGTAGAGGAAAATGAAACCGGTAACTAAAAATAATCTTATTTTATCTTGTATTTTTGAAATGGTAAATATTGTTCCCGGGTCAACTGACAATCTATCAAGAAGCATATACAATGGCTTCTTAGAGGTGAACATGGAAACCATTTCAAAGGAATTGCCTGTATCTTTGCAATAGGTAAGAAAAGTTACAAAAAAAAAGATTCTGTCCATTTTTATTGATTACTTGCTTTCAGATCATAGGAGGATAATTCAGAAGAGCCTAAAACCTTTAAAGCTACTCTCCTAATCTCCATATCAATTTGTTTCAACATGCCCCATTTTGATGGCTAACCAGAAATGTTTGAAGAATTTGTCATGAAACATTCAGCATCTGAAGCCTGAAACAAAACAAAAAAATTATTGAAAGAAAAGGGATCAAATCCATCTTCTGCAATGAAAATCCCAGGTTTCTTCACAGCCACTGGAGTTTTGATATTCTACCATCACAAGATCCAGGTCATCTCTTAAAAACATCTCAGCACTTAAAATTCTCCTATGAAATTATGCTCCTCACACTTTCTCATTCAGGTGTGCAGATTCATTTTATACGGTATATATAATTTCTTTCTCTTCTATAGTTTGAAGAAGTTTGGTATTCTGTTGTAATAATGAGTTGCTAGATAGTGTTCTCTTATGTCTCTTCTGGTTATGGATGCCTGATACATCCAGCAAGGACAGAATTCATATTGAGGGTGCAGGGAGGAAGCAAAAAAATAGCAGGAAAAAAAGCGATAAGGAAACCCCAAAGCAAAGTGTGGCATGTAAAAGGTCAAGAAGGACCATGAGTCAGAGTAGGAAAATCACAGTGTTTTGTCAAGGGCCATAAAAATATTATTTCTTCAGTCCTTCAAGTCATTTCTGAGGTGAAACTGGCTAAATGGGCTAAAGAATCAATGGATGATGGTGAGAATACAAACAGGTTGCCTGAGTGAAAGACATGTGTTTGGAATGGAAATCAGAGTAATAGGAACCATGAAACTAACAATGGGGAAATGGAAAACAATCTTGATTAAGATGGAATGTAAAAGAGGCAGAGAGGAAAGAAAGAAAGAAAGAAAGAAAGAAAGAAAGAAAGAAAGAGAGAGAGAGAGAGAGAGAAAGAAAGAAAGAAAGAAAGAAAGAAAGAAAGAAAGAAAGAAAGAAAGAAAGAAAGAAAAAAGGAAGGAGGGAGGGAGGGAGGGAGGGAGGGAGGGAGAATTTCGTTCACATGGAAGGAAAAGCAGCCTAAAATTAATTGGCTCAAAAAAGTGAGATGAAGAAGCCCAATATTTGAAACTTGGAACTGATATAAATATATAGGTCAGGTTTCCTTTGTGCTACTAGACACAAAGATTTGTTGATATGCATGAGCTACTGGTTCCTTGCAGTGAAGCTATTAATCTAAGTATATTTTGTCTGTTTGAAAATGTAAAGCTAAGACAGTGGGTTTCCTAGCTACGAAGGCCTTCATTGTTGCACATCAAAGAACTTCAGGCTCAATAGTAGAGCAGGACACATCCAAAGACCAGTTTAGAGACCTTTGTCCGTCATGAAACATGCAGCATTTGGGGGACTTATCTGTGGATTAATTTTACCGAACAGATATGATTCATATTCTTGTATTATTCTTTCTTGTTTTTAAAGTTGAAAACAACCCAGAATCTTGTGGAATTGGATAACCTCTACATTGTAAAATTAAATTAAATTAAATTATCTAACACAATCTAAGATATTATGTTGGTAACAAGCCTGGAACTGCAAACTTCTCAAATTCTAATGGTTACATGAGTCTGCTTTAGGAATACTTCCTTGTCTAGTTGCTATGCATTGCCCTCCATGGTTATTTGACTTTCCTTGCAAGAGAAACCAGATATATAGCAATAGCAATAGCAATAGCAGTAGACTTATATACCGCTTCATAGGGCTTTCAGCCCTCTCTAAGCGGTTTACAGAGAGTCAGCATATTGCCCCCAACAATCTGGGTCCTCATTTTACCCACCTCGGAAGGATGGAAGGCTGAGTCAACCCTGAGCCGGTGGGATTTGAACCGCTGAACTGCTGATCTAGCAGTAGCTTGCAGTGCTGCATTTAACCACTGCGCCACCTTGGCTTCAATATCCTATTTCTTTTGGGGAATGTTCCCTGGACAGGAAATATCTATTTTCTTGTAAAAAAAAATACTGAGTTTCATAAGGGTATTATAGTTGATAGTATTTACTAACAAACAAGGCTGCTGAGAATATTGATTTAATGGAAGGTGCATATTCCCCCTCCCAAAAATATGTATTTAAGCTTACAGATTGGTAGATGGAGGACCATGTATGGTAGACAAGGAGCAACTGCTCACCCACATAGACATGTTTGTTGGATTAGAAACACCCCCAAGATATCCTTGACTGGCTTTTCAGCTTCTATCCAGATTTATTGGCCTGCTTCTTCTGTCTGGTGCTCAGAACCACATTTAGGGACATGAATTATTAGTGCGCAGTGCCCAGCTTGCATCATGCTTTGTTGCTAACAGCATAGAAGCCTGAGAGCGGACGGAAGTAGAGGAGGATGGAGAGAAAGGACAAGTACCCAAAGGATCGTGATTGCAGAAAAGTGACTGCTTCCTAGTGTAAGCAAACATTTCTACAAGGACATACATACAGAGATATTTATTTATATTTATATCAGAAAAATATTTTTTTGAATTTCGTTTAGCATACCTTTATTATTTTTTATAAATAACTCAAGGCAGTGAATATGCCTCATGCTCCTTCTTCCTCCTATTTTTCTCACAGCAACCCCTGAGATGGATGAGCTGAGACAGAGAGTCATCCAGCTGCCTTTTATGCCTAAAGAAAGACTAGAACTCACAGTCTCCTGGTTTCTAATCTGATGCTTTAACTTGTTTATTTTTTTAGCAAATGGAAAGTACAGATAGAGAACTTTAAATCTAATGTGGACTAGATCCTGCATCAGGCAAGGAGAAAAAGTAATCCACACCAATGTCAATAATATGGAAGTGTAAAAGTAACTCAGCATCCAAAACAAACAATGTTTAAGAAAAAACATTATTTTATTAATAGAGTTTATATGGCTGACTAATTTGCAAATTTGAATTTAATCGGCTAAAATCAGATTATAATAACGAAGATAGATACCAAACAAAAACTAACAACACATCAGTCAGGGCTATTCTTCCTAACTGATTAATACTTTTAAATAGAGGCTCATTTAGCAATAGCACTTAGACTTATATACTGCTTCATAGTGCTTTATAGCCCTCTCTAAGCAGTTTACAGTCAGCCTATTGCCCCCCCCCCCACAATCTGGGTTCTCAGAAGGATGAAAGGCTGAGTCAACCTTGAACCTAGTGAGATTCAATCTGCCAAACTTGCAGGCAGCTGGTGATCAGAAGAAGTAGCCTGCAGTACTGCCCTCTAACCATTGCGCCACTGTAGCTCTTTTAGTGCCCTGATCCAATTCCTGAAAGAGATTCCGGACTTCATGGCCTTACAAAGCATCCTGGTTTGCATGGGGAGCAGTGATGGGTTCCGGATCCCAGTGCAACCAGTACGGTGCAACGGGGCCCAGCGTCCACCACATGAATGCACACAGCGTGCGGGCGTATACGTGCAGCATGTGCATGCGTCTTTACCTCCTGCAATGCTCTGCGACACCTCGGTGATGCTCCAGCTGCTCGACAAAGCATCTCGCAGGCGCTGTATGCTCCATGTGCGTGCGTGGAAGCACCAAAGAGCTCAAATACAGGTAAGGACGGCGGGCAGGCAGGTGGGCCCTCTGGAGCACTGTACTGGAATGGTACCCGGTGCTCCTGGCAGGCACTGCTACGCCCGTATCGGGGCATACTGCCTGCAACCCACCACTGATGGGGAGGGGCATTCTGTTTCTCAAAGCAGGTCTTGCAACAGAGAAGCAGTTCTCTGAGATCCTATCTGATGATAGCAGAGATTTGAGCATAATTGCCCTTTTCAATCTTTGGCAGTCCTCCAAAAGGCAGGTTTCTTGGAACTGGTTTGATACTGCCTGCATTGTAGAGATGTGAAAAAGTGATCAATTCAAAGTCACCCACCTGGCTTCTTATCTAAAATGGGGCTAAAACTCACAGCCTCCTGGTTTTTAGCTTGGTGCCTTAACTGCTAGACCAAACTGGCTGTCCCATTCTGTGTGTAAACAAATTATGAACACCTTATCTTACTGAAATGGTGGTCTACCATCCCTCCATGATAGCCCTATATTTGGGGTGCTTTATCCATTCATATTTTCTTCCATTATGTTTGGAAACAAAAAAGTGGTAGGCAGGCTTCCTTCCAATGGTTGTCCAGGCTACCCACAGAAGGGAAATGTATCTGCTTCTACAGCATTACTTACAGTTGCAAGTGATTCCCAATTTGCAAATGCATACCCCCCCCCCCAAAAAAAAAATATTGTAACTTCAACAACAGAAAATCAGGGGCAGGTATGATAAAAGGATACAGCTGCAACACTGACTTATTTCTGGGAAGCTTAATCTTCCCAGAAAGATCTGTGAGAAGTTTAGTATCCACATTTATCACATCGTATGATTCAAAGGAAACATGATCAATGAAAATCTAGCATTACATCCATAGCAAAGTGGAATGTTGAACTTGGTCTTCCAGTATCTACAACTTGCATACAGGTTTCATTTTGCCATGGAAAAAAAGCAAGCAAATCAGTATCTTCATAAGCAAAGATTCTCAGGCTATCATAGAACAGAAGAAAGATCTTAAATTCTGATTTTCTCAAATGAGGCCATGGTTAATGTGTACAGTTGATTCTAACAAAGGATGCTGAAAACTATTGTCCATATCTTGCTTTCTAAGTAATAAATTGCTTGAAAGAAAATAATAACTCAGACTGTTCCAGTTCAAAATTTATAGAATTGGTGGAGAGTAGAATCACTTTTGCTCAGGATGGTATAAAATCTAGAAAATGATGTCACTTGAACAATGTCAGTGAAAGGTTAGAGCTTATTGAGAGTGAAGCAATAATTTCTGAGGAAAATATATATATCTGATTGTTTGGAGTGGGGAAAAAAACAAGCATCTTTTGAACTGCTGGAGAATTTTAGTCTTTCTCCAAAGAATATTGAGGGGGGGAAATCCCACTTTCCAAACATATTCCATGTCACCATTCATAGCTAGCATAGAAAACTTTAGGCATAATTAGGGATCCATTTTTAAATAGCATTTAAAATTGAAGAAGGCAGCAATGAATTCTTCCCATTTCTTTCCAGTCCTTCTTTCTTAATATCATTAGTTCCCTTTATCCACCAGAATGAACCAATAACAAAGTTTTATTTAGTGTCAATATTTAAGATTTTCTTACAGAATTTGCTTTTTAATGTATCCCAGCCTCATTCAAATTTTGAACACTTCCAGGTAAATGGACAAATAAAATGAATGCATTAAATAATTGCAAGGCAGGGTTACAACTTTGTTTCATCTTCACCTGGAGCCTTTGTGAGAGAATTCACCCTAGAAATCATCAATTAGTTTGTAAATGAAAAAAGAAAGCATGTCGGAAGTGCTGAGATTAAAATTAGTCTATTCTGGGACTGCCAAACTCCTGGGCTGCAAGCCAGATGTATCACATGCTGGCCACACCCATGCCCGGTTTAGCAAAGGGGAGGGGGAAGTCCCTATACATCACATGATGCAGCCATGACGATGTGAGCTTGAGACCCGTGGTCTATTCCTAAGATTTATATTATTGCTTGGAATTTTGAAGTGGTTGATGTCATGGTTAATTGTGATGAAAATGATAATATCACATCACAAAATGAATAGTATTTCAATGTCTTGTTTCTGTTTAGGGAAAGAATTTTCATTACTGTGTTTCTTGTATGAGCCCATGGTCAACCCCTACATCAGGTTTCCCTCCTTGATTTATTCAAGTTGAATGATAAATCAAACCTATGATAAAAAATTTGGCATTTAGATAACCCATTTGCAAATTTGCATTTACTCTCAGTTTAATTTCAGCATATTAGAAGTGTTACTTATATTGGTTGGGACCGTGCAAGATCTAAAGCCCATTTTTATACTCTTGGGAGATTTTCAGAATAAGCTCTTTTAGACGAATTACTTTCTACAAATATATTTCTGGAAATGCAATAGTTTTTTTTTTAAAAAAACAGCTGCAGTATTAGCACAACTTATAGGCCATGAGGAAAAAAATATCACAAATACTGAAACATTAGCAAAACTCAAAACAGTTTTACTCAACTAATGAATGTTTAACTAGCAAATGTCAAATGCTTGCATAGTCTGTTCTAATAATATATTATCAGCTTTAACCTTGGCTACTTGTTTTATTGTATAGGTAAGAAAAGTTTACTAGAACAATATCTGTTTAAGATTTGAATCGGTGGCACTGCACCGTAAACTCTGTCAGAGGTCATTTGAAAGAAGTTTTAAAATAAGTATTTGGCTATGTTACAGCTCACAGTAATATGTTCAGATATTTCCACGACTTTTCTTTGCATTTAGAAGAGTAAGTTAGGCTAAGCCCAAGAATGACATAGAACAATTTAGCCAAAGTTCAATTCTCTATTTGCTTCTGCACAATAGACAGAATCTTGCCAGATTCAACCCTTCTATTCTCATTGTACTGCAATCTGAAACGGATTGGGTGGATGACCTTGGGGAAATAGAGAAGAAATGCTGCCTAGGAAACAATCAGCAAGAGAGGCAGGAGCCTAGAGGCTTGACAGTGAGAGAAAAAAAACTTGGGAAGGACCCACCCTAATTTATCAAACAATTAAATATGATAAGTTTGTACTTTTAAATTTGCAAGATTCTATTAATTAACCTTACAATAAAGTAGAATTTGTTCATCTAGATCTGTTTCCTATCTGGTTTACTTCAGAGGGCTGATATATTCTTTTTCCCCATTTATGAGAATGGGAGAAGGTAGAACTGTTTTGGAAACGGAAATATCTGGAAAGGAGAAACAGTTCAGAATGGTTGGGAAATTTGAAGAAATTAGATAATTGATTTGATTTGATTTATTTGATTTTATTAAACTTGTATGCCACCCTATTCCCCGAGGGGACTCTGGGCGGCTAACAAACCAAATAGGGAAAGGGGGAGTACAAAAGACAAAGAAGACACAACAATACAAAAAACAAATTAAAAACTCATCAACAGCCACAACCATTCGAGTGGGGTTGGGAACTCATCAGCCCCAGGCCTGCTGGAACAGCCAGGTTTTAACAGCTTTGCGGAAAGCCTGAAGGGTGCTGAGGGTCCGAATCTCCACGGGGAGATCGTTCCAGAGCAGCCACAGAGAAGGCCCTCCCCCGGGGGGGGGGGTCGACAATCGACACTGGCTAGTTGATGGAGAGATTGAGATTTGTTTTATTTATATGCCGCCCTATTCCCTACAGGGACTCAGGGCGGCGAACAACTCAACGGGAAAGGGAACACACAAATACAAGACAAGCATTTAAGATTTAAGAATCCGGAGGAGGCCTAATCTGTGGGATCTAATTGGTCATAGGGAGGTGATTGGCAGAAGGCGGTCTCTCAAGTACCCAGGTCCGATACCATGTAGGGCTTAAACTCCATACAGTACCAAAGAGTGAAAAAAGGGGATATAATTGATGAAACTGTCATGGTTGCATAAAGAGCTACCTGATAAACTGATGAAAAGGACAATATTTTAAAAATGGAAAGAGGAACATATAACAAAGGCATATAAAATATATCAGAAAATACTGCGGATCTGTAAGGATTGAATCAGGAAGGTTAACACTTGGAATAAACTGAGATTTGCAAAGAATGTTAAAAAAAAAACCCCAGTCCTTTGCTTTAAGGTAATCTCAGTTATGAAACAAGGTGGTTTTTTAATGATTTTCTCATTTTCTGAGCTTAAAACAGATTTTTATTTTTTTTGTTTCAGAAACTGCTATTGCATAATTTCTTCAAGTTCACCTCTGTGGCTCTCTATACTACCCTTCAAGTTACACTCAGTCTCTTCTTCTGCACACACATAAAATATTAAAATAGAGTCAGAACAATGACTCTTGGCCAGTGGTGGGTTTCAAAAATTGTTCGAACCTACTCTGTGGGTGTGGCCTCCTTTGTGGGAGTGGCTTGTCGCCCATGTGACCGGATGAGAGTGGCTTGCCGCCCATGTGACCGGATATGAAGATGCCGACGACACTTGTCAGAACTACCTTAAATTACCTTACACACAGCACTGGCATGCATAAGAATATGATGTAAACTTGTTTTTTAAAAGGCATCTTTGGTTTGCGTTAAAACAACTTCAACACACGCAATGTTCTGATTGCACCACAAATGCAGTAGTCATCCTTACCTTTCACAGAGGCACTGAGTTTTATAAATATGAGCATGATAGTGTAGAATAATCATATCCAAGGACCAGTGGTGGGTTTCAAAATTTTTTGGAACATCTTCTGTAGGTGTGGTCTGCTTTCCGGGTCCACTGGTGGAACCTCTTCTAACCGGTTCGGTAGATTTGATGAACCGATTCTACCGAATAGGTGTGAACTGGTAGGAACCCACCTCTGCTCTATGCCCACTTTGGATTTCTCCAGAATCATTACAAAAATCCTGCAGTGCAGATGTAGAAGGAGAAGGCAGTTTGTCTCTCACTTTTAACTGTTGCCTGGAACAACTCATCCTGCTCTCATCTGACAGCTTCCCCAGTCTACCATTTCTCCAATTGGCTGTATGTTGGCTGGTTCTGGAGAGCCTTTATTGTTGAGTGTCATGGAGTTCCTCTTTATCCTGAGATCCACAGTCACTTTATGGTGGTAATAGATCACATAGATGGGGCTTTCTTGATTAAACTGGTATACAACTCTTACAGCACCAGAAGGCTACCTGGAATCACAGAATTCATGGGCAAGCACAACAGTCATCTTCAGGTTCAGGGGAGATATGCTTCTTTTGTGTTTTGGAACCTTTAGGGTGTGTGTGTACGTTTAAATAAAAACAAAGCAAAATGTGATGGCAAAAAGTTGAAGACTCCCTGAAAGTTTGGTCAGCCAATGGAAATTTTGGAACTATAGATAGATTTGTAGCTTTGGGAAAAGGGATTCCATGCTATTAGGAACAAATATGTTTGGACCATGGGTGAAATCAACTCACCTTTGCTACCAGTTTGGGCGATGTGATGCATGTGCCACCTCCGCGTATGCGCAGGACCTTTGATTTCCAATGATCAGCTATGATTCACAATTTAAATTAGCTAGAAAGCAGGAAATCCGATGATTCTAGCGAAAATAAATTGTGCATCATAGCTGATCATTGGAAATACTGGGTCATCTGAACAGGTAGCATTTTTTTTACTACTGGCTCAGGTGAACCAGTAGCATTTTTACTACCGGTTCGGGTGAAGCAATCCAAACTGGTAGCATATTACCCCTGGTTTGGATGGGACTGGCATTCAAATGCTTTTCTAACATTAAGCTAAAAGTTTGGGGAAGGTGTCCTATAGCAGGCCATATGGACTGTATATGCCCTGCCAAGTAGTTTTGTGTGGCCTGCTGGCATTTTCAATTATTTGATAAATTCACTGCCACCAAATAGTGCCCCTTCGAGAAAGGAACTGCTGCCACTGCCCCAAAATACTGGGCATTTCCAATGCCTTCTAATGTCACCAACACCACTTGTTTTGTAGCATGCAATTTGCAACCCATAATTATTTTTAATTTACCAAACTGCCCCTTAAACTTCTATGAGTTCCCCAGGCCAATGTTAAAGCAAAATTAAAAGAAAGGCTACATAAAACTGACTTAGTGTTTGTAGGAATGAAAGGGTATTTTCTAGCAAAGAAAGAGAAGAATGACTTGTGTGTAGATTTCTGTTCAGATAACCTTCACTGAGGACATGGGTAAGCTGGCCATATACCTTTGAGTGGAAGGTCAGTAATGTGGCCCAGCTCTGAACATTGCTTATTATGTATACATAAGCATGACTTGGGCTACATAAAAAAGGAGCAAAAGGAAAAGATTTTTCTGAATAAGGTAGTTTTGCATGCAACTGAAAATTTCTGAAGATGTCAACACATCGTTATTATGTTCTTGATGCTCTCATTGAGAAGACAACTGCTATACCATTCATTTGTATAATCTGCATACTGCATCTTTGCCAGCATTAAGATAGGAATTCAGCTGTACAGTTATGAGATGCAAATGCTCTGATTAGATCTATTCTTCTTTTGTTGCACAAACAGAAGATGTGAAACAGTTGCTGGGGTGTAAAACAAGACTAAAATTCTGCTCTATGTTTCCTTGTTTATAGATAAAAAAACCATTTGATTGCTTTGTTCAGGAAACTTTAGGTATCATTCATAGAACACTGTAGCTATCATGTTCCCTATAGAAAGATCATCTTGAGATAATTAAAGGTCAAAACAGATAATTAAAAATCATAACCTTGAATTGGACTTGGAAGTATACTGGTAATCAGTTCAGCTTGCAGAGCAGAGATATAACATGTGTTGTTCTAGAAATACAACTAACTGCCCTCACTGCTGCATTTTGCAGTAGCTAAAGTTTCCAGATACCCTCCAAGGATATTTCCACCTTGAGTTAATTATAGTAGTCCAATTGGGAGGTGACTAGGGCATGAGTGACTGTGAGAAGAACCTTCAATCCAGGAATGGGTGCAACTGACATTCAACATAAAGTTCTGCAAAGGTCAGCTTCTTCAAGCAGGAATTGTGAATCTAGGAGGACACCCAGATTGTTTACAAGGTCTATTCGAGGAGTTTAATCCTATTTATCACTAAAGATGGCATAGTCCTAGAACCAAAGGATTCCAAAACACACTCAGATTTGTCACTTATATTGGCTGAAGCTTATTGTTCTCCATACAGACCTTTACAACCTCAAGATATAAACAGCATCACAATTCAGGGCAGAGATGTATAATCAGGTATCATCAGCATACTGATCATGCAGTGGCCTTGTGTAAATATTGAATAAGAGTGGACATAGCAGTATCCTCTGCAGTACTCCACCCAGTAAGGACCAAGGATGTGATCTCTTCCCCACCAGTCACAACTGACTAAAACTGACACTGAAAATAGAAGTAAACCAGCATAGGATTGTGCCACCTACTCCCAAACTCCTGAATCAATCCAGAAGGCTAGTATGGTTGAGCATATTGATGTAAGGGAAGAATGGATGCAACACCCCATCCCAACAATATCAGAAATCATCCAAAAGCATGATTTATGTTATTTCTACCCCATACTGAATCTTAACTGGGGGAAAAAACCAAATAACCCACTTCATCCAAGATTTCTGAAGCTGTTGTGCAACCATCTTCTTCATCCTCTTTTCTCAAAAGGGGAGGTTAGAATTGGACAAAAATTGTCCAGGATAGATCCAGTGATGGATTCCTATGAAGGGGGTGAACCAAGGCATCTTTAAGAGATACCATTATTAGAACCCACTTATTCAGCACACTGACAGCCACTTTAACAAGTTATGTGGGGCACAGATCTAAAGGGAAGATGGCTGGGTGTACAATCGTAAAAACCTTGTCCACTTCATCAGGTCTAACAGGTCCAAACCATTTCCAGTTAACCATGCAAGACCTTTATATGCAATAAGGCCAACATCCAACTGTAAGCAAATTCAAGTGGCTTTGTCTATCACAAGATGAAAAAATTCTTCTCCAAACCATTGCAAGGGATTCTCCAAGATCCTTCTAACCAAGAAGGCAGATGTCATCAAAAGAAGACGCACAGGACAGCTGTTCACCATGCAATAAGGGCAGAGAAGATTGATATTTCTTTGCTGTCACCATGACAAAATGGACCTTAGCAACAGATCTAATCCATGTTTGGTCAAGTTTGACCTGTTGGAACACCAGCAATGCTTTAGTTGTTTCTTCTTTCCATCACACGGATCAGTGAACTTTTTTTCACCTCCAGCAAAGAAAATCCAATATCCATTATTTAAAATATATTCTTTGGGGAATCCACTACATGTCTAGTGCCTATTTTTGATGAATGAAATTTAATCTCAGACCTGTTGGGTCCTTTTGACATTTTTGAAGGTATAAATCCATTGATGATATCTTTTATCATAGATTACAGTTCTTTAGTCCATGCTTTAAATATCCCCCAAATGCCCATTTAAAAAAATATTCTTGAGCTTTTGTTACAGATATGTTATAGGTTTTAATTCTATCATGATTGCCATCACATAAGAGAGCATCTCTAGTGTCTTTGAGGTGGACACAGGATCTGGTCCATTAGAACCTGCTAAAGTTATCTCCATTGCTATAAATTGGGAAGACAAAATTCAGTTTGGAATTGGGAAACATTCTTAAATTAGGAGCTGAGGTGGTGCAGGGGTCAGAGTAGAGTACTGCAGGCTACTTCAGCTGACTGCTAGCTGCAGTTCAGCAGTTCAAATCTCACTGGCTCAAGGTTGACTCAGCCTTCCATCCTTCCGAGGTGGGTAAAATGAAGATCCAGATTGTTGGGCGAAATAGGCTGATTCTGTAAACCACTTGGAGTGAATGGTAAAAGCACTCTGAAGTGGTATATAAGTCTAAGTGCTATTGCTATTAAAACAGTCATTACATAGCAATTAATTTAAGATGATGACATCAGCTTTTACCCAAATGGTCCGGTAGTGAATGATTCTGAATGGCATCCATTCCAACTTTCAGAAGTTGATATCATATAATCCTTCTATGACACACAGGTATTACAGTAAGAACATTAAACAATTAAGCCAGCCAGTTTTAAAAGCTTTACTTTATTCAGGGCAATAGGTCTCCTGTCAATAGTACTTCCACTCAAAATGATATACCTAGATTAAATGATAAAAGAATATGCATAATTTTATATAGAATATTTATATATTTCCTTCATTTTAACTCTTTTATTATTGAAAAGGATAAAGAATAAATGTAGTGGATAAGCAAGGGATAGAAAAAAAAACTATAATTAATTAAACAAGCTTCTGCAGAAATTCCTTCCAGAAATGAATTATTTGGGAGGGAAAAAACCTGTTCTCCTTACTTTCTGTAACAAGTAATGGCAAGCGCCTCTTTCTCTATGTGCTCTTCTACCTCTCTTCACTTTTTTTTAATCAAAAGATTAGTTCTGCCCCCATTATCTCCCAGTAATTGGGGTTACTTAATTCTGGAATTCAAGTTTCCTAATATGATTAACAAGAACAATTTCTTTGGGGCGATGAGAGCTTCAGTTCCAATTATTAGACAATATTAAACAGACTTCAGTTTCTAACCACATCTGTAGGGAAAGAACAGCATTCTCCTGGCATGCATAACTTGGTTACTGAATTAACCAATTTTTCCCAGGTTTATACAATGCAGTGAACCAAAAGTACTATGCTAATATAGTACAGTCATCTGAGAGAGAGAGGTAGGGAGAGGGAGAGAGATGGAGAGGGAAGGAGGGAGGGAGAGAGAGAGGGAAGAAGAGAGAGGGAGGGAGAGAGGGGGGGAGGGAGAGGGAGAGGGGGAGAGAGAGGGGGAAAGAGGGAGGGAGGGAGAGAAAGGGAGACAGAGGAATGGAGGGAGGGAGGGAGAGGGAGAAAGAGGGAGAGAGAAGGAGGGAGGGAGGGAGAGGGAGAAAGAGAGGGAGATAGAGGTAGGGAGAGGGAGAGAGAGAAAGAAGTAGGGAGAGAGAGGGAGACGGAGGGAGGGGGAGAGGGAGGGAGAGGGAGGAGGGAAAGAGAGGGAGAGAGGGGGGAAAGTGGGAGGGAGAGGGAGACAGAGGGAGACAGGGGACTGGAGTGTGGGAGAGGGAGAGGGGGAGGGAGAGGGAGGGAGGGAGAGAGGGAGAGAGAGGGGGAGACAGAGGGAGGGAGGGAGAGAGAGGGAGACAGAGGAATGGAGGGAGGGAGAGAGAGAGGGGGAGAGAGAAAGAGAGAGAAGCAAAATTAAACTAAACCAGTGAACACTAAGCTTTGCTGAATGTCTATGACAGTGATGGCAAATCTTTTTTCCCTCGAATGCCAAAGGTGCGTGTGCATGCAATAGCGTGCACCTGTGTGCCAACGCCCATAATCCAATGCCCCCAGGCCCCACCGCCATATGCATATGTGACCACCCCCACCCCTGTGCATGTGCGCGCTTCTCCCAGCAGAGACCCAAAAATCAACTGGCCGGCAGGAGACGTGTATGCATGATGGCTCACGTGCCCACAGAGATGGCTCCTCATGCCTCCTGTGGCCCGCATGCCATAGGTTCTCCATTACGGGTCTAAGAAGTTTTTCAGTCATCCAGGCCATAATTGTTTCACGGGTGCTGTTTGAAAAGCAGCTGCAGTATATTTTCCTTGAAGAGGAGGAAGAAGAAGATGTTTCACTTCTGATCCAAGAAGCTTCACCACAACTGGAAAAAGCAGTCCAGTTGCCTTTCCAGAAAGTACCCTTGAGACTCAGCTTTGTTGCTTCAAATGCAGCCGTGGATATTGAAATGATTTCTTTAAAGAAGGAAAACAGAAATGTTGGCATAACTCCAGATTCATTGTGAAATTCATTCACACTAATTTCTACTCGAAATAAGGAGATCATCACCCTTCACCAGATAAATTCTATCTGATCCATCGCTGATCACATCGTAGTGACATTCATATCAATGGTCAGTGTGAATTCCATCACCATATTGGTAAATAAGTGGAATGGCACACTTGACTATATGCACTAGTGAAATCATTATGTGTGATTTTCAAGAGTCACTGGATTTGCATTATTCCATTTTAACACAATGCTCGGCAAGATGTTTGCCACCAAGATGGTTGCCTCTGAATCTCTAATTTTCCTCTGGGGTTTCTGCTAGTCGTCTCCCCTTAAATAGAAATATGATTTTTTCTTTTTTTTTCTTTTTTTAAATTTTTATTTTAAACACATAAACACATCAACAAAAACAAACACATGACTTAAAACAATATAGGAACAAGAAGTTCCATCATATATCATACAGCAGTTCCGTATCGATTTCTTTACAGTTAGTGTTTTCCCTTCTATATATTTCTATCTTGCATTCATGGTCCCCTTATTCGTTATCCATTTTTATGTACTATTCTATATTTATTTATACTTAGCTATTTATAACCAAATATTGTTTACCCATATTGTGTTTTATATTCTTACTGTCATTTATTCTCTTACATACAATTATAGGTATACATTCACATAGTTATTCTTTTTCTTTGCCATTCTTATACTTTTGTTATTCCATTTAAAAGATTATAATATACAGTTTGAGTTGTTTTGTTTACCATCCCTAGTTACCCCTGTTGTAACACCACAGAAATATGATTGTTTCTAAAGCCTCAAGATGTCGAGGCTAAATATTTTGCTTAATATTTACACTGTTTTAATAAAAACAAATAGGTTGGTTGGTTTAGGTTGGTTTATTGGATTTATATGGCGCCCTTCTCCCAACGACTCAGGGCGGCATACAATATTAAAAAAAACACATATTACAAAAGTTAAAAAAAGTAGATAGAATATCCAAAAAACAAACCCAATTAAGGTTAACAATAACATTTTTTTAAAAAAAATGATTAAAATTAACAATAATCAATAATTTATTTTGTTTTGTTCAGGCCAGGCTGGCTTGCTGGAAAAGTCAACTTTTTAGGGTGCGTCTGAGGGACTGGAGCTTATACGAAGCTCCGGGGGCAGCTCATTCCAGAGGGAAGGCGCATATAAATAAGCACAAGGACTAAAATATTCTTTTGTCTGCCTGTCTGCCTGCCTTCCCCATTTGCCAGCAACAATTCAATTTAAGGAAAGGGGGAAAAGAGACTAGATTATGGTGTTTTTTCCTTTCTACCGTCAGAGAACAATTTCACTAAAGCTACATGACCTCCAATGTTAAATCATCTTGAGTGTAGCCAAGTATAAATTGCTGTCAAGTTCTCCAAAGATTTCATTACTTGCATGAGGCTAATCTATGACTATTCTAATGCCAACATTTTCTTGCAGAGTTCAGTTGATTGAGGTCACTTGGAGACAGATGTTCAGGGCATTCTACCTCACCCAGCAGTTTTCTTTAGTCATCTAGCTAATTGGAGCCTTTAGATCCACAGAGGTCTGATATAGTTAGTGCCCTATTCCTGGTTCCGGATTCAAATCAATATGGTCAGGGACACAATCTTGGCATTGAATTAGGGCAGTCTGCACTCGAAGACCTAACTCATTAGTGAGATTGTGAGTGCTATGAAAATATGTATATGTGTGGGCCATCAGGCAAGATGCTCTGTTTCTAGCAAAGGAAGGGCTCTGAAATAATGACTGGGGGATTCCACCTAGTATCCTCTGTAAGAAACAACATGTTGACTGAAGACGGGCCTTTGTTTGATTCTTCAAAAATATTTTTCTCTTCTTACGCTCTCTTTATGAGATTAGTTGATTTCCTTTTAGAAACATAATGTGTTTCTCCTTCTACTTTGCTTTATTCTGTTTCCTCTTTGAATTTAGCTGAAGCATGGGGAAAAATCTGTAGAGATAATTGTACAGTTAAATAAATGATGTTCATTTCAGTCTAGTGGTTATGGTACCAGACTAGAAATTGGGAGACCATGAGTTCTAGTCCCACCTTAGCTATGAAAGCCAACTGGGTGACTTTGGGCCAGTCACTTTCTCTCTCAGCCCAAGTCACCTCACAGGGTTGTTGCTGTGGGGAAAATAGAAGGTTGGTGTGCTGGAGATGTTTACCATCTTGAGTTATTTGTAAAAATAATAAAGATGGGATATAATTAACTAACTAACTAACTACCGCATTTTTCGGAGTATAAGATGCACCAAGCTATTGAAGAGGTAAATTTAAAAAAAAGGTTTTGCACTCTGCAGACCTCCCAAACCCTCTGCATGCCTCATTTCTTTTGTGAAAAACTGGGTAAGCAGAGAATTTGAGGGGCCTGCAAAGTGCTCCTGGACGCTGTGGGAGCAAAAGTGAGCAAAAAATATGCTTGCTTTTCCTTCCCCAGACTTCAGTAGCACTTTGCAGGCCTCCCAAACCCTCTACATGTCCATTTTTGTGAAGGGCCGGGGTTTCAGGAGGCTAAAAATGCTGTATTCAGTGTATAAGATGCACCCAAATTTTCACCCTCTTTTTTGGGGAAAAAAGGTGTGTCTTATACTCCAAAAATATAGTAACTAAGTAACTAACTAAAAATAATAAACAAATCTCTTGGCACACTTGCAAAAACTTGTTATCAAGTCCATGAACACTTTTCTGAATCTATTTTTACTTTGAAAAAAATAATGGCATCATGGTGGCACAGTGCTTAGAATGTACTACTGCTGGCTAATTCTGCTGATTGCCAGCTGCCAACAGTATGGCAGTTTGAGTCTCACCACATCAAGGTTGACTAAGCCTTTCATCTTTCCGAGGTCAGTAAAATGAGGAGCCAGATTTTGGGGGGCAATATGTCGACTCTGTAAATCGCTTAGAGAGGGCTTTAAAGCATTGTAAAGCAGTATATAAGTGCTCTTGCTTTTTGTTTTCTATCAGTAGAAATGACAAAGCAAAGCATAGAGGGTTCAGTTGAGACCAGTAGTGGGTTTCAATTTATTTTACTACAGTTTGCTTGTGCCTGCGCGCAAAGCTTCTGTGCATGTGCAGAAACATCCGGGTGAGTGGGCGGAGCCTCCCACCCCCGCCACTACTAGTTCGCCCAGTCCATGGTGAACTGACAGAAACCCATCTCTGGTTGAGACCAAATATATGTAGTTTCAGTTCTCATTCAATCAAGGAATGTTTAGGTTTTCATTATCTTTTAAATCAATCATAAGAAGGCTGATGATGATTGAAGATGCTGCTGACAGGCAGTTTTAAATTATGAAGTCTCTAATTTGCAAAGACCTGTTATACAAGAGGTTATCAATGATGTGCATGTACACCTGACATTTAAAAACAGCATGTTACAAAGAGTTCACAAAACAGAATGCTTGCACAACTCAGGATTGTCAGTATTAGATTTATATTCCACTTTTTCCAGAATACACAACAGTTTGCATGGGGGATTTTTTTCTCATTTTCTCCTAAAGAACAACCCCATAAATTTGCATTACCTGAGAGAAATTGCTGAAAGCACTTGAACCTTGAAGTATCAGTTCTTAGTTCAACATTTTAGTCACTTTATCCTATTGGCTCTTCTTCAATTCATTCTTGTATGACTTGCTTGTTTTGCACCAATAGAAAACCAAGTGTTATTTTTCTTTAGAAGACCAAAATTTAGTATTTATAAAATATACTGGGATTACTATTTTCTATTCATAGTTCTATCCTGTTTCTTTGTTGGCAATGATTTGTAGGTTTTCTTGAGAAAAATAATTGCATTTGGTTTAAAAGATGGGCAAAGGGAAAATGCAATTGACCTTTTCATTCACCCACAATGCCGGCTGTGCTACACAACCCACATGCCAATCTTCATTCATTTAAATGATGCACTTTTTGATTACACCCATTGAAGAAAGTGGCCATTTTTTCAGAATTTAACAAAATAGATTAGAAGTTCAGGAGAAAAAGAGGGAGTTCAGTGTTATTATTCTTTCTCCAACTTAATTGACTAAGGACATTGTTTGATTATTTTGTAGAAAATTAACATTGCTATAAAGGTGACAGATTAAGTCCCCCCCTCCCTGCTTTATTCTGAGATTTATATTCTTGTAATAGAGAAGAAGATTATTCACTGATGACTTGTAATAAAGGCAACAAAGCTCCTTAAAAAAAGCAAACAAACTCACTAATCCTTTGCTGAAATCTACTGTGCAGTTTTTCAAAAGTTTTCACTACTTGGGAAGCATTTTTTTATCTTGCTTATTTGGAAATTTAATTCAAAATTTTCTTAGTTTTGGAGCTTAATGTTACTGGCGGGCAACGTTATTGGTACTGAAGTTGCTTTCTATTCATTTTTGCATTGCTCTAAAGCCCCTTTGGCTGCCTGAACATCTCAGTCTGGGGAGGGAAACAAGTTCATAGTTCATTTATTCATGATTTGTTGCTTTTGTTTCATTGTAGCATGGTTTTTCATGGAAAACCAGGGTGGACACACTAGGGAGATGATTAATCATTGAACGTTTTAATGTTACCTATTCTTGAAGTAGACTCTGCCCTTTGGTCAAAAGGACAATTGGAAATATGGCTCAAGTACTGTCCATTTGATATTGGGACGGGTTCCATAATTCTATTTTAACCTATTTTTCAGCCTGTTCATATATACCCTGTTTCTCTGAAAATAAGACCTCCCCATATAATAAGACCAATTGGGATTTTGAGCACATGTGCCAAAATAAGCCCTTCCCTGAAAATAAGCCCTTCCTGAAAATACTGCAACAAGCAGCAGCCACGAGGTGACCATGCTCGCCACTTCCTACACCTCAAAAATAATAAGACCTCCCTGAAAATAAGGCCAAGTACTTATTTCGAGGATCAAATAAGACAGGGTCTTATTTTCAGGGAAACATGGTATGCTGTCCAGTGCTGTTAACTGTATGACTTGGATTATTATTTTTAATGTGGTCAAATTCTGTTTTATTTTCTATGAAATTCCCTGCATTCTAATCAGATCAACCACATTACTATTTCTGTTTTATTTTCCGATTTTTCTTATATGTTCTAAACTTCTATTTTGCTTCTAGTGTAACTCTGTCCAATGACCACAATAGAATCTCTTCTATTCCGATTGTATTGTGACAAACCTTCAAACACAACCTTGAACACCTTGTAATTAACTAAGTGCATTGTACCTGGAGATTTCACCAAAACTCTTTTCTCCCATGAAAGAAATTTGAGACCAAATTCTCTTTCATCAACCTGAAATAGGAAAAAAGAAAATGCAGATTCTTTTCAAAGACAATTCAATTGTGTATTTGGTATGTATCAAATGTTTGGCAGTCAAGATTGATCCATGAGGTTGTGGAATCAAGAATAAGGATTTATATACATTCAGTGGAACTGTATCCAACAATCTAGAACAGGGGTGCCAAACTGTTGTCATGTTGTCATTATGTGAGGTATTGTGCCTTTTTTGTGACCGCTAAAATGGGGGTCAGCATGGCCAGTACATGACACATCCTGTCTACGTGCTGCGAGTTTGACATCCCTGATATAGAACCATGAATACTTTCTTTTAAAAAAATCCATTCAACATCATCACCTTCTTTCTTCTTCCCATGTATCCTTAGGCAGAAGCCTTTCATATGACGTTGATCTCTTCACTTGCAGCATAATTATACTTAGGTCTTATAAAAGCCAATCAGATCACCCACAATGGGAAGTGATTGCACACTATCTATCAGTATAGATTTCTATGGCTCTTTTGAAAAGCTTGAATGAACAGGACTGATGATTAAATTATATAAACACAGTAGAGTAAACAAAAGAAATATAGGATTAAATCTAAGCTAATTTTGCTAATTTATAACAGGACTGAATTTTATCTGTCTAAAAACCCCTTTCTGATTTTTAAAAAAATGCAGAACAGTTCAACTTCTTCTTAAATAAGCCAATACGAAAAATTCCATAAGGGTGGTGTCTGTCTTCTTCTTTTTCAGGTCCTATACCAGAAATCTGGGAGTTTAAGGGCTCTGCATAATATCTTCTGAACATGCTATATACTGTATACCAGAACAAACTCACTTGACCTTGAATAAGAATAAATGTGCCCTTTAGGCTATATGGATGATTTAAGCATACCAGTTTATCACTGTCTTATATCTTAATATATGCAGTAGTCCATAAATCATACAGATTCTTTCATATGTGTGATTGGATTAGTTGAGTCTGAAGGCTATGAATGTTATCCCAGATTTTGGACTAAGTTGTAATGTTAATTTTGCATGAAATAAAAAAAAATGTTCTTTGCAAATATCTTTTCCTGCAAGGTAATAAATAACATTCTTACTCCGTATCAGAATTATGTTTCTCATTGTAAAACACTGTTATTATTGTACAGCTAGAAGGTCATAAAATAAAGGTATCCTTAGGTAATTTTATGGTTTACATTCCCAGACTGAATTGCTAGGCAGAAGGAAACAGAAAACTGAACTCTTCCCACCTGTACTTACCTCCGTTTTTACCTTGAGGGAGAGTTCTCAAGATGTCCTTGTTCTGTCTTTGGAGACAATTGGTTAGCTGCTTGAGGGAATACATCTTGGATACCATGAAAGGACAGCAAATAATTAAGTATTTAATTCAGTGACACATTTTAGCAATTTTATATCCGGGACTTACTGTAATATCATTAAAAAAAAAAAAAAAACCTCAAGTTTAGATTCAGAGTAGAACAATAAAATGAGCATGTAGAACTTCCATGCTGAACCGATAGTTTCTTGATGATTAAACAATCTAAAAATAGAAAGGAAAAAGGTTGTTGCAATGCCTTGCATCCATCCTATAGTCTTCTCTAGGATCTTTCATAAGTCTCTAATGCCGTGTTGGGTTCTGGACCCTGGTGCAGCTGGTACTCTGTGCACCGGACCAGGCGTCCTAGACGGGCATGTGCGCTGCATGCACAGGTGCATGCCACGGCCCTGCAACACCCATCTGCTCAGCGCAGGTCGCCCAGGCGCCACCCGCTGTGCACACAGGCACAATTGGCCCGGTTGCTTCAAAAACAGGTAAGGAACACAGGCAGGTGGGTGGGTCAAATGAGCCACCATACCGATACGGTGACCGCTGCTACTGGCTACTACTGGTACGGACGTACTGAGCTGTACTGCCCAGAACCCACCACTGCTCTAATGTCATGCTTTCTGTTTGCTATATGATGCATCATCATATACATCCTCTCATGTTTACATCCTCATACACTTATATACATCCTTCCCAGTTATGGATGGCTAGACTGACCTTGTGGTGAGCAAATTATTGATTTAATTTGTTATTATATTTTTTATGATGAAAGAGGCGGTAAGTGCCTGGAGATTACTGTCTCGTACCTAATTAACTTTGTATAGTTTGATTTTAAGTGGGTTGTGTATCATTTTCCACTTTTAAGAAAAGTTCTAGCACATCTCATGCCAACAATGAGTCCATCTACAATGTATCTTGGATGATAGACTCCAGAGCTGAACTATTATCAAACCTTCCACAACAGATGCATATTTTGGAAATAAAATACTAAAGATAAATAAATAGTCTTTCAAGGATCTTCTTGTTGGGAAAGCCTACATAACACCTATTTCAAACACTTCTAATGAAAGCATTCTTCATCTGATCGGCTTCTCTTAATGGCTCTTTTTCAGCAGACAATGGGTAAAAGTTGTTCTAGTTGTTCTAACATTGTTCTAAAGTGGAGTGAATTCTAAGCAATATCAATAAGGGGAAAAAAGAATAACCTGGCTGATCAGAACTGAAGAAAATCCATATCTATCATGTATTCAGACTGCTCAGAAATAATTCTAATTTCAAAGAATCTTAATAATTAATTAACCATGTGTTTTATCCTAAATACATTTTATGAAATTTTTACACACGTGACTGAAAATTCTTCATGTTTCTTCATTTTTTTTTACAATGCAATAACATGAATCATTCATGTAGTGAAATAAAAGTTATTTTTAATTTATAATCACATTTTGAAGCCCTTATTCTTCTCCGTAATATTGCCAAATTAAAATGAAAGCACCACCCTTTTCAGCTCTAACATCTGACCTTTTTAAAATTAACTGTGTTAGCTCCCCTCTAACTAAAATAACTACCAATTACTAAAAGCAAGAACCTTGATTCATTATGAAGTCTGGCTGTATATATTTTTCATAGCTACTGTGAGGAACTGGGTGCCTGTTCTTTTTTTAAACAGTTCCCTGAATATATTTTCACACAGCCATGTTTAAGAATTGAGTAGTCAGTGAACTGCTGTAATATGGATGTATGGCTTATCACATTTCTCTCCTACAGAGTTATATTCATGAGTGAATATAATTCATGTGAAAGAGGAATATGATGAACCTTTCTAAGAAAAAATGGAGGCTTAAATCTAATGTATTCTGCTTAATATAAACTTGGTTCAATGATTTGGGAAGTAAAGTTTCTTTGACATAAGCAGACCATGGGACAAAGTAGAGTACAAGCTGATTTAATGAGCAAAGATGGTAGTAGTGTTTGGTCGAGGATTTTATGGTAAAGCTCCTCATTTTGTATTACATTTTGACAATAGGTTGACCAAATAGCAATAGCACTTAGACTTATATACCACTTCACAGTGCTTTACAGTCCTTTCTAAGTGGTTTACAGAGTCAGCCAATTGCCCCCAACAATCTGGGTCCTCATTTTATCCACCTCGGAAGGATGGAAGGCTGAGTCAACCTTGAGCCTGGTGAGATTCAAACTGCCAAATTGCAGTCAGCCAGCAGTCAGCAGAAGTAGCCTGCAGTACTGCATTTTAACCACTGTGCCACCATGGATGCAAGGATACAATTTTGAAGGCTCTTCAAAATCTGAAATTAGGTGACTTCCCTTTGCAAGCAAGGTAACTAAATCACTTGAACTCATGTCATAGGCAACATTTCTTGATATTGCCTTTCCCCCACTTCCAATATCTCACATTCTATATCAAAGCAAACCCATATGTCTCAAATTCACACTCCATTTCATTACAATATGACATGAAGGTCAGGAATGTGAATTGTCTGTTCTGTGTAATCCATATAAAGCATTATTTTGAATTGAATAATATCTGACAGCACAATATTTCTGGGTGGGCAAGTAATTGGTTTTGGATTAGAAATAGCATGGCATGGTGGATACATGGAGCTCATTTGCTTGAGTCATGTTTATACATCTTCTTTGTTGCAAAATATTCTGCTTCTGTTCCTTTCTTTTCATTTTTTATAACATCACTGAAATGCTGCATCCTTTGCCTTCAATAGCCATTTTAAATTGGCAATTTTATTTTAATTTTGCAGAAGCAGTCTGACATAGATGAAAACCGCAATTTGGGATTTAGAGTTTGGTTAATTCTTGGGATTTAGAGCTTGGCCAATTCTGTACTAGAGCAGTAATGGTAGAGCTGCATAAAATATTTCCTGCCGATTTAATGATTCTTTTACCAAATCTGTGTGTACATTTGTACCTCCTTTCCAATTAATCTCCATCTGTCTTCATTACCTTTTTGAATTGCTACAGGGGAAGGCACCACTCTTGAAATAACATGGCAGGGTTTCTCTTTTGTTTCCTAACACTGAACCTGACTCTGTAGATAAACTGGATAAATAGTGAGACATGGTGCCAGTTTAAAAGTGTCCAAGAGCCACAGGTTGTTTATGATAACTGAGAAGCATATCACAAATCTTTCATTACTTGTTTTATTATAATTAAGGAGAAATGTCAGCTTTCCACTGTTACTTAATGACTGAAAAGCTTATTGATAATGACGTTACCTCACAACATTAAAAAGAAATAAGTATCAGGGAAAGTACTACACAATGGAATGAAGAATAACATGTGAATAAATTGTCCAAATTGACTCTAAAATTCTTTGAGAAGAAACCTTGGCTAAATTTTATAAGAATTCTGGAAAACATCTTGAACAAAGATGGGGTTTGGATGGGGACAAGAATAGCTATATTATTGGACTACATTAATTCAGTTGAATTATTCAGTTGAAAATATCTTAGTGCAATCAGGCATCTAAATGTCAATGGTTAATTGGACTGCCCCTATTAAAATCGGGAGCCTAGCTTGCTGCTGTGAAATATATATGTGTGTGTGTGTTTGTGTGTGTGTTGTTGGAGTTTCTTCGTCAGTCATGAACTTTTATATTTGTTACAGAGGCCATTATCCTTAAATTCATGAAAAAGATCCTAAATTCACATAGTCACCTTACTTAATTTAGACAGAAGAGGTTTCAGAATAGCACCTAAGTAAGCAATCTAAATTAATGAGATTCCTATGGAAGAAGATAGTCTTATGTCAGACATTCTTCAATTGTATCTTGGCTAATTATATCATGGTAGTCCTGCATGATTGCCTACATATCTTGCCATTATTTCCTCAGATCAATTATTCTACAATATTGCATTGTACAATATTATTGTTTAGATAACTAGTTTTTTCCTTCCCCAATTTTCTGCCCTACTGTGTCACTATGTCTATAATTAGCCTAAAGATGAAATTGTACCCTTCTGCAACATTTGGCTTTCCCAGTCCTGATATTTCATTATTGCATAGAGCTGGTGAAGCAGTAATACAAAAACCAGGAATTCAAATAACCTAAAGGTCTGGAAATCAAGATGATGGTAATTATGATGAAAATTCTCATGGTGGGTTTCCATCTATGACTTTTTAATCAACATTAGTGCTGTGAATCAAAAGAAACAATATCATACCTGATGGAATCTCTGCCATAGGCATTTTTATCACACTTCCATAAAGGAATTTTTTACCATGAATTCTTAAATTTAAGGAAAAGGCAATATGATGGATGATAGTGAGTGTCTGATGCTCTACTTCTACAAAAAAAAAAAAAAAAAAAAAAAGCAAGTATGCAGTTTTGGGATGCTTCTAATCATAACCACACAACTATTATTCCTACCTTCATAGTCAGGCATACCAAATGACTAAACTGCTTATACCCTTCCATGGTATAACATCCTTACATCCTGTCTCATATTGCCCACATATTGATAAACTTATTGTAGTACTCTCATGGAGTGCTATCCTTATAAATGAGTGATAATGTGATGCAAAATTCAATGGTCTATTTGCTTTGAAGGAGTTGGGGGGTAAATCAACTTATTGAACCAACTGCCAATTAGCTATCAAGCACTGATGAGATATCAACAACTTGAAACCAAGATACTTTTGTGAAAGTATTCAAGATACTTGAAATTACAGATATGGTGAACCATATAATTCATCCAGGGAAAACCAGTGACCAGCTACCTTGTGCCTCTTGCAGGGTGTATAGAAATACTGAATTTCTGAGACAGCTTCTATTTCTTTTCTCTTTTTTTATATGGTGACCTTCAATTTATCTAGGATACTTCTATACAAATATTGGAGATATGTGGTTTGTTTCCACTTTTCCTTTCCTTTCCTTCCTCCTATATTTATATTATTCTTTTACATTGTTTTAATGCATTTCTTTTATTCTATATTGTATATCAGGGGTGTCAAACTAGTGCTAGTGGGCCATGCCCACCCCAGCTCCCTGAATGATGAAACATCACAAAAGATTACATGAGGACAACATTTGACACTCTTGTGCATCTTTTAAAAATGCTTTGAGACATTTATGTATCACATAACAATTATACTTTTCAATATTAATATTAGGGCAGGATGTTAAACTGAGTCCAACCCATGTAATTTGTATGAGAAATGCTACTGCCATTGACTTCTGGAGCATTAAATGTTTTATATTGTTTTTCTAGTTTCTTTGTTGATTTTTAATGTACTGTTAGCCATCCAGAGTCACAAGGATGATAGATGCTCATATACTCTTCAGTGCATGGCTTCCAACAGTAATGAAATAAATAAATAATGGGAAACTATTGGCAAATATTAAAACAGCAAATAATTGTTCTTCACTTTTCTTGACATTTAACTCATGAGAGAAGGAGAGATTAATCCCACTGTATCTCATTGTCTAAGAATCAATCAACATTATTAATATGTTTGTATGGTAATAATTAAAAGGGACCCCAAAGAACAGAAATGCAAGTTATCATGTTAAGAAATGTATTGTTGCTGCCTTAGTGACATTAAGTAAACAAAGTGAGATTAAAAGCTTTTGCAAATGGAACTACCCTTGAGATGGAGATAACATTCCATGCTGTTACTGGGAAAAATCCAGACAAAGCACATTCATTCCCATCAGTAAATGGAATCAGATGAAACCACTCAGTTGGGAGGTTTGCTAACTAGCAACAATGAATTATAGATCTATACAATTTAGTTTCTCATTCAAGGTATGCAACACAATCTCCCATTTAGAAATGTTTCTCAGGATTGCACATTTTTGTTTTTCTGCCCAGATGAGGAAATGTGAGTGGGCAGCAAAAATAGGATTGGGATGCCAGCATGGGAAAAGGCTACTCTTTGGGCAATTGATTCTGAATTAGGAGAAAAATAAATGGAGAAATAAGAAGAAATTTCCTGACAACTTAGAATATTTAATCAATGGAACAACCTGCATCCAGAAATTATGGCTTCTTCAACACTGCAGATTTTAAAGAAGATATTGGGCAACCATTTGTCTGAAATGGTACAGGGTTTCCTGCTTGGTCCAACAAGGTTGGACTAGAAGACTTCCAAGGTCCCTTCCAACTCTGTTATTCTGTTAAGAAGACAAATGTCATTTTCCAGATGGCTTAGTGTGAAACTTTAGGTTCTACTAATATGTACAATGGACAATTCTGAGAAGGCCACAATTCAGAGGATCTGAAAAATGATAGCTGGTCTACCCCTCAAGCATCCCCTAGTCTATGGGCATCAAACTTGATCATGTCATGTCATGTATTGTGATGTATCACAATATTTTTTTCCCCTTTGCGGAGCCTGGGTGGCCATGGCCTGCATGTGACACATCTGGCATGTGGGCCACCAGTTTGACTGGCCTGCCCTAGACAAAAGTCCAATGTGTCTAGACTAAATGTAGTTAAATCTGTAACAAATATCACATGGCAGCCAAATCCAAATTTTGTGGAATTATTTGGTCTTAGAGTACAATTCTTCTTTCATTTCACTGCCTGATTTTAAGAAAAACATGGAGACTTTTTTTTATAAACATAAATTCCTTCTCCTAAACCTGTACCTTGTATGATTTTAGGTGATGACTGGTTTGGCTTTGAGATATGTTTTTTATTACATTATTGATTATTTTATTTTGCTACAGATGCTGTTTTAATTGAAGTTACCTGTTCATGCTCAGAGAAATTTAATTTGTAAATCACTGAGGGCTGGCTTGCTGCAGTATGCAAGCTTAAATTTGACAGTAAGTAGATAATAAATAATCCTAACTGGAGACAAACAACAAAAAGGTTGCACACTATCCATGGACATCACTATGCAAAATTGCATCAATAGGGGGACTCTTCCCCCAGCTGAAAATGCCTGTTGCAAAGTGTGAAGAACAAGCTAGAAATATGGAATATGGCATTTGCTTGACTCTGATATGAATTTACATTGAGTCAGATCAAATGTGAGATCAGGTCTGATTTTACACAACTTCTATCATCAAGCTTTGGAATGAAGTCAGTTCATACATTCAGCTATCAACTTAAGGGTAGAAGATTCTAGTGATGTACAATGTTTGTGTTCTCCTAAGCAAGTTATGTTCTCAGCTACATACATTCTCTAGTGTGAACATCCATTTTGTGACTTTACTTGAGGAAACATGTTAAAAGTATATTAGTGGGATTATGATATCTTTAATACATTTTGGATCCCAACAGCCTTCTAAGGCTGTGATGGTGAACCTATGGCACGTGTGCCACAGATGGCCCGAGGAGCCATTTGTCCAGGCACGTGAGGCGTTGCCCTGTCAGCTGGCCAGTGTCCATGTGCACGCTGGCCAGCTGACTTTGGCCTTCTTTTGAGGCCATTTTTCACCCTCCTGAGGCTTCAGGAGCTTTCCTGAAGCCTCCGGAGCATGAAAAACTGGCCCTATGCGCACACCCAAAGTTTGGTACTTCTGGTTTGCTCATAGAGCCAGTTTTAGCCCTCCGGAACCTTCAGGAGCCTGCAGTAGGCTTCCCTGAAGGCTCCAGAGGGCAAAAAATGACCCTATGAGCAAACCAGAAGTCCGTTCCTGAACTTCCAGTTTGCCCATAGGGCCAGTTTTTCATCCTCCGGCAGGATGCTTTTGGCACACAAGCCACAAAAGGTTTGCCATCACTGTTCTAAGGAGTATATTAGGCAGATTTTTAACAGCAGCACAAAATCTTTGTTGGGTGAACAACTCCCCTCTGCAATGCATGTAAAACAAAGTCCCAGAACAGTGGTGAAATTCAACATTTTTTCCTACTGGTTCTGTGGGCATGACTGTGTGGGTGTGGCATGGCTTGGTGGGTGTGGCAGGGGAAGGATACTGTAAAATCTCCATCCCCTCCCCATTCCAGGGGAAAGTTATTGCAAAATCTCCATTTCCTCCTAATCAGCTGAGACTCCGGAGGCAGAGAATAGATGGGGGCGGGGCCAGTCAGAGATGGTATTTACCGGTTCTCCGAAGTACTCAAAATTTCTGCTACTAGTTCTCCAGAACTGGTCAGAACCTGCTGAATATCACCTCTGCTGCAAATGCTCTCATGATTGATTGTGATGTGAATTTCCATAAATGCCTTTGTTTTGGAGAAGGAAGCAACCTCCAATAGAGGGAGGTTTATCATGATCATAACAAACAAACCAAAATAAACAATCAAACCAGCATATTTCTTTCTATATCAACCTTTTATAGCAAAGGTAGTCAATTATTGCGAAGATATATTGTAAAATACAATAGGGTTTTTATTGTACATAGGGTTTGAGCTTCTCATCCAATGCCTTGCTTTTTTAACATTGAAATTTTGCACTATAATTTTATTTGTTCTAACTCTGTATCATATTCAAGTAGCAATTTATAAATATGTCCTAATATTTATTCATTTTTTTCTTGAAAATTGAAGATAGAGAAAATCATAGACAGTCAAATTCAATATTCATAACATTATACATAACCACGAGTGGAAATTTTGATACCATGCAACAAAATTGTCAAAGAGTTGACAACAAGATGTTTTACCTGCTGACTCATGAGAAAACAATCTCATCACATTTGCAAAAGAAGCTGGGGGAAAAAAAAACCTTGAAAGTCTCACTGTTTGAAATCCCTGGGAATAGGTGGCAATTTCTGTGTCAATCGTGTATATTAAGTATTAAAAATTAAAGATAAAACTAATAAGAAATGGAAGAAGAAGAACAAACATTGCAAAAAAAAAAAAAAAATTCCTGTAATCCCAGTCAAAGTTTAGGTTTCTGTCAGAAGAAAATAAATACTCTAAAAGCATTTGATTTCTAAGAAAGAAACATTACTCTTCATTTCATAGCAACTTTATCAATTGTAAATAGTTTCCCTAGCCTTGTACGCTAATCCCACTGAAACCAGCCAGCAGGCATTTATAATTTAAGTCCAAAACCCAAATATTGGTATGATGCTATTAGTGCTGGGATAAAATTCTGTCTTGGCTAGAATATGCTAATTTATCATCTGATCTTAAAATGTGTCTCATTTCAAGTATCTCTGCATGACAGACTGTAACTTGCTCAAATGGTTCATATAGAAGAATAATTAATGGTATTACCCATGGGAATTAAGATTCAACAAAAATGCTTTTTGGATTTTTCAGGCACCCATTACAGGTCTTAAGTTGTAACAAATTGCATTTGGTTTTCAAATATTAGACCATTTCCTCTTCAATTTAACACAGCTCTGGCTGTATTGACCTAACATATTGGCAGTATAGAGATAGACCAATCTTCCGGTCTTATTTAAACTGGGAAGGAAGGGAAGAGGGCAGAGAAAGAAAGAAAAATATTTCAAGTAATATTCGTTGTCCAATAAATAGGGATTTCAATTCCTCTCTATGGAACTGAATGAAAAGAACACAATTTGGAGGAAGTGGAAAATAACTGGAAAAAAATATATCTCATGGAGATTCTCAGTCATTCAGGTCATGGTTGTCCCAAAGGTGCATTTTTTGAAGAGGCAACTGGGCTTTCTGGTTTTTCTTTGAAGGCATTTCACTTCTCCTCCAAGAAGTTTCTTCAGTTGCCTCTCGAATAAAGCACCTTTAAGACAACTAGAAAAACAATTATTTCCCAGAACTCAGAGATACATGAACATAGATTTAAAAGCAGATAATGCCAGAACTGTGTGATTGAGATAGAACAGAAAAGCTGCCAAGACACAGTGGTGCCAATGCCAATTTTAAGTAAAAGAAAAGCCATGTCTATGATGGGAAAAGTTCAAAATAAGAACAGAAGAGCAAAAGATTTATATTAGTCACTGAGTCTAACATGCATTGAATGCATTTTAAAAAAATTAAGAGGAATGAAGAATGAACATTCTGCTAAACAGAATATGGTAGGCACAGCAGCGGGAGGGTGGTTGACAAAAGAAGGAATTTATTAAAGGTTACACCTGTCAGGCACAAGTGCAGAGACAACACCACAAAGTGCAATTCTTTATTTGCTTACACTTAATGGACAGAATCTTACCAGATAAAAGCTAGTATCTAAACTACTATATACAGTCTGAGATATTCTAGTGTCTAGCTACCCTGAACCTCTTCTGCCTCTCCTGTTCAGCTCGGAACTGCACATTTTGTTCATCTAGTCCACTCTATGGAAAAGTTCTGTGTTGCCAAAAATCTTCTTTACTGCTTCACCCCATTCATGACAACAACTTTATCTTTTTGTAAGGCTATCCTGTCTTCAGTTCCAAAACCAAAGAAACACAAGCAGTTTTGGACGTGCCTTGTAACTCCATAGCTTCTTGAATTGCAACCAATTGACTTTTGGGTCACAGTGTTGATTACCACTTACAAAGTCTTTCACAGCTAGGACCATGTTACATCAGTGAGATCCTACCTCCAGCTCTTTCCTTCATCACTGTGTGATGAAACGGGGCAGAATGAACATGTTTTGGGTGTCAACAATTAAGTAATGCCATTTAATGGGACCCAGGAAGTGTGGTTTCTTTATCAAGGCACCTGCCCTTTGCAATAATATACTCCTAGAGATCCAAATGGGTCCTACCCCAATAATGTTCCATGGATATTGAAAAAACAGTTATTCTCCCAGTCCTTGGGACAAGTTGATGGTTCAGAATTATTGTTGTTTATATGTGTGCTTTGGGAATTCTTTTTTTCTGCTATACTGTTTTTGCTTTTTAATTGTAAACTGCCAGAGCCATTAGGAGTCAGGGGGCCTCTACATTGATTAGTTAAATTAAATTAAATTAATGTTCCATAGCTTCATGCAGTGCTTTGTTTCAGTGGCTCTTGATGACCTCTTCTGATCATTACTTTGAAAAATAAGTAACACATTTTCCACCAGACTGAATCAGGAAGTGCATGGAAATTGAAAGGTAGCCTTTAAAACAGCATAGGAGGTTCTTTTAAAAAGTCAGCCCCATCTTTCCTGTCTGAGAGCATTGGAAAACCTGACTAAATTTGAGGTGTCCATGCTTAAACATAGTGTCATCCATCCATCCATCCATCTATACATACATACATACATACATACATACATACATACATACATACATACCGGTACATATATTCGTTTACATAGGCATAAGAACAAATAACTGACTTAAAACTTAATATTGAAATAATCTTAATAGGGATGTAGTGACTCAGTGGCTAAGATGATGAGCTGGTCAATCAGAAAGGTTGGCAATTCTGCAGTTCGACTCCCTTACACCACTTAATGGAGTGAACTCCCATTACTTGTCCCAACGTCTGCCAACCTAGCAGTTCGAAAGCAGGTAAAAATGCAAGTAGAAAAATAGGGACCACCTTTGGTGGGAAGGTAACAGAGTTCTGTGCACCTGTGGTGTTTAGTCATGCCAGCCACATGACCACGGAGATGTCTTCAGTTAGCGCTGGCTTTTCGGCTTTGAAATGGAGATGAGCACTCCCCCCTAGAGTCGAGAACGACTAGCACATATGTCCAAGGGAACCTTTACCGTTACCTCATTGAAACAATCTTAGGAAATGCTTTTGTATAGCAAGAATGACAATTTCTCAAACTACAGTACCTAAACCAAACCAGGATTCTGTGTACTGTTACAGTACTGAGGTTTTTTAAAAAAATGCAACATAACATTTGTTGAGAGAGTCATGACTCTTTCTTTGTGAACCCTTACTGCCTGAGCTAGAAATTTTGATGCTAAGAAGTGAAGAGCTAACATTAGTAATAGGGAGAATGTAAGCATCACAACAAAAAAGAATGACACCAGTTGTTCCTGTTCTGGCAAAATTTCACTATCAAGTAGGAAGGAGATTTTTTTTAACCAAATCTTATGGCCTGAAAATTGAGCAACTTGTTTCAGAGAGTCAATCCTGAAACAAAATTCAAAACAGAAAAGATCTGGGACCAATCGGAGCCTAGGAATATAGTCTATATCCTATTTTGAATCAAGAGTTAACAATTCCCCTCCCCATTTATGTGTGGCCCTATATCAAGATGTACTATAGATATATTTATAAACATATACATTCTTGCATACTGCCCACACAGAGAGATAAATAGAGACACATATTAATCCAAGAAACAGTGTTTTCCTCTCTTTCTTGGGGAAAAACGTGAAAAATGAATATAATCTCTTGCCATAATATTTTGTAGTATGCCTGCATAGTTTCTGCTGTTTCTAAGTACTGCAATAACTGTGAGCTGGCTCATTTTCTCTGTGCCTGTCTTTTCAGCTGCTGCTCTGCCATTAAAGTTGAACGCCGAATGATTGCTACCTTGCCCTGCTTCTTGCCATCTGTTGCATATACTTGGCACACATTTAACCACATGAAAGTATAGCAATAACCAAATGCATAGGGTTTACCCCTGGTATTTTTTCTTATTTTCAAACATGTGCTTCATTCTATTGTGCAGTTTTAAGAGACCGTAGATTTTGAGGCCAAGAGAATTTGTGAATCTGAAAAAGACTTAGAAAAAAAAAAAAGAAATGAAATGAAATTATTTAGGAACAGCTTTTCATTCCCAAGCATACACAAGATGTCAAGTAGCTTTAATGCAGACAATTAGCAGTGGTGGGATTCAAATAATTCAACAACCGGTTCTCTTCCCTAATGACCAGCTGGGGAGGCGTGGACCAGTGGTCATGTGACCATGTGGGCGTAGCCAACTCAAAACCACTCACGTCAATGGGCACTTTGCTTTAGCTGTTACAATGTAATAAGGGTTAATCAGAGAGGCAGTTTCTGTAAGCAGGGCAATAAACATTAGGCTAGAAACAACACCAGAATGTTTCTTCTTGCCTTCCTTACAGGATTAGTCCTGTAAAAGTGGAAAAAACCAAAAGGAGATTTCTTCCAACAACCGGTTCTCCAAACTGCTTAGAAAGTTAACAACCGATTCTCCCGAATAGGTGAGAACTGGCTGAATCTCACCACTGTCATATATAGAGACAAGTTTTACATCTAATAGCAGACAGGAAACATGCATCTCAGCCCTAGAGTTCAAACCCTAGTTTCCATGCTTTTTCTTTTCAAAATGCTAAATTTCTGGCTGTTATTTACCTGGCCTTGAATGCCCAGCAATATGATTTTATGAAAATGGCCTTCTCTGGTAGGAGATTCAGGAATACTTGTCCCAGCAGCTTCAATCCATTCACAAATTTTATATTTTAGGTTTTATAGTGTTTTCAGAACTCCCAATGTAGTTTTGTAAACATATCTCCAGATGTTGGCTCAGATTTTTTTTAAGTTTCTTTAGCTAGCCAAAGGTTATTCTCTGTTTCCTTCAGAACTGAACTAGTTTACAAGGATCACTTCAAATGGAGACTGTCTATCTCTGCTCCTTATTTTGGCAAGGTATCAATATAAAACCTATAATAGTAAAATATTCTACAAAAAGCTAAAGTAGAAATTCAGGGCTGGAAGAATATGCCAAAGCCTTCTAGCATATGCATAACAACATAGACCAGTGATGGTGAACCTTTTTGGCACTGTGTGCCCAAAATGGAACATGTGCTTACGTGTGTGCATGTACGAGCTGGAGTGCTGGAAGCCTGGTGCGTATGTGCGTGCCGGTCAGCTGGTCTTTGGATTTTGGCATGTACATGCACACTGGCCGAGGTGGCGCAGTGGTTAAATGCAGCACTGCAGGCTACTTCAGCTGACTGCAGTTCTGCAGTTCGGCTGTTCAAATCTCACCGGCTCAAGGTTGACTCATCCTTCCATCAATCCGAGGTGGGTAAAATGAGGACCCGGATTGTTGGGGGCAATATGCTGACCCTGTAAACCGCTTAGAGAGGGCTGAAAGCCCTATGAAGCGGTATATAAGTCTAACTGCTATTGCTATTGCTATAGTTGATATTCACAGGTGTTGGAGCACCAGAAACCCTGGCTGGTGCATGCATGTCTGATTTTGGCCATTTTGGGGGACATTTTCAGACTATTTTGGGGACCATTTTTGGATTTGTATTTTGGGCATTTTCAGGCCGTTATCCAGTGCTCTAGCACCCACGAAGAACAGTTGGCAACGACGCAAATGCCCACAGAATGGGCTCTGTGTGCCACTTCTGGCACGCATGCCATAGGTTTGCCATCATGGGCATAGACAAAGCTGGATCAGACTCCTGGTCCATTTAGTCCCACAGTTTGCTATCACAGTGGCCAACACACTGCACAAAGAAGCCCAGTAGTTTTTCAATACATTCTCTTCAGAGGCAATCCCATGTCATCAAACCTTATAGGCATTGATCCCCATGACTTCCATGAATTGGCCTAATCCTTTTTTGGAGTCAGCCAATCTCCACATTGTGTACATTATAATTTATTTTAAATTACTTTGATTGAACCCAAAACGTGGCATTTGTCTGGATTCAGAATAGAGTCCTAATATTTATCTTATGTTAGCTGGTCAGCCAACAAATAGAGCAGAATCATGCTATAATACTACATTGAAACACCCTTACTGAATATCGAATGAAAATAAAAGGACTTAAGATATTTCCACTTCAAATATTTACTTAAATAGAAATAATACTTTTAATATTTTAGTTGAATGTGACAATGGGGCATCATTACAAAATAAAAGAATATAAAAATTGCAGATTTTTTTTTCTAAGAGCAGTACTAGTGGCTTGAATGCATTATTATATAAAAGGAAAGGAGATGACAGGAGATGAGAGGAAAAAGGGAAAAGGAAAGGAAAGGAAAGGAAAAGTCTTAACTCACATTTTTCCAGCTTTTAACACAGCTATCCTTCTGATTTTCACTTTTGTCTATTTTCCAATTCTTAGCTCAAAATTGTATGCAAGGCATGTATATTTGCATAAAAATGTGCATATCTTCAGAGACATTGTGCATTTAAAAAAGACAGAGATTCATTTTAATGAAAAAGCTCATAGATTAATGTCGGAATGGACAAAACATGCTTATGACTAACTATATTTAAAACAAACGCTGATGAAATGACTATTCAATGTGTTCTGTTCCATTTCCCAATATATTATATTTCCTACTTTATTTTTCTCTTCATATTTTAAACTTCTGAATGAATTTTAGTCTGAGATAAATTGGCAAATAACCAATCACTTCCGAAATTAAACATTGCAGAACTAGAATTTTCATGATAAATATCAACTATCTATTAGGAACAGTCAAGAGTTGGCATAAAGTCAAGAAATGTTCAAGGAATGACAGCTTATGTAATATATGCAGTCCTATATTAAGGCAATGTATTTGATTATTCACTTTTGTTCCGAAAATAGCGGCAGTTTTTAGAGATGTGTATAAATGATCCTTACTCTATATTCTTGTGGGATGTAGTGGCTCAGTGGCTAAGGCACTCAGTTTATCAATCAGAAAGGCTGGCAGTTCGGTAGTTCAAATCCCTAGCGCCACATAACAGAGTGAGCTCCTGTTACTTGTTCCAGCTTCTGCCAAATTAGCAGTTCAAAAGCATGTGGAAATGCAAGTAGAAAAATAGGAACCACCTTTGGTGGGAAGGTAACAGTGTCCCATACACCTTCGGTGTTTAGTCCTGATGGCCACATGACCATGGAGACGTCTTCAGACAGTGCTGTCTCTTTGACTTTGAAATGGAGATGAGTACCACCTCTACAGTCGAGAACGACTAGCACATATGTGCAAGGGAAACCTTTACCTTTACTCTATATTCTGAAAGAGACACTAGAAATGCTAATGTCATCCAACTATTTTCCCACAGAATTTTGAGTAGGACTCTGTCTAATCGCTATATTTAGAAATTCATATTTATAGGAAGTAACAAAGTTTCCATATTTGGCAGCAACTGAGAGATTAGCTAACCAACCAGAGAGCTATGTAGGATAGAAACAAAAGCTAATTCCCCATTGCCCAGGATTAAAAGGTTTAACGCTAAAGGTTTAAGTGTCCATCTTGCCTCCTTTTTTTTTAACCATAGTGACCATTCAAGTCTGCAGATGGTACAAGTATAAAATCATCTTTAGAGCAAGAATGAATAAAGGAAATATTTTAAAGACATATAATATAGTTAATATATGTGAAATAGATACCTGAACCAAATAATAGGAGACCTATACCTGAGTACATGTACTAGCAATTAATAATAGCAAAGAGGCAATTAATGAAAGAGAGAAAATCTAAGCTATGATTTAAATCTGCATAATTGAACAAAGCAGAATAGAAAAGAATAAAATCCCTTATGTTGGTTGGAGAATTATTGGAATTGAATTCTACAGATCTTAAAGTTTGGAAAACACTGGACCGAATGAGTTTTGTGGTCTTTTCTAAGTTCATAGGGCTATAAGTCTGTATTTCCTCTGCCAAATGTGTCCTACTAATTTCAATTCCAATTCTTTCTTAGGTGTCAAGTACTGGGGACATCAGGAGATGCAGCCAGTTCAAATGAGTTTAAAGATTTATTTCAAGCTTACGGTCCCTACATGAATTTGATCAACCAACAGTCAAGAGAAATGTGTTGGGGAGAAGAAAGGCATTCAAGGTTGGCTGGATTTAGATATCTTGTGGGCACACAGAGAGTTGTGACTTATGACATGTTTGACTCCTCCTTCAGGCTTAGCCTAGTTATATCCTACAATACATTCTTATTTCCAGGCCTAATCAGGAAATCTACTCCTATAATATTTGCTATCAAAACTGTCAGAAAAAGAAGAAAAAAAACCCTCATTTACCTTGTCCTAGCCTGAATCCCACTTCCTCACCTCTCATTGAAAGAATTGATGGCTTTATCACATATATAATTTCTAGAGTCACCAACTAGTCTACATCTCCTTCATACAGAAGTAAGCATTTTACTAGAATTAATGAATGTTTTCATTTAAATATTGTGAGGCATGAATAAGGAAATGTTATTAAAATAAGTACGAAAGATACATATGGGAAAGATGCATGTTTTTCTATCATGAAATTCACGGTTGGCCTAGCCAATCCCCCAGGTTTTCTATTGTTTGGCAACATTGATAAAAATGTTCCATCACTTGTCCTTTAACTTATCTTTGCTTATTACTGTGTGTAGAGTGGTTAACTGTCAATCAAGTTTTTTTTTATCTCAGTGTGGATTCTGGTGGGACCCAAATTTGTTCTAGAAACTAAATATATTACAGAAAGAAAGCATCATGCTTCGTGACAGGACAGCTTGCTATTCATCCTTCCTTTTTTCCCTTTCTCTCTCTTTCTCTCTGTAGATACGGCAGGAATAGATACCAAAAACACATTCCCTGTCCCCGTCCTGCGTCTCTCCATTTTCATTCTCCCTATTTCCATTCCTCTGCAATCCATTTCTTCATCTATTTTTTTTCCTTAGCTAAGTTCTTAGACGTGTTTGCTGCTCCAGTGCAGGAAAGCATTTGATTCATGAAAGTGTAGACAGTTGAGAAAAATTACAAATTTCATTGCATCAGTATTGCCATGAATCAGAAGCCAATAAATCTCACTCTAGAAAAAGATAAAGATTGACTTTCAGACACCGAAGCAAAAAACCCAAGGTTATGAGTAACAGACCTCCGTCATTCTACAATTCCCACTTTTAGGTTGTCATTATCAGCCCTTCAAGCAGAAGTGGTGAAAAACAATGTATAAAATGGAAGCAATTTTTTTCCGTTTTCTTAAGCACCAATGGCTTTTTTATAGCTCTGAACTACCCAGGAATGACTTTTCATAGAACACTTTTTATTTAAAGGTAAAGATTCTCCTCACATATATGTGCTAGTCATTCTAGGGGGCGGTGCTCATCTCCATTTCCAAGCTGAAGAGCCAGCAGTGTCCGAAGATGTCTCTGTGGCCATGTGGCCAGCATGACTAAATGCTGAAGGCACATGGGACACTGTTACCTTCCCACCAAAGGTGGTTCCTATTTTCCTACTTGCATTTTTATGCTTTCGAACTGCTAGGTTGGCAGAAGCTGGGACAAGTAACAGGAGCTGATTCTGTTACATGGCACTAGGGATTCAAACCGCCGATTTTTCTGACCGACCAGCTCAGCATCTCGACCACTGAACTACTGCATCATTTTTTTTATTTAGGAAGGTTAATTTTAAGAACAAAAACCAGTAGTATTTCTTCTCATCAAGATAGGTTATTATTGCTCTGAAAGAGAAGTACTTCAAAACCAATCATATAAAGTACCTATTGTACATTTCTGAGATAAAATCTACCATTTCCAGGTGTAAAAATTCAGAGAATTGCTAGACAGATATTCATGATGCTAACTCTTTCTTTCAATCCAATGCTCACCTTCATTTTGCTAGACTTTGTCTGGTGGCACTATCTGAGAAGGAAGAAAGGAATAATTAAATGTTCAGAAAATACAATGCAATTCTAACGTTGATGAAAAATGTGATTTACAGTCTATATCCACTCATGGAAACAATACTCCGTATAAAAGAAGTAAATTAGTCATCATAAAATGGAATGTGAGCTTCAGCTAAGGCATTATTTCTTACTATTCCAAGCTAGTCATCACAAGTGGAAAATAGAGTGGAATGCTGTAGTTCAAAAATTTAGACAAACAATGCTTTCCCCTATCCCTCCCTCTCTTTCTTTCCCCATTCCCTAGTCAGTAGTTTTTATTTATATCCATGAAACATAACTTTTATAAGATTTGCATGCCTCTTTGCACTATTTTTTCCTATCTTACAAATATCGAAATTCTTGCAAGCTTCCTGGTGATTCCTTCTAGCTTACGTGGCTTGGGTGTCAAGCTGCAAAGAGGAAAGTTAAATTAGTTCCAAATAACAACAAAGTAAAATGCAGTTTTCTTTTTGCAGAACCTTTTTTAATCTTTAAAAGAATCACTATTATATTTTTGCTTTATGAACTAATTAGTATATTATTGTCAGAGAAACAACTGGATGTTTCCCATAAAAGAAACCACTTTCTTATTGATAGATAAATGTTTCTTTTTTTCTTAGTAAATAATTAAAAATCTTGTAAAGTAGACTTCTTTCACCTTTAGAGGTTTCTCATCCTTTTGATGAAGAAAAGGGAATATGAAAAGCTTGGTATTTTAAATGATTGAAGTTAACTCATTAAAAGAATTAGAATAAAGCAAAGGTGGATAATTCAAGAGCAGGGCAACATCAGAGCTAGACTCTTCTGTTCTCTAAAACTTGCTGGAGTGATCAGACCATATTTTAAGTTGTTTCATGACATGGTAATCCCAGAAAGTACTAAATAATGGAAGGACACAATATAGATGAGAGACTATGAAAAATAAAACATACTTTTTTTAGGATAACCCATTCGACCTTACAAGGCTCCAAAATGAATTTAGGTTGGATTCCTTTATTTCTTTAGTAAAAAAATGTGATATGTTTTATAGCTATTGTAAGCAAAGGGCTTGATATAATACTGTAAAACATAAAGTGCCAAACAAGGAAATCTAGTTTTGAATCTTTAAAACAGGGGTGTCAAACTCAATTTTATTAAGGACACATAAGGGCTATGGTTGACCTTGGGTGGCCAGGCGGACATGGCCAACTGGGTCGATGTGGCCAAATGGATGGGTGTGGCTAGTTTGACGCCACTCCCCAAGTTGCTGGCATGTTTCCTCTTCGCATTGGGTGGACTGGGACAAAGCCAGGATGGCGTCTTTGCAGGATGGCCCCATGGACTGGATATGGCCACATTGCAGGGGGCCTTGAGTTTGAAACCCCTGCTTTAGGCTAATAAACGATGAAGGAGAATCAATATGTGAGGTTCATGAACATTGACTGCACAGTAACTTTATCATCAACCACCTTCAGCTGCATCTACATTTTTCATGGGTAATAGTCCTTAATTCTCTTCAGAGTTTTGTTGCTTTTAAATTACATTTCAATCTTCCTTTCTTCCCCAGGCCCAGATTCCAGATGCAACATGTATTCAAAGATAAATGTTCCAGAGAAATGAGGAAAATGTCAATTAATTTTCCTTTGCAAATGATTTTTTTTTTAATTTCAGGGCTGACAATGCAGCAGTAAGTAGTTTATGACAGGATGGGCTTAACTGCACTGCAAAAATAGAACCATCTGTAGTCAGGAACCAAGTAGGAGATTTGAACACAGTGAGAATGTGGAAGAACTGTTAACAATTATGCTCTTGAATGGCTCAGTGGAACCAAATGTTGCATAGCGTGTTTTCTGTTTTTATTTTTACAATGCTTCAGCATTCAAATTAATTAGAAAACATTATGGAATGAGATAATGTAATGTGTATGAAGTGCACTGTTCCAGCAACTATTAGTAGGGAGCAGCCTTTTGCCTCCTTGAAAAAGTCAGGATTCACCTGTTCTTGGGAACAAAACAAGTCAAGTTAACAATCCAGCTAAAAATTAATGATGGAATTTAACTTATTTGTTGCTCTTGGAGTTTTTTAAACTCCATTTTTGCTCTTGCTATGGCACAGATGCATCATTAAAAGAACTTGCTTATGGAATGAACTTTTATTCATAATGAACTTTTATTTATATTCTGCCCCAATCATAAAAGGGCATGCCATCAACAAAACCAATATAAACAGACAGTCTTCGTCTTACCAGATACTTAGCAGCCACCTGAAGTTATAATGAACCCCCATTCTTGCTTCTTTCATCTTATCAGTGGTGGGTTTCAGATCCTGTTGCAACCTCTGTGACACTCCAGCTGCTCGACGGAGTGTCGCACAGGCGCCCTATGCTCCGTGTGCATGCGCAGAAGCCCTGAAAACTTCAAATACCAGTAAGGAGCACAGGCAGGAGGGTGGGCCCTCTGGAGCACCGTATCAGAACAGTACCTGGTGCTCCTAGCAGGAACCAGTACGCCCATACCAGGGCGTACCGGTCGTAACCCACCACTGCATCTTATGTATCATGTTCAGTGATGGTTGGGTTTCACTCTTCTTCGCCTTGGCCATGTCTCTGAGCACTGAACACTTTGTACTTCTGGGCTCTCCAGGTAGGTTGCAGTCATGGAATATGCAGTTCTGAATTTCTTCTCAAATCTTTGGCAATTAATGTCTGTCATATTTTTCCTCAACACGTTTCTTGCAACCCTGTTGACTATTTGCAACAATGATTATGTGATCAGGCCCCAATATCTTAGCAATTTCAAGAGTGCTGAATCCCCTACCATTTGTAATGTACTTACAAACCAGTTCTAAAGTTTCAATGGCAAGGCCTTCCTGAGGCCACATGACTGCCTTTTGGTTGCTTGGCAACCAGATCACATGTATGGCCATTTAGAGCATCCTGTACTGTGATTTGACTGTGATTTATGACATTTCCACCCAAAGTTGACATTCAGCAAAAATACCCTTAATGAACAATGGGTTTTCTTAATGACTCTGGCATTCATTTAATGACTGCAACATTTATTTTATGACCCCATATTCACTCCATGCAAAAAGATTGATCATGTAGAGAAACTGCTTTACAACCAACACATTTTGTGACTGTTGTAAATGGGAAGGCTCCATTACAGTCATAAGATGAGGACTGCCTGTTATAAATAAGTAAATCAGAACACTATCCAAACTCAAAATAACCTCAGAAAGCATCAAATCCAGATGAAATCCAAGATAGTAATCTATAATCAGGCAGTTGGGATCTAAATGATTAATATAAAATAATATTTCCACAATTTCAATAAGGAAGGAGCTGTAGGGGGAAAGTGTATTTCCTAAAGGTCTCATGTAGTCCCTATGACCTTCAAGAAAGCTTACTCTATCAAAAAGAAGCAAACAAACAAGCAGAAAAAAAATGAGTTTGAGACATATCAGTAGAAAAATTACATGTACTTTTCTGACCTCACTATGAATTGAGAAGGTATAGAACAACAGATTACTACCAAGTGATATTAGATAATCTACATAACTGTGATGAACTTCCAAAGATGCAGCAATCAGAAGCTATTTCAAGATGCTTCTTTAGAACATGGAGAATTGTCTAGAAGGGTTACATCACTTCATGGATGGTGCGGTAGAAGACACTGTTCATTTTGAAAGCAAACCGGTGTGTTGTAGCAGCTTTTTCACTGAGGAATTCTGCAGGACTTACGAAGGAGGAAAACATTAAAAAATGGATCTATCTTAGCCTTTCCCAGACTTCTGTTAGCTACCTGAATTCAAAATAAACATCATAATATGGTCCCCAGTACATTGAAAAAGCAATATGTTTGGGAAGAAAAAAAATCTAAACTGACAAAAGAAAGAAACTTTTAAAGTTACTTCTTTAAAATTTTTATTTCTTTTGTCAGTTTCTTCCCAAAGTTATTACTTTCTGAATATACTGAGAAATAAAAGATTATTTAAATCTTCATTTTATCTGGGATATGTCTATTTTAAAAACAACAGAGCAACTAAACATCTATATTTTTATTCCATACTTCCTTTATTTACTAAATAATTAATATCTGGAATCATATCTTGATATGTTTTAAGCCAGTGGTCTCCAACCTTTTGGTTCAATGGAGAGAGGTTATTTTTGTGGACCATGGTTTTGTTTGTTGTCTGCATGGAAGGGGTTTTGCTTGTTTCTGGCATGATCTGGAACGGGGCTGGTCCATGGGCTGGGGGTTGGACACACCTAGATGAAACTTTATTCACCCTGATCTGTTTGGCCATCTTTATCACTTTAAGATGCTTTAGAGTTGATAGCATTATTATCCCTGTTGGGAAAGAGGGTCAAAAAACTGTAGACCAAATTTCTCCAGGCCATCTTAGGACCTTAAAGCAAAAATAGGTGTGTTTAAATTAGGTGCTTTTCCTTGGTGGGAAAAGCAAGGCAGATCAGAGGGCTGAAGCTCCTTTTACATCTCCTACTTCTTGCATTTCTGGAAATATTTGAGAAATACTTAAGCTCAGTCTGAAAACAATAAGAATAATGGAGGAGCCAATTGTTCCTCTATTTCAAGCTAGCGTCCAATGGAATCAGATTCTGTTTTCTTATTCAATATTGTTACGTCTAGATGTGTAACTTAGTCCCACCTCAATAGAGTATAGTGTCACAAACTTTCCAGTTTCATCTTTACCAGCATCAATCTTTGATGAAGAAAAGAGGGGGGGGGGGGAGAGACAAAAATTGGATTCCTCAAAGCATTACAAGAATAGAAAAAAATTTCTCCTATTGAGCAAGCGAGCAAGCTGTAGTTGGCTTTATATTGCTTTTCTGGCTGGGCGGCCCACAGGGTGGGAGGAAGGGAGCTGTTATGTGAGAGTGGTAGGAATGCATACACATGTGTGAAACTCCATTTGCACATGTGGTGGGCATATGTGCGCAGCTCCATTTGCATGAGAAACACCTACTACTTGCACAAATGGAGCTTCACCCGTGACTGTGTGCACCCACCGCTCATGCAAATAGAGCTGCACATGCATGCTTATCCCCCACTCCCACAGTCTTGTTCCAAATGCGCTGCAGCCCACTAGTGGGCTGCAACCAGTGGTTGGGGACCCCTGATCTAGGAAATCAAAGAGAGTCCACTTTTTCCTATCCTTGAATACAGCAAACTGCAGCCAGGAGACAAAATGACCCAGTATCCTTTTTATTTTATTTTATTTTTTTGCTGCTAATAGCAACTAGGGTAGTAATAATCTGAAATGGGATTAATTGCTGAGAAGAATGAACTCTCTTTTTTCATTATTCCTGTAATGAATATATGGATGTACAATTTTGGGGAATTGGCTTGATACGGAAGAGTGTATGAATACATATTTACACTTGTTGGATATGAACACAAATATATCAGCAATCTTTGGCCCTAGATTACCCATCCTGAACTAAATTAAATCATCCATCAAATCCAAATCATTTTGTTTCAATAATTACTATGTTTTCCTTACCAGTTATGGATGCATGGGGTTTCTGTTAAATTTACTGACATTAGTATTGTCCTGAGAGAGACAAAAAAAATAGTCTTCAAAATGCATTCAATACAATACAATAGCAGAGTTGGAAGGGACCTTGGAGGTCTTCTAGTTCAACCCCCTGCCTAGGCAGGAAACACTATACCATTTCAGACAAATGGCTATCCAACATCTTCTTAAAGACTTCCAGTGTTGGGGCATTCACAACTTCTGGAGACAAGCTGTTCCACTGATTAATTGTTCTAACTGTCAGGAAGTTTCTTCTCTCCTTTATTAGTTTCCATCCATTGCTTCTTGTTCTACCCTCAGGTGCCTTGGAGAATAGTTTGACTCCCTCTTTTTTGTGGCAACCCCTGAGATATTGGAACACTGCTATCATGTCTCCCCTAGTCCTTCTTTCTATTAAACTAGACATACCCAGTTCCTGCAACCGTTCTTCATATATTTTAGCCTCCAGTCCCCTAATCATCTTTGTTGCTCTTCTCTGCACTCTTTCTAGAGTCTCCACATCTTTTCTACATCGTGGTAGATGCTAATATTTTGCAAATTGAGTCACAGTGGTGCAGTGGTTAGAGTGCAGTACTGCAGGCTACTTCTGCTGACTGCCAGTTGCCTGTAATTTAGCAGTTCAAATCTCACCTGGCTCAAGGTTGACTCAGCCTTCCATCCTTCCGAGGTGGGTAAAATGAGGACCCAAATTGTTAGGGGCAATAGGCTGACTATGTAAACCACTTAGGGAGGGCTGTAAAGCACTGTAAAGCAGTATATAAGTGCTATTACTATTGCTAAATTGTGGTCATGTCTGTAAATGTAAGTTTGTTTCCCAGCTCACATGACCATCAGAACTTTAGAACTGGGTGTAAGTACCTTTTTGCAGGGTCCATCATAACTTTGAACAGTTGTTAAGTGATCAGTCATAAATGGAGGATTACCTGTATTTGACACGTGATCAACCCAACTCTGTCCAAGATCTATTATTTGAATTTGTTAAATCCTTTACAAAGCCATAAACATATTTCTAACATGCAGTTACTGGATTAAGTGACTGAGAAGCAAAAGTCAAAATAATGACTTATCTAAATTATCTTTAAAGATTGTTTTTTTGTATTTTTCATGGCTTAACATGTCATGCAAATTCAGTTCAATGGGCTAGTTTATTGTTTGATCTATTTTCACCTTCCCACATAGATTACTTCAGAAATAAGATTAGAAAACTTGTGCTAACTCACACTATTTCTCTACTTTATTTTTTATCACTGGGACATGAGATGAATTTGCCTGTGAACTTCATGAATTCAAATTCAGGTCTTCTCACTTCTTAATGAACTCATGCACAACTGTTATCTCCTACTAACCATTTCCCTAGACACTTATTTGCAAAATGCACCAGATATATCAAGAGAGAAGGGATAGAGACAGAGGTGGGTTTCACATAATTTCAACACTGGTTCGCTGCACACCGAAAATGGAGAGCATACGGCTGGAGCAGGTGGGTGGAGGCAGGCCACCCGCAGGTCGTTACTACCGGTTCACCTGAACCAGTCCGAACCAGCTGAATACCACCACTGGATAGAGAACTTGTCAAATCAGATTTTTCTGAGATGCTGGAGATTGAAGGCAGTCTTGTGTGAATGGAGTTGTTCTATGGATTTTCTTAGGTTCAAGTAAACTTACAGCTCGTCTGCCCTGCTCTGGTTGTCATTATTACTTTCTGCCTCCTGTATGTATGCACTTTCCCCTTCCTTTTAGGACAATTTATCTTCACAATAAAAATCATTTTAATGCAATCAAAATTCTCGGTTGTCTCTCACGGTTTCTGCTGTCCATTCTCTGCTCATGTATAGTTTGTCAAACTGAGTCAGCTTTTTTGGCCAGCTAAAATAACTTCATGGCACTTAAAGATATACCTAACATAGCATTGATGGCTAACCTTTTTGTCATTGTGTAGGGCACTGATGGCTGAAGTGCACATGTGCGCATGCACAGCAGCATGCCTGTATGGCTGCACCCATAATGCAATGTGGACATGACCCCTCGTGCACCTCGCCCCCTGTGCATGCACATGTGACTCCATGCATGTGCCCTGCCCCCACACATGCACATGTGACCCCCCACACATGCACACATGATCTCCTCATTCTTCCCCCACACGTGCGACCCGCCCCCTCCCATTTTTTGCTTCCAGGTTGGTGCAGCAGGCTTTCCAGGCACAAAATGGGTTGGAGGGTGCCCTTGTGGCTTGTTTTAGACTTGGAAAGCTTCCTGCACCAACCTGGAAGCCAAAACTAGGCCCGGTGGCACCACACAAGGCCCCAAAATGCAATGCAAGCACCCCACATGTGCTCCACCCCCATACATGTGTGGCAGAGACCCGAAGATCAGCTGGTCAGTGGGAGGCATGTGTGCATTCATGGTGAAGCTTGGCTGGGGTGATGGCTGGTGTGCCCGCAGAGAGGGCTTTGTGTGCCACCTGTGGCATGCGTGCCATAGGTTCTTGTTGTGGCCCGATAGGAACCGTTGGAGCTGCCACCAGACTCTGACAGTGAGGGGCCCTATGAGTCAGCCCTGGAGGATGTGGAGGACCCTGGACAGGGTTCCGACTCCAAGCAAGGTGCAGAGAGACGGGTTGGCCACCAGGTGGGGCCTGAGCCTTGGATCAGTGGGGAGGAGACAAGAGAGAGTGATCCAGAAACCACCTGTGAGTTGTTCCGGGATGCACGCCGTCGAAGGGCTACTCAGCGTCAAGAACAACTACATAATTACAGGAAGTAATTACACTCAGCTGATGCTCATTAAGCTCCTCTCCAGATTATAAAAGAGACTGCTTGTGCCACGCCCTTTTTGCAGAAGTCAATGTTTGACTAAAGAGAAACAAACTTGGCAGGCTGGATTGCTGCCAGAGTTTGTTTGCATTGCTGCCAAGGTTTGTCGGACTTGCTGCCAAAGTCCTTATCTGTTTGTTTATTTGGCTTTCAGCCACCGAGAGTCTGGTCTTGTTATTAAAAGACATTCCATTTTACACTTGTCTTGGCTTTCGTTACTGGACAGAGGAGGGTGTCAGAACAGGTTCTCTGTCATGGGCATAGGTATTTTTCCAGGAAACACAATTGCCTACTATTTCTACTCAAGAGAATGGCTCCTTGACCTGGCAACTGTAGATTTGCTGTATGAACAACTGATCTTGCCGTAACTCTTTCTTAAGGTAGATCACCTGTAATTTGCTCACAATACACACAAACACAGAAACACAGAGGACCGACAGTCCAATTGAATCAAATTATAAAGTGATCAGCAAAATTCCTATCCCAGTTCAAAGATTCTGCAGCATGAATGTTGGTCAAATTATAACTGTCATATTCATACATTGTCATATACAGTGAAAATACTTGAGAGATGGGGGGGGGAAGAGAATCCATCTTATAATTTGGAAATTAAACCAAAGGATGTTCATAACATTTAATTCTATACCTCTTTTCCGTGATAAAATAGCTCCTGTCAAAAGAACTCCATGGATTTTGTCAACTATTAATAATCACATAAACTCTTTATATACTTACAACACACTGATTAATTCAGACAAAATAAATGTATGTTACTTTCCGCCTCCTTTGGCAAATGATCAAAAAAATAAAATAAGCCAACCCAGACAAGAATAATTTCTGAGGCAGATAAAAAACAATGTGTCAACAAACTAGGTTTATTTTGATTTTGATTATGTGTGTGTCAGTGGTGGGTTCCTCTCCCCATCACTACCGCTATGCTGCTCACGGAGCTGGTGTCCTGTTCGTGCATGCACACTGTTTATGCATGCATACTCTACTGCCCCTGCGACATCCAGCTGCTTGTCGGAGGTTGCACATGCGCCGCACGCTGTGCGTCCATGCACAATTAATCAGTTCCTTTAAAAACAGGTATAGAACATGAGCGGGCAGGTGGGCCAAACCGGCTACCGTACCGGTATGCTGTCAGCTACTCCATACAAGGCTATATGGAATCCACAACTGGTGTGTGTGTGTGTGTGTGTGTGTGTGTGTGTGTGTGTGTTACAAGTTCCACCTTCCCTATTTAATAACTGCTTGAATTTAATTCATTGAAATGGATATATTGGAAGCTTATGGCTGAATATTGGAAGGGGAATGGTGTAGATTTGGCTCCAGTCTCCTTGCCACCTGCACTATGGTAATAGCAGGCCTTGAAAGGGAAATACTACAGCTGCAGAAGACTATTCCTCATTTACTGAGCAAAAGATTGTACAAGCAGCATTATTCTTGCACTACCAATACTATTTAGAGCACGGGTGTCAAACTCCCCAACTCACATTGCCATCACGTGACATTTCACAACATTTTTCCCCTTTGCATGTGAGCGTGGCCTGCACATGACGCCTCCGGCCCTCAGGCTGCCAATTGAACACTCCTGGTTTAGAGCTCACAGTAATGGTGAGGTCTTAACAATCCTAAAGTGGTGGAGTGGCCACACCACTTATTTCTTTATTGGCTACATGGTTAATTAACTTTAATTTTAACAGCTCTTGTAAAACACAACGGGTTAGGAAATTTTCAAATTTTGGAGGAAGCATGTTCTACTGAAGGAGAACATCAGTTGCAAAAGCTCATTTTTTAAAACCCTTGCAGCAACGTGTCTTCAGTGACGAAATATCTTTTTATAGGTTGCTATATAACAACTGTTCGGAGCTATGACAGACCACTAAAAACAGACCTATGATCTAGATTGGAAGCCCCTCCTCCACAGTCAAGTGACCATATTTTGTGCACTCAGCAACCAGTCTGCATTTATGGTGGTTTGCAGAACCCCATGATCAGGTAACCCCAATTTATATCCCCCCTCCCCCGGAAACTGGCATTTACTTCTGGTTTCCTGCAAAAATTGCCCCATAGCAAATGGATTTGCTTTACAATTGCTGCATGGTCCTTTGTGACTTGCTTAATGATGGTAATGAATTTATGACTGAAACAATCAACAATATGTTACATTTTGTGCTTTCAGATCAGTTTTTAAGTCCTGGAAGCTAGTCCATGCAGTTTTCAAAATAAGGGTTTTGGAATTGGTTTGCCATTAATTGCTTCCTAGAATCGAGGGAGAGTGACTGGCACAAGGTCATTCTGACTTTGTGCCTAATGGTCTCTTGGCTTCTAGCCTGGTGCCTTAACCAGAACACCAAAGTGGCTCTCAGTCATGGTAATACAAGCTTCCTCATAGGGAAGACAAACTACAATAATGTTGGAGAACTGCAAAACTAGGAACCCTCAGGAGGTCCAGCAAATCTTCAATTTGCACTCCAGTTTCTCCAGAGTAATGCAAAAACCCTCACCTGCAATAGTGGGTTTTGGTTCCCGTTGCAACTGGTATGCTGCAATGGGAGCTGGGCATGCACCACGGCCATGTGTGCTGTGCACGCATGTGCACCCACCACCTATGACGTTTCAGCTGCTTGGCGGAGTGTCACACAGGTGCTGCACACTGTGCATGTATGCGTAGATGGCCCGTTTTCTTCAAATACAGCTAAAGAACGAAGGCGGGCCGGCAGGTCCTCCAAAGCACCGTTCCGGTACAGTGGCTGCTGCTTCCAACAGCCGGCAGGTCCTCCAAAGCACCGTTCCGGTACAGTGGCTGTTGCTTCCAACATACCGGGACGCACTGCCTGCAACCCACCACTGCTCACCTGGTACCTCAAATCATCTTGGCAATTCAGTTCAACATTCTAGTTTAATTGGTCTGGTTCAAAAAGAACTCTTTTTTCAGATTCTTCAGATTAAATCACTTCCTGAAGCTTTTATGCATAAACCCAGATTTAGGGTAAGGAATTCCAGAAAATTTGAGGCTGAACCTCTTTTTCAATTTGTTTTTAATGCAGACACGGTGCAGTTTGAAATCCTCCTACACATGTTTTTTCCACCTGAGGTGGTGTGTGTCCCATAAGATGGAATGCAATGCAATCTCAGATAATAGCCACCAAAGTAATTATTTTGTAAGTCATCATAAAGGACTCCATTAAGAATAATACCTTTAATTAGACCATAAGACATGACAGTTAGCACATTTCTCAGTTAGAAAGATGAGTGGAGAAAACGTAATGGATTTTTTTCCATCTCTGATTCTAGTGATTTTCCACCCCCCTCCTCCCTCTTTTCCTGACTGGAGTCAAAGGTTTGGCATTGAGAGTTGACTAACCTTAATAACTTTCAGAAGTTCATTAGTCACTTTGAAACTGATGATCTTTCCCTGAAATGCCTAATGACTGGAGAGACGTAAATATTTTGTTCCTCAGTGCTCTCAAATATGAAGAGAGAAACTGCTATTTTTGAAGGCAGTGATTAAAGAAATGAGGCTGTTTAGAATTTACTGAATTGGGAAGGTGAGCAATTGCAAAAGCAGGCAGAGGTTAGAGACATGGGGAAATTATCTGATAAAAAATAAAAGAAAATTGGATGGTAAAACCAAGTGAATGGGAATGTAATTAATTTTTTTGGAGGAAGTAATATGACATTTGCACTTCTCCAGGCTATGAATTGCAAATGTCTACTGCTTATATCTGGAGTTGAGTTTACATGGTTGGTCAGTATTCAAGTAGTCGTTGGTTAACAATGGTAATTGGGACTGGAATCCCAATTTCCATAACTAAGCAATGTGATAATAAAGTACAATGTCATATGGTTGTGTTGTTTATGACTCCAACACTCAGCATTGTTATTGTTAAGCAAGATTTCAGATCATTAAACAAGTACCCGGTGGCTTACAGGTAAGCCAACAAGCTGGTAAGGATACACCAATACATGTAAGCCGAAAGAAAGAAAACAAACGTAAAGCTATTCATCATTATACATAATTCATTTGGACCTGGGTACTTGAGAGACCGCCTGCTGCCAATTACTTCCCAAAGACCTGTTAGATCACACAGGGTCGGCCTCCTCCGGGTTCCATCCACCAGCCAATGCCACCTGGCTACCACCCGGGGGAGGGCCTTCTCTGTAGCAGCTCCGGCCCTTTGGAATGAACTCCCCGCGGAGATTCGGACCCTCATCTCTCTCCAGGCCTTCCGGAAAGCCGTCAAAACCTGGCTGTGCCAGCAGGCCTGGGGTTGATGAGTTCCCCTCCCCTCTCGACTTGTATGGTTGTATGATTCTTGTATATTTTAATTACGTGTATTGTGTTTTATGTTCCCTTTCCCCCTTTTTGAGTTGTTCGCCGCCCTGAGTCCCTCCCGGAGAAGGGCGGCATACAAATAAACTAAATCAAATCAAATCAAATCAAATCACTGTCTTCCCCACCAATCTATATCTATACATCTACATCTACATCTACATCTACATCTACATCTACATCTACATCTACATCTACATCATCTACTATCTATCTATCTATCTATCTATCTATCTATCTATCTATCTATCTATCTATCTATCTATCTATCTATCTCTCTATCTCTATCTCTATCTCTATCTCTCTATCTCTCTATCTCTCTATCTCTCTATCTCTCTATCTCTCTATCTCTCTATCTCTCTATCTATCTAACTAACTAACTAACTAACTAACTAACTAACTAACTAACTAACTAACTAACAAACAAAAACCACTCATGCCGCATCACGAAATCTCCAGAACCACAAAGCCTACAAACTCGAAATGTGGCACATATGTTCCTTTTGGCTTCTAGGTGCTTGCTTAGAAAGGATTTTTTGAAAAGGCCATCAGATCATTAGTATTTCTTATATAGTAATTAACATGCTGTGATGCTGAGGAGTTAGACGTTCTACTCTCCCTCCCAACCTAAAAACTGCCACTTGGATGTGGGTGTGGCCAACACGTGACTCATCGGGCATGCTGGCTGGGAGTTTGGAGAGGAGCCTGAGGGAGAGAAGGGGATAGGATAGGAGTGGTTTCTGTGGAGCAAGGCTGAGGGAGAGAAGGGGATAAGATAGAGGAGGTTTCTGTGGGGCAAGCATTAGGGAGAGAAGGGGATAGGATAAGAGACATTTCTGTGGGGCAAGCCTGAGGGAGAGAAGGGGAGAGGAGACACTGATTGTAACTACTTATTAATTTTCTAGCTGTAAGTGTCAATTTATCAAGCCCGATCACATAGTTTCGTAGAGGAGCACAGGTATTCAGCTAGTAATATATCATCCAATGTATCCTATTCATTACTATTTCTAGATTTAGCTGTGTTTATGTCACATGCTTACATTTGTTCCTGAATTGGGTTTAGGCATTGTCCTCCACAGGGGAGTGCAGGTGACAAAATCTCTGTAGCATCATTGCGATGCAAACTCTATCCTTATACACTTGAACACAATATAGTAACTGATTTTTTTTTAGGGTATCATGGTTAGTTGAGGTAGTCAAAAAGGAGTCCTTGGTGCTCTCTGAGCTCGGTTGTTCTCTTGCAGATGTTTCATAAGTGAAACTAGGTAATATCATCAGAGCATTGATGATGTTACTTGGCTTGGGTAATGCGATGTCTACAGAGAACAACCAAGCACAGAGAGCACTAAGGATTCCTCACTTCATCCCTGTGCAACAAATATTATCCATTATAGGTAGTCAGTGGATTCATTGAATACAAGGAACATAACAACATTGGACAGGTTGGCATAATGCAAGGATCCCCAACCCCCAGGCCATGGTCACTAGGAACCAGGCCGTGTGTACATTCATATTTGAAGCTTCATTTGCACAAGCGCCTGCCACTTGTGCAAATGGAGCTGTGTGCACTTGCATGTACCATTCACATGGAACCATCCCTTCTTCCCATCCACTGGGCCGCCAAGCCAAAAAGGTTGGGACTACTGGCATAGCATACTAAACTAAAGACAAAGATATAACTAAGCTTAGGATAATATAAAAATGCAACCAGGTCTTCAACTCCCTGAATTAACCGTATTTCACAAACAGAACCTATATGTAGCTCCCTAGTTGCTTTGTAAGCATTTATTCAATATATCCATGAGTGCAACTAAAGTGTCAGTCAGAGATGGAGTATAACGTTCTTGTAAAGGTAACTTTGGCATCATTACTATTCAAACTATGAAGGCTCAAAAAGAAGAAAGCTTAACAAATTGTTGAAGCGACTATTACAATAGCTTGTGATGTTTCATCTTGAGCACACCTTGTTAAAAAACACGAGTTCAGTTGTTGCAAGCTTTCCAATGTACCTTTGTCAGGATTTTCTTTTGAACCCACCAGAGGTAGCACACAGCTTGTTAACACTGAAACACCATTAGCATTTGCCTCCAGGTATGCGGTTGATGTATATTTGCAAGACAGCTTCCAGATCTTTTCAAAGAAAGAACAAATAACCTAAACTGGGTCCAGAATAAATCAGAGAAATCTGTGGTAAGGAGGAAAAGAAACATGGGTGAAGAGGTTTCCCAGAAGACAATGGAAGTCTAATAGTAAAAAAAAAGAAAGAAAGAAAAGGAAGGAAGAAAGAAAAGGAAGGAAGGAAGGAAGGAAGGAAGGAAGGAAAGAAAAAAGAAAGAAAGAAAATTGGGAAATACTGAAGGATATTATGGATTCTTAGAATTGAGTAGTCACATCTTTAGTGACACCCCTTAATTCAGGAATGGCAATCTGTAGGCTATAAATCATTTATTGCTGTGATGGTGAACCTATGGCATGAGCGCCAGAAGTGGCACTCAGAAGTGCCATCTTTCCAGGCACGTGAGCCATTGTCCATTGTTCTTCTGAGTTCCAGCGTGCCAGATGGCTGCTCTTCTGATTTCTGGCATGACTAGGTGGGCTTTGCGCGAACATGTGTGGCAGAAACCGGACGACCAGATGGCCAGCGCACATGTGTGCACTGGAAACCAGAAGAGCAACCGCCTGGTGCACGCATGCCTTCCGGGCTGCTGCTCTGACAGTTTCTGGTACGCACACATGTGCTCCTGTTTTGGCACTTAGTGCTGAAAAGGTTCGCCAACACTGATTTACAACATCTTCGTTTTATTTCTGCAATCTATGGAGGCCCACAATATCATTTTCCGTGAAATAGCCATTTTTGACAGAACCTTTCTATTGAAATCCTGAGAGTGGAAGAACCAAAATAGCAATATAGCTCCAACTTCTAAAAGGTTTTTCTAAAAGAAGAACCGGGCCAAATATCTTGATCTACATCACTATATCATTGCCAAGTCAATGACACAATTGCCATAGTTATGAACTGCATGGTTAGACCACAACCTAAATAAATTTGTTTGATTACCTGTCCTTTGATTTCAGAGAGCTTGGAAAAAGAAAAGAAACCAAGAAATTTCTTAAGGAAGTGTTGGTGTGCATTGCAGATGAGATGGCTAAAGCCAAATAATTTCAGGGCAATTGTTACAAAGTAATGCATGCTGAACATTGAACACTGACTGCATACCAATTGCTTTTATTTTTGCAACAATAACCCTTGAAAGGGAATTGAAATATCAGAAGCTCTTTATGTCTTTCAGAGCTTTCTCTTTTCCCTGAAGGTGAAAAAAAGGCTTCTAAATAAATTATGATCTTAACAGGCGTATAAATACATTATCTTGAATCCAATCTCTTCTTCCTCTCAGTCCTAATGTGTATTCTTAAGATTCATTAGTTCTCTTGGACACTATTTCACAGAACAAACGGAAACCAATGAAATTGTAACATCATACCTTGGTTATCATTAAATAGCTGATTTGGGATGTTGAACAAGTGATAAATACTTTAGCAGTCCTTTATGGAAGCTAAGCTAGACAGATATATCTTAATGACTTTGAACAGTCTTGTCTGCAGTTCTGAGAGAGAGAGGGGGGGGAAAAAGCATTGAAATCTGCCATTAGTCCATAGCTGTCAAAATGCAATTCAAAAAAATATTGAAATATATAGGATATCATTTAGAGAGGACAGGGAAGAAAATAGTGACTGGGAGCAGTGGGTGAGCAAAAGAGATAAATTTAACATTTGGAATACTTGAAAGAATGCAAGTAATGTCTCTCCTTATGTCTCAGCTATTGGCAATCGCTTTGATTACCATGATATTAATGGCTGTTTTGATCTCTATTACTAACACAAATGGTTCAGTCTAAGCCATTTTATTGTTACCCCATCAAAGTCATCCAGTAGAAGCTAGCATTATGTCACATGCAGCATGATTCATTGAGAAGATGTTATGCACTCAGTAATTCATGTTAACTGTGGCATGATGTCATGATGCCAATGTCATACGCTACATAATTTCTGTTATGTGTCTGATGATGGCACAGTGTGCATGACATTAATTGCCCTTCACCCTACCTACCCTAACCTACCCTACTAGTGACACTTAGACCAGTGATGGCTAACCTTTTTGCCATTGTGTGCCAAAAGTGGGAAGAGCTTTTGTGCGTTCGTGCCCACACCCATAATTTATGTGTGTGTGACCCCTGCTTTTGGCATGCAATGTCACAGTGGACCTGTTTTTCCCCCTCCCCAGGCTCCAGACACTTTCTAGGAGCCTGGATTAGGGCGAAAAAGGCCTTCTCCCCCTCCCGAGGCCGAAAATGGCCGGTTTGTCGACTTCCTGTTGGACCAGAAAGTCTGTTTTTCACTGTCCCCAGGCTCCAGACCCTTTCTAGGAGCCCAGAGAAATAAAAAAACAGCCTTTCCCAACCCCCCCGCCAATGCTCTCTGGAGGCTGGAAACGGCCCATTTGTTGACTTCTGGTTGGACCAGAAGATTCGTTTTTTGCTCTCCCCAGGCTACAGAGCCTTTCTAGGAGCCTGGGTAACGCCCTTCCCTAGAAACGCCCTCCTAGAAAACGCCCTTCCTCCTCCAGAGGCCCACCGAAGGCCGACTTCTGTTTCCTGACTTTGGTGGACCCATAAGGCCCAAAAATTAGCTGGCCACGGTGCGCACATGCACCGGAGCTGAGCTCACGTTCACTGATATGGCTCCACATGCCATCTGTGTCACATGTGCCATAGATTCACCATCATGGACTTAGACTATTTCCCAAATCCTGTTGGCAAGAATTTTGAGAAACAAAATAGGATAACATGCTGTATAATAAATAACGCTACTTATGATTCTCCTGTAATTAAGAAAACAGGGAAACAGTAGCTCCTATTCTGAATATACACCTGCAATCTGTCCTTCCCCCAGCCATCTTTGCCTTTCCAGGTGTTTTCCAATTGAGAAGGGTTAATTGAACCTTGGTAGGCTTCCATAAATAAATTGTAAATACGTTCAGCTTCATGGGTCACAGGCTATGCTATACCGCAATCTGTTTTCTATAATTATATTATCCATTTCTAATCTCTGTTTGTTGTCTCTATTTGCAAACAACAAAAAAATTGGGAAAATTGGCAAAAAAAGAGAATCCCTTGTAGATTATTAGCAGCTGCCTTCTGTACTCAGAATGGAGATCAATAAATTATTCTTCGTAACAACACTTGAATATTTTGCCAGGAATATGTATTCCATGTAAGTGATACTAATAGCTCACAAATTCTGTAGGCACTTGAGGTGTCATTGAAGTAGGAAAGTTGTTTACTTTCATGAAACAAAATAATTACCTATCACTAATACATGATATCACATGAACCCCCAGAAAGGAAAATAAATAAAGGGTCTTTGCTTACTAATGTATGCTGTAGGAAGTTCACTTTTTGAAATAAGTTTACTCAAATTGAAGAGTTTTTGTTTCTCAAGATTCTGGAATTGAAGGTGAGGAAGATCATCCTATTTCAGATGAGAATCCTGCCCAAAAAAATAGGTCAAAAACAAAGTATGGCCACTTTGATGACTAAAATACAGGGAGTCCTTGACTTGCAAGCATAACTGAGTCAGAATTATGGTTGTAGTTCATGGCAGTCATTAAGTGAGTCACCGTCTCACTATGCCCAATTTTGTGACTTGTTTTTTTAGTGGATGTTAAGTGAATGCATAACATGAAAGAATTGAGGCCTTTGAACTATGGTGCTGGAGGAGATTGCTGTGAGTCCTTTGGACTGCACGGCGATCAAACCAGTCAGTCCTAGAGAAGATCAAACCTTACTGCTCTTTAGAAGGCCAGAATCTGAAGATAAAACTCAAATACTTTGGCCACCAAATGAGAAGGAAGGACTCACTGGAGAAGAGCCTCATGCTGAGAACGATTAAGGGCAAAAGAAGAAGGGGACGACAGAGAATGAGGTGGCTGGATGGAGTCCCTGAAGCAGTAGGTGTGAGCTTAAATGGACTCCAGAGGATGGTTGAGGACAGGAAGGCCTGGAGGAACATTGTCCATGGGCTCGCGATGGGCTGTACATTACTTTGTAACTAACAACAACAACAAAGTGAATGCTGTGGTCATTAAGCAAAATGCCAACATTGTTAAGGAAATAAGATAATTGTTAAACAGGGTTTTCAGGAAAACTGGCAACAAACCTCAGAAACTGTCAAAAGATGCAAAAAACCCATTGTCTTGTGATCGTGGCACACTGAAAATTGATGTAAATGAGACCTGGTTGGCCAAACATCCAAAATGCAATCATGTGGCCTCAGGAGGTGTTGTGGCTATCGGAACTCCAGAAACAGGTCATCCAGTAACTCTGGAGAAATCTGTTGTAACTTTGAACAGTGGCCAAATAACTGCCTGTTAAGTAAACATTTGCTTAATTCCATATTACATTCTCACTCAATTATTACATAGGAATAAATAGAGAAAGAAAAATATCCTTCTCACTATACAATTCTGTTAAACTTCTGGTAAAACTGCCAGCACTTTACAATAGTTGCATGTTTTTTTAAGCGTTGTGCAACTACCCTCTGCAGCTGCCTCATTTCCTGGGAAAATAGATCTTTATCTTATGAAGGTGCTAATTCTACATGTTGCAGATGCTTCAAAATACCTTTTTGCAAACACCTTGATGAGGGTGTTAATCATGTTCCTAACAACTACTTTTTGCTTTTTTCCCCACCACTCAATATCTGAGACAGTAGCCAACTTGACCCCAGCCACAGTATTACTGGCAAGACCAGGATTAGCTTCTTTTGATTTTAGTAAATATCAGACACGGAATAATTTCCATGGAGAGTCTCAATGATCCAGATTATGGTTGTCCCAGAATTGCTTTTCAAAAGTTAACTAAAATCTCTGCTTTATTTTTCTTTGAAAGTGTTTCTCTTCTCATCCAAGAAGTTCTGAACTGACAAAAAAACCCCTTTCTGGATGGCAAGCGAAATGTTTTCAAGGGGGAAAAAAAACCCAAGAAAGTCCAGCTGCCTTTTGAAAAGCACCTTTGGGATGATACATGCAAGAACATAAAGCAGATTGTTCCAAGAACATCATTGGATATAAAGTTAAACCTGATCATTGATTAGGTCTTGCTTTCATCACTTACAGCATGATTTATAAGATGTCTTTTTCCATGATTGGGTGTAGACAATTGCTACTTATGGCTTCCAGTTCATCTGGCTGTGTCCTGTCCAGTGGTGGGATTAAAAAAAATAGTAATGGTTCTGTGGGCATGGCTTGGTGGGTGTGGCAGGTGAAGGTTACTGCAAAATCTCCATTCCCTCCCAATCAGCTGTTACTTGGGAGGCAGAAAGTAGATTGGGGAGGAGCCAGTCAAAGGTGGTATTTATTGGTTCTCTGAACTACTCAAAATTTCCGCTACAAGTTCTTCAGAACTGGTCAGAGCTTGCTGAATACCACCTCTGGTCCTGTCAAAGTTTCACAGTTGAGTAGAAGGTTTCATTAGCCCCCTACTTAAGCAGTCAGGATCCTTTAATGTTGTTTTCTTTTCTCTTCCAATGAGGGAGCAGAGCCCCTGCTGGAATTAGACTGCCTACTGCCACATACCTCCCAACGGCCGATAAGATCCCACAGGGTGGGCCTCCTTAGGACGCCGTCAGCTGGACAGTGTCAGCTGGGGGGGCCTCGGAGGAGAGCCTTCTCTGTGGCTGCTCCGACCCTGTGAAATCAGCTACCCCCAGAGGTCCGGACCTCACCCACCCTTATGGCCTTCAGAAAAGCTGTTAAAACCTGGCTGTTCTGCCAGGCCTGGGGCTGTTGATCTTATTATGTAGGGTCCAGCTCCGATCAGAACGTATGTGTGTTGGAGAATTTTTAAAATTATTTTTATTTTATTTTTTTCTTGTTTTTTGTAAGCCGCCCAGAGTCCTCCAGGATTGGGCGGCCTATAAATCTAATAAATTGAATTGAATTGAATTGAATTAGATCTGTACTTTTTCAGAAGTTGTCCCTGATCAAAAGGAAGGAATGGCCTGTCACACCTGTAGGATGGATGCAATGCTACATCAAGCCAACATGTCTATGGAACTCTACCCGTCTATGGAGAGTCTCAGTCATCCAAGTCATGGTTGTCCCAAAGGTGCTAACTTTCCAGACAACTGGATTTTTTTTTTATTTTTCTTTGAAATGGTCTCAACCACTCTCTAAAAGAATGATCATCTGTCTTCAAGGAATATAAGTCATTCCATTCCCCACCATTCAGTCAGAGCTGAAGAAGCTTATTGGATAAAATAACAGAAAAACAGAAAAATAGAGTTGGAAGGGACCTGAAGGACTTCTAGCCCAACCCTCTGCTCAAGCAGGAAACTCTATAGCATTTCAGACAAATGATTTTCCAAGCTCTCTTAAAAACATCCAGTGTTGGAGTACTTACAATTTTTAGAGGCAAGTCATTCCACTGATTAATTGTTCTAAATGTAGGGAAATTTCTCCTTAATTCTAGGTTGGTTCTCACCTTGATTATGTTTCCATCCAAGTGAAATGTCTTCAAAGAAAAACAACAAGGTTGTCTCTTGGGGGGAAAAAGCACCTTTGGGACAACTCCATCCACCCTTTATACAGACTGCAAAATGTTCTTTTTCTTATAACTTAAGCAGCAAAAAAAGAGAATTAGTTGAGAAGGAGGGTGGGATCGGGGGAGGAAAAAGTAGAACTAGTCTGCCCAGTAAATTATTGGTCTGCAATCCTGCGTTGCAATCAAGCAAGAAATGGGGGTGGTAGAATGAAAGAAAACCATAATTGGAAATTAGTTTAGCGTGGAGTATTACCCAAACATGACAGAGATCATAGTTCCGTTCTGAGTCTAAAACAAAATGCCAGCATAGCTACTATAGAGTGTGGCAAACCCCCTGCAGTGCTGAATGAAGAAAGTGGTTATTTCAAAAGTAAAGTTAAAGATTCCCCTTGCACATATGTGCTAGTTGTTCCTGACTATAAGGGGTGGTGCTCATCTCTGTTTCAAAGCCGAAGAGCAGTGCTGTCTGAAGACATCACCGTGGTCGCACAGAGTGCTGTTACCTTCCCACCAAAGGTGCTTCCTATTTTTCTACTTGCATTTTTACATGCTTTTGAACTGCTAGGTTGGAAGAAGCTGGGACCAGTAATGGGAGCTCACTCGTTATGCAGTGCTAGGGATTTGAACCGCCGAACTGCCGACCTTTCTGATCAACAAACTCAGCTTCTTAGCCATTGAGACACCGCATCCCTTTATTATTTCAAAACCCAGATATAAAAGTGGCAGAATTAAGTGGCAATTCTTACTGCTAGGGTAAAATTAAATGTCCATTAATTATTTTGCATTTTTATTAAATACTTTTAATTTAGTCTTTTAAAAATCATGCATGATAATTTGAAAAGAAGCTGGTCTTAGAGAAGGTGCTGATGATCACAGAGTTTTTACTTTGTTTCTAACTTTATCACATTTCTATACTGTCTATACACTTAAGTGACTTTGGCTGGTTTACAGTTAAAAAATGCAGATGAATTTGCCATTTTATTGTGTTAGAAGGCAGGTACCCCACTTCCCAATGTTTTTACACTTTATATGTGGTTCCCCACAAACTGAATTATCGAGTTAAGATTCTTTATTTGCAACTTTAGGAAAAGATTTTCACAATCTTAAATCCTAACATTCCCGGGGAGAATTCAGACTTTGGAAAACTTTGGGTCCATCTATAAAGATCACTCAACTGGCTGAGCCAATGGTCTGACTGATTGGACATAGGGTGACATGTTAAAGGGTTAATTGGATACACTGGGAAATATAAATGGGTCAGAGAGATGAGAGCTGGTGACACAGTAAAAAAAAAGCAGAAAATCAATAGGGTGATGACTCAGATAAAATCCCATTCCAGCTTCACAAGAACAAGAAAGATATGTTTGCTTTTAAGAGTTGCAAAGAGAAGCTACATTTGTGCCCTCCCCCTGTTCTTAAGCACCTTTTAAAAAACTGAAGCACCACTCAGGTTTACTAGTGAGGACCAGTTAATTGAAGGAAAGTATTGAAAAAAATGAAATAAGGTACAGACTTTCAAGAACTTGCCAGGACAATTAAAGAAATTATATTAAATCCTAAGGGTCTGCCTCTCCAAATTGGAATAAAAAGAAATGTCTCAAAGATGGTAAAGTACAAGGAGTGTGATAAGAAGCTTGTTAGACAGTTTGGAGTCAAGTAAAGAAAGCAGAAGTGAGATCAGATCACACTTAAGTCAGAAGCACCAAGGCATGAGCTGGTGATATCACCATTGCTCAGGAGGACACCCAGTTGGGGGCTCCATTCATGTCCCTGGCAGCAAAGGATGAGAAGCTCACCCCACCCCACCCCACCCCACCCCATCCCACAGCAGCAATGAAGTATCAAATGCGAGCTTGCTAACCTCCAACCCAGTGTCCTAACCTCATGAATCACCATGGTCCTAAAACTGAGATCTTCGGAAGGGAAGGAGTCTATCCCAAGAAAGAGAGGCAAGAAAATGAGACGTAGAATGGTTGGGGGAAAGAATAAAAATCTGTGGAACTCTGGATGTGAAGATCACACATAGGAATAAGAGAGAAGAGCTGTCATTCCCACGTCGGAGTCTAAATCCAAGGGGGAAGATGAACAGCTGACAGAGAGCTTGAGAGTGTCTCTGTTGGCTGTGGAGGAAACTGGGGAAGAGCAAAATCAGGCTGGGCAGAGCAGGGGAGAGGTATAACAAGGGAGAGGGGGTTCAGATGAAGACCAAAGCCCACCCCTCCTCATCCCAGAGAAGAATGGAGAAGAGGACAATGTGGGTTGTGTGGCTTACAAGGGAGGAAAGGGCCCCAACTCCCTTCCCAAGGCACACCTGGGGATGGAGTTTAAAGGAGAGGTAAATGGGAGGGGCAGTTGTCAGGAACAAACACTGAGTTCATCTGATGTTATCTGAGTTCCTGGCATCCTCCCAACTGGTTTGATTTACTGCCATGCTACTTCACTTCTGGAACTCCTTATCTTGCTTGTCCTGTCGGATTAACTACCTTAATTACCTTATCTTTGCCTTGTTGGATTTATAGTTGGAAGTTTTCTGTTTACAACATTTGGACTGGAGTATTTTCAGCCACAGCCTGTTACAGGTTTGTGGAACAGCTTTTCTCCAGATCAGAGAGTTGAAAGGGACATTGGGGGCACAGTTGGTATTAATAAAGGGACTCATACCGGTTCTTTGGCTATGTTGTGCCACCTCTTGGGTCATCACAAGAGCAGGCTTTAGCCTGGAATGAAGAACTAGGAAAATTAGAATAAGGCAGAAAGTAAAAGGCTGGGTAGAAAAAAGTCAGCATAAGGAAGAAAAGGAAATGGCTGGCAAAAGACTACTTGTGAATAAGAAAGATATAAAGAGGAGAAAGCACAAGGCTTATTCCCCTGCAGCATTTTGCCCAGTTGGGATTCCACTTCTGACGGTTAATATGGAGAGAAGAGCCACTTGAAGGAGCACGGAAGATTCAAGAGTTATCAGCTCAGCCAACATGGATAGAAAGAGGCTTGCAATTTCATCCCTTAAGGGAATCATCCAGTGAATTCGCTAGGGGATGTTTGAAGCTGAAAGAAGCAGCAAAATCGAATTCAGATGGGAGTAAACCAGACCATGTTGGGAGGTTTCAAGCAGTCAGAAAACTGCTTGTAGGAGAATTTTTTACAGGGATAACAACTTCAATAGAAGGGAGAATGGGAAAGTTGAAGAACGTACAGCGCTTCTGAAAAATATTGTACTTTAAGGAGACAGAGCCATCTGCTAGCTTTAAGGAAACCTCTATGAAGGACACAAAACATGCCATCTCAATGAATTCAATAGTTTATGATATTGCATGGATGTTTGTATAATGCAGTGGTGAAATTCAAAACTTTTCCCTACCGGTTCTGTGGCCGTCGCTTGGTGGGGATGGCTTGATGGTCAGTTGTCTGGGTGGGCATGATTTGGTGGTCATGTGACCAAGTGGGCGTGGCTTGGTGCAACAAGCAGGAACCTCACGGAGTCACAGAGAGCTCAAAAACAAACTCACACTTTACATAAAAATAACACAAAAGCTACACAACTGACTCACACACAATCTCACACATGATCAGCTGTGACAATCAGCTGTGCTGTGTAATCATCAGAACCTTTTTTTCAACTATTTTTTTAGCATTTTTAACTACCGGTTCAGGCAAACAGATAGTTAAAAAATGCTTTAAAAAATAAAGAAAAGGTTCTGAGGATCAGCTGTGACAATCATCTTTGCCGTGCGATCCTCAGAACCTTTTTTTTTTACTTTTTTAAAGCATTTTTTTTACTACCGATTCAGTCGAACCAGCTGGAACCAGTAGCATTTCACCCGGGTATAATGGCTGCCTTCTCTGTTCATAACTAGAGCATGATAACTAAAGTTGGATATTTTTCCTACCAAATGCCCCAAGAGTGAGGAAGAAAGATTCATTCTGAGGTAGTTGTTAAGCAAATGCCTCGATTGTTAAGTGAATCCATTGTCTGTTTTTTTTAAAAAAAAATTTCTCTCGTACTTGAGAGACCGCCTGCTGCCAATTACCTCCCAAAGACCCATTAGATCACACAGGGTTGGCCTCCTCCGGGTTCCGTCTACCAGCCAATGCCACCTGGCTACTACCCGGGGGAGGGCCTTCTCTGTGGCAGCTCCGGCCCTCTGGAACGAACTCCCCGCAGGGATTCGGACCCTCACCTCTCTCCAGGCCTTCTGAAAAGCCGTCAAAACCTGGCTTTGCCAGCAGGCCTGGGGTTGATGAGTTCCCCTCCCCTCTCGACTTGTATGGTTGTGTGATTCTTGGTTATTTTAATTACTTGTATTCTGTTTTAGGTTCCCCTTTTCCCCTTTTGAGTTGTTCACCGCCCTGAGTCCCTCCCGGAGAAGGGCGGCATACAAATAATAAAATGCAATTCAATTCAATTCAATAAATTGTGGTCACATGATTGCAGGAGACTGCAAATGGCCATAAATGCAGGCCAGTGGTTGTGGTTCCAAAATGTCACCATGCGCTCAAGATGGAAGACATACAGTTGGAGCATTGAATGTGGGTCATAGAGTAGCCCTGGAGAGGTACATTGTAACTTCAGACCATTGCTAAGTGATCGGTCATAAGTTAATGACTACCTGTACATCACATAATAAAATCATTAAAAAAGGATTCTACTTGAGGTATCTCTGAAAGAGACAGCTCCTCAAGAGTACGTGTTCTGACCTAGGCTTCCCAAGAGCATGAAATAGACTCTTCGTCCTGACAAAACCTCTTTTATTTAGATGAAAGGGACTTTCCTATTCAGCAAAGTCCCAGCAAACAGTCTTTCATGAGATTTCACAACTACAGGCCTTTATCAGGCTTGGAGAGTTGCCAGGCCGATATCTTTCAAACACTATGTTGTAGCAACAATTACTTGGCAAGAAGTCAGGAACAGATCTTCAGCCTAATGAATTGAACTAATTGTTTCCTGCAAGCTCCCCATCCCTTTTGCTTCTCTTTATTCCTCTGGGAGGGGCCATTCACCGTCCACCTGTGCCTTTACTCCCAAGTTGGCCTTGTCCCTTAGCTGTTCCCTTCTACTGGCAGCTCTAAGCATGTGCACATTAGGAACAGGCTCCAGCTGTTATTCTGCCCCACTGATGTCTGACTTCGAAGGCAGCTGATAACTGTCTGACAGCCCTAGCCCCATCTCTTCCTCTGATGCAGAGCACTCATTAGAGCTTTCCTCAGACTCCAGGACTCCATGCTCCTTCCCAACCTCCTCACTGCCTGAGTCTGCCACCAGCTCTGCTGGCGGGTCCCAATACTAGCTGTGGCGGATGGGCTTAAAAATCTCACAACAATGATTGTCATTACATAATCAGAGCCCTGCCCCTCTTGTATATATGTTGACATTGTATGCACATTGCAATTAAAACCTCACAATTTGACATGCATAACCCAGGTAGATGCTTCTGCAACTTTTGAGGCAACTGATATCCACATGATGTGTTCAAAAAAATAAAGGGACATACAATGTATTCCTTCCTCCCAACCCTCTATTTCTGGAAAAATATATTGCATAAGACATAAAATAACACCCATAGAAGCATTTTCTGTTCCCATCTTGTTATCATGTCAGCAAGATTTTAAATTATATTTATCCCTCCAAACCTAGAAGAAATTATGCCACTTCAAAACACATAAACCGGGTTGCATCACAGAAAGGAAGTTCATTAGTCTACATAAATTCAAATTTGGGAAAAATCTATATTTGAGTGGGAAGAAAGCTGTACTTGTATGTATGAGCTACTGTTATGTGTGCCTAAATTATCTGAAGTTTTCCATATGCATGAATTGGCTCAGAGCTTTGAATGTGATTGACAGGTATGAGTTTACATAGTTAGAATATTTCTTCCATCAATCTGGGTCCTCATTTTACTGGCCTCAGAAGGATGGAAGGCTGAGTGAATCTTGAGCAGGTCAAGATCAAACTCCTGGCTGTGGGCAGAGGTAGCCTGCAATATTATGTTCTAATCACTGCAGCAGCACCATTATCGTTTCTGAATCAGGAGAAGAGATATCCATTGCAGTCAATGCCTTTTAAGAAAAAGCACTGCAAAGTGCATGGGAAACCTGCATTACACTTTCAATAAATGATCTGCTTCTAATTTGCATGAGTCTACAACAGAAAGTGGCTGATGCATATATATGCTTAGTAAATGCCCGAAGTATAATTGGTTTCCTCTGATGTGGATCAAAACTGACTTTGAGCCCTAATTAGAATTTTGGAGATTTGTAGTGACACATAGAGACAAAGCGTGAATCTTTAGAAAGTGACACATTTCTTATAAATTTCCCTGCGTTAGGAAAGCAACAGAAACGAAAAGGGGTAGCGATGTGACTGACAGCTCTAGTTACTGTTCACAGTGAATGATAATTTTGGAGGATTCTCCAATTACAGAATTTTGGGTGGATGAAACTGAAGTGTTGTGCTCATTGTTACTTCCTAAGTCATGAAAGTTAAAAAGAAACAGAGCTGTGAAATCTGGAAGTTTTTTTTTTAATTGAGGAAATATTGGGCGTATAAATCCTCCTGGTTTTGCCACTCATTTTTCACATTTGTGCCCTATTGTAGCAAGAAGCAAAGTAATTTTTCATTTATCTCTTAGTTTTTGGAAATTTTTTATCATGTTCGCCCTCATAGTTTGAGTACAATGGATAGCAAAAATCACCAAAGGTGATCTTTAATATATCCAGGGCCTATTTCACTGAATTAGTGGTTTGTTTTTATTTTATTGATTGCTTACTTTCCAGAGTCTGTTGGGAGTGCGGCAGCCAAAAGCTGCCATTAAATAACTAAGTAAAATTAAGTATGGGATGCTGGCATTAATTCTATTAATTGTATTAATTCAAAGTTATAATGTCCATTTCCGATTTTGATTACTGTATGTGAAAGACATCTTGATTGATGAAACAACTGTAGTCGTATCTCTCAATCAGTATTAATTACTTTAATAATCCCTTCGGGATTGGGCGGCCTATACATTTATTAAATCAATCAATTTATTGTCAAATAAACTATTCTGGGGGATGCGGTGGTTCAGTGGCTAAGATACTGAGCTTGTCGATCAGAAAGGTCGGCAGTTCGATGGTTTTAATCCCTAGCACCACGTAACAGAGTGAGGTCCTGTTACTTGTCCCAGCTTCTGCCAACCTAGCAGATTGAAAGCATGTAAAAATGCAAGTAGAAAAATATGAACCACTTTTGCTGGGAAGGTAACAGTGTTCTGTGCACCTTCTGCATTTAATCATGCCGGCCACATGACCATGGACACCTCTACGGACAATGCTGGCTCTTCAGCTTTGTAACAGAGATGAGCACCACCCCTAGAGTTGGGAATGATTAATACATATGTGCGAGGGGAACCTTTACATTTAAACTATTGAGGTTCTTATTTTCCACTCTCTAATATCCTTGACGGAAAAAAAAAGGCCATTCAGATGAATTTCTTTTCTTTCCAGCCAATTTTTATGCTAGACACCACTTACGCTGAGAGGGAGAAACAAAGAAAACGAATGCCTTGCAAATAATAGGCTGGTTTACCAATTTCTGCTGGTATCACTTTCTGCCAAAGTAACGAACATAAAATGAACATTGATAGGATTAAAAAGTCCTGCATGTGGAAAGTACAAAGGAGGATATTCATGAGACTATAAAAAAGGTATTATTGAAGTCCACAATTTTTGTTTTGACAGCAAGTTAAGTGCAATTATTAAGACATCAGACTAGGAACCGGGAGACTGATTCCTGTGAGTATTAGACCTGCCTTTGCAGGGGTGAGCTTCAAAATTTTTAGCAAGGGGTTTTCTGCCCAGTTCTGTGTGGGTGTGGCCATGGTAGGCGTGGCCATTATGGGTGTGGCCTAGCTGGCCTCCTTCATGGGGGGGGGGGGGAGATTTTTTCTTCTTTGGGCTTCAGAGGCTTTTTTCAAGCCTCTGGTAGGGTGAAAAAGGCCTCACCAGGCTCTGGAGGCCAGGAACAGGCCCATTTCCAGCCTTCCCAAACTTCTGCTAGGCCCATTTTTCACCTACCCCGAGCCTCCATGTATGCTCTGCATGTACCTGTATCCAAAGCGGGCTGTGTGGGGACTCCTGGGAAGGGCAGGGCCAGACAGGAGTGGGATTTGTGGGTTCTCTGAACTGCACAGAATCGTAGCTACAGGTTCTCCTGAACCCCTGTGAACCCCCAACAGTTCACCCCTGTGCCTTTGGCACAAAGCCAGTTGGGTGGCCTTGAGCTGGTCATTTTCTCTGACACCTAGAAAGGAGGAAATGTCAAACCACTTCTGAACACTGGATATCAACAGCTGAACATCAACACTGACTTGAACGGTGTCTCACACACCAACACACACACAAAGCCACGGTAAGTTGAAGTCTTGAATTTATTTTACTAATATTAAATATCATCTGGGTATTGTGGTTTCTTGAAGAGGGAAAATAATGCTTCTATCCTATCAGAAAATGTTCAACAGTATCACCAAACAAATATGCAAATTCTTAGGAGGAAAGTATTAATTTAAACATGAATGTATTGTTAAAGTTATTACAGGATTTTTTTTAAAGTGCCAATAACACGAATACTTGAAAATGTCTGTTGTTACTTTTATAAATTGTTCCCCCTCCCTGATTTTAGAAGGTAATTGCTGGTTATTTTTTGTTGATCTTCTTCTTTGTGAATTATTATAGCTGCTTGTGGTTTTCTATTGTTAAGTTTTGATTAAGTCCTTATTTTTAGTACCCTGGATGTTAAAAGGAGGTCTAAATATATATTCTAAATAATGCATTAAGTTTCAGCTTCATTTCCTCTTTAAGTAATTTACTTCAATATAAGGTTGGAAATGTCCCAACACAGACTATCATTCATTTTTGTTTTTGTTTTTTAAAGTAAGGCTTGCAAGGTCTTTTGTTCTTTGAAAGAAAAATGAAATATTTACAGTTATTTATGTGAGAAGACAAAGCATTTGGAAGTGGATGTTGGAAATCTATGGACTCTGAATTAGGATTATAGCAATGTGAATGCCTACTGAGTATTTGCAAAAAACAACAACAACATAAATCCAAAAATTATTAAAAACGTGTAACATTGCTTTGGGATGCCACATTTTCATTGTTAAAATGACATTTTCATTTCCTACACAATGTGAAGCTTTTAGAATTCCAGGAGTTAAATGGAGCATAGATTGGGGACAGCCACCATTCTCGTCACAGCTGCTACAATATCACAAAGAACATTGCAAATGCAATGGAAAATAAATTAACTGCCCATCTGTGCAATGTAGATTCTTTGTCTCCTCATGCTTGATTAAAGCACTTTTGTTTGTCTGGTAAACCAGCTATCATCCTCATTATATTACACATTGCTTTACTAAATCAAGATGCAGAAAATCATTCTTCCCTCCTCCCTTCTTTAAATCTTCAGAAAGCAAGTGGGAAACAGAGGGGAAAATAACAGGATGGCTGATGAATAGTACAAATCGCCGAAACTTTTCTTTTAACGGCTAAGATATTATTCACTTCTCACAAAATGAAATGGAAGAAAGCACTACCATACACTGTTTTTTTTTAATTCTGAACCAAAACCCACCCACACTTCCTTCCTTCCCCTTCCCTCTTTCCTTCCTAAGATATTATATACTGTAATATTATATACTTTTTAAAAAGAACAGTGTCAGTATTTGGGTAATTTGGGTGATTTGCTATTGCAAGTGAAGACCATGATTAATCTCTTACAATTTCCAAACTAACAGCTTTGCAAGAGGATTAGCTAATTCAACTTCACACAGTTTTACATTTAGGAGGAGATATTAAGAGGGATGAATTGACATGGTCTCATGACTTTTGTATTCTTTTATGCTTAGGTCATCAATTTATTTGCTGCAACTATTGATACTTTATATGCTTCTAATGGTCAACATTAACATGATCAGATATCTGATATCTGACTATTATTAGGACATTAAATGCAGCGATATTAAACCTCCTGTTTGACATTTCCAAAGATAGAGTAAAATAAAACAGAGCAGAACAGAATAGAATAGAATTCTTTATTGGCCAAAGAATTGTGTGATCGGACACACAAGGAATTTGTCTTTTCACGACTATAAGCCGCACTGAAAATCCTAAAATTTGATCCAAAACCGGAAGTGCGGCTTATAACCCGGTGCGCTTTATATGTGGAAAAAGTTTGAAAAATTAACGTTAATTGATACTGCAGCTTATAATCCGGTGCGGCTTTTGGTCGTGAAAATACGGTACATAAAAAGACATTGGTCAAGAATCATAAGGTACAACACTTAGTGATAGTCATAGGGTACAAATAAGCAATCAGGAAACAATCAATATCAATATAAATCGTAAGGATGCAGCAATGAGGTTACAGTCCTGTAACTGTAGATCTGATCCAGGTGTTCTGCTTTTACATGCTAAAAACACCAACAATCTTTTACATACTTTGGATAGAATGTGTAGCAGACTGTCGGACTCCCATTGGCAGGATAAAGGTCTACACAGTACACTTGCTCTGCAGTCTTATTAAATAGAGTGATGTTTAATGAAACACACATTGTGCAAATTAGAATGGAAATGAATTGAATAAAGCAACATTGCAGCCAAGTTAAAAGCAGGCTCTCTCTCTAAGCAAATGAGGTTAAGACAAGTCCTTTTGGAGAATGACTGTTAATCATTTGGAGCTTTTTCCCCGAATGGTCATGAAATCAGTTTCTTTTGAATTATGTGATTACAGAGATCAAAGAGGTCGTTAATGCTTCAGATAAATGCCTTTTCCTTCCATTAAGGAATGAAGCGGGTCCTCCACTGTCATACTCTTTTAGTTAGCTTATACCAACAGAACATAATCCACATTAAAGTTCTTTTTCCTCTGTAGGAAAGAACTGGTTGGATGCTTTCTCGTTACACCTACCATTTTAGAATGGAAATCTCTTTGGACAAGCAATTGTAATTTGTCACATATGTGAATAAATGAAACTGTCTTTCCTGACAGTTTATAAACCCATCATGCCCAGTTTAGCCTTCTCTGTTTTGCAGAGCCCAGTAGCTGCTGGAGATTATGGGATTAGGTTGGGTACCATTGACATGCAAAGCCTATGCTCTACATTAAGCTACAATCCCTCTGCTACAGTTTTTTTAAACTGTTGTTATCATGTGTCCTCATTCTCATAATACTTGTGAACTGTCATCTGTACAGATGATAAGACAATTGGAAAACTGGAGGGATATACGAAAGCCATGTAGGATCATAGCTATTTCAAATTATGGAAATCTACTTGAGGTCAAATATTACAAGTGAGCAAAGCAGACTTTCATAGAATCCATACAATTCCAGATTGGCTCTCCCTCTGATGAACTTCCGCCCATTGATTCTTATCCTACCCTTTGGTGTTATGTAGAATAAACCCATACCCTATTCCAGGGATGGCTAACCTTTTCCGGACCGACCACCTGGACCTCCAAAATGGATTGTGGTAATGCCCCCCCCGCACATGCATACATTCCTCATGTGCATGCATGCATGGTCCCCTACATGCACCCCCCCCGCATGTATGTGTGGACTCTGTGCATGTGCCCCACCTCATGCATGCACATGTTCCCCTGCACATGCCCCCACCCCTGTATGTGCGCAAAGTCCTCTACATGTGCCCCACCCCTGTGCGGGACACGTGTGTGCATGCATGGTGGAGCTGAACTGGGATGATGGCTTGAGTACCATCAGAGAGGGTGTTGCCCTCTCTGGAAATTGGAATTGGTTACCATGTTTTATCAAGCTTCTCTTCATCAGGCTAAACATACCTTGTTCCCCCAGCCATTCATCATACAATTTAACCTCCAGATCCCTCCAGATTTTATTTTATCAAAGCTTGGTTATTAGTTCCTAGTCCATTGACTGACACATTCATTCTAATATTCCTAGTATAGATGTTGAAGGCAGTAGCAGATAACTACCTTATTTAACAAATAGGGAACAGAGGGGAACATTAGAAAAATTGTGCATTAGGTTTTGGGAAATCTTTGGGCATGTTAAGATTAGATAAGACATATATTGTATCACAATTGAAAATGAATGTCTCTCTAAAAGTTACAACATTGTTTTATGGGAGAACCCAAAATGTCTCAGATTTCTATCATTTACAGAACTTTTTAATTCAATGGGTAGGCAAAAATGTGCACATTGGGGAAAAAGGAAATATAAGGGAAATAACTACTTGCAAAAAGAGGCATTTTTATACTTTGCACAAAGTATATGTTTGGAACAAAGGTACTCTTCGACTTACAATCATAATTGAACCCAACATTCAAGATGCAGTTGTTAAGAGACAGTTGTTAAATGAATTTTGCCCCATCTTATGTCTTTTCTTGCCACAGTTCTTAAGTGAATCACTGTAGTTGTTAAATTAGTAATATAATTGTTAAATGAATCTGATTTCCTCATTTGCTTTGCTTATCACAAGGTCTCAAAAGCTGATCATATGACCCTGGGACACTGCAACAGTCTTATAAATATGAGACAGTTGCCAAGGGGCTGAATTTTGATCACATGTCTATGGGGATACAGCAATGGTTGCAAGTGTGAAAAACAGTCATAAGTCACTTTTTTCAATGCTGTGACCTTTGAAAGGTCACTCAACAAACTTTTGTAAGTCAAGGACCACCTGTATAAATGGGAGAAAAAAATCTAAACACCAGTGAAAGCATTTTTCATCACAACTTGATGAGGTAGATAAAGGAGGTAGAATGGAAACTGCTATAATGTGTAATCCAAATAATAATAATAATAGCAATAGTATATGATATATTTGTATATTTGGTCAAGTTGACTCTTGATAATTACATGGGTAAGTCCATGCTGTTATTTATTTATATTTTTTGAAGTGATTCACTGCTGCTTCAGTTTGTGTTTTGTATGATTTGTCAGCCCATTCTACAACTCTCGAATTTCTTTGAAGTCCCCCATGAAAATAATCACTTCCAGAACTGCTTAGCACTTTTAAACTTGACTGGGTCTTTGTTAAAATAATAATGACTGGGAGAGACATGGGAGCAAGGTCAGCCAATGAATAGGCATAGCAACCTAGTCAGCCAATGGGAGCTTAAACAGATCTGAGTCTGTGCAGAAAATTGAAACAAACTTATGCAAGAAGTCTGGACGTGGTTTAGCTGTATTAAGCTCTGTGCTGAGAAATTAAACTTTAGCAGTCTGTTGCTCTGAGAAGTAAACTAGCAGTCTGTCCGGGCTTGTATGCTGATATGAAACTAATTGCTTGTGTTTGCCTGTAACTCTTCTGCCTTGTGTTTACTTGGAAGAACCACCTGTTGGTTCTGTACATTTATTCATCTAGTCTTATGTATATAAAGACATTAATGAATCTTGCTGCATCAGTTTAAATGTTTAAATGTTTATTTCATTTGTATGCCGCCCTTTTCCCCCCAAGGGGGACTCAGGGCGGCTCACAACTCAAACAAGGGAAGGGGGATACAGACAATTTGACAACAACACAAAACAATACATAATTTAAAAAGCGCAACAATCATACCATTCAAGATAGGGGCACGGTTCTTTAGCCCCGGGCCTCTTGGAACAGCCAGGTTTTAAGGGCTTTGCGGAAGGCCTGGAGGGTGGTGAGGGTGCGAATCTCCACGGGGAGTTCGTTCCAGAGAGTCGGAGCAGCCACAGAGAAGGCTCTCCTCCGGGTAGTCGCCAGTCGACACTGGCCAGCGGATGGAATTCGGAGGAGGCCTAATCTGTGGGATCTAATCGGTCTGGTGGAGGTAATTGGCAGCAGGCGGTCTCTCAAGTACCCAGGTCCAATACCATGAAGGGCTTTATAAGTGACCACTAGCACCTTGAAGCGTATCTGGAGACCAATAGGCAGCCAGTGCAGCTCACGGAGGATAGGTGTTACGTGGGTGAACCGAGGTGCACCCACGATCGCTCGCGCGGCTGCATTCTGGACAAGCTGAAGTCGCCGAATGCAGTTATCTGTGTGTGCTTCTGGATTTGACTATATTCAACAAACTCTTACACTCTTGCCATTTGTTATGATCATACACTAGGGCTGTGCATGTATCATAAACTGAAGAACTGACTTTGTCCTCAAGTGTTGCACCCAGGCTATTAAAGGAACCCAGAATCTGTGGGATTTTGATTGTGAGATAATTTTTGGGATGCTGTGGCTACATTATAATTATGTTTTTTTATGATATTCTGTGTTTTTATGGCTTTATTTATGATGAGTCACCCAGAGCCACAAGGGTCAAATAAGCAGCTATATAAATTCATGCAGTCAATCAATCACTTCAGAAAAAGTCCTTCGAGCTTCATGTCAGCACAAATGCACCACATCTTGCTGTTCAATAAAACCTGCTATTCTAGTTTCTTTTCCAAGCATCTGGGTGAGCCTAAAAAAAAAAAAGACTGTTTCTCATAGTTACATTGACCCATCAGTATGTTTCTTAAAAATTGTTGCGCCTTTTAGGTGAGCATGGGCTTTTGAAAAGAAAAAATAAGTTGGTTGTTTTAATTAATACAAGAGCAATGATATCCTCTTGCAGATTCCAAAACACTTGTCAAGGCATAAATGTAAAGGTTCCTCTCGCCCATGCATGCCAGTCATTCCCAACTCCAGGGGGAAGTCCTCATCTCCATTTCAAATCTGAAGAGCCAACGCTGTCCGAAGACCTCTCTGTAGTCATGTGGCTGGCATGACAAAATGCCAAAGGCACACAGAACCTTGTTACCATCCCACCAAAGGTGGTTCCTATTTTTCTATTTGTATTTTTACATGCTTTCGAACTGCTAGGTTGGCAGAAGCTGGGACAAGTAACGGGAGCTCACTCCATTATGCAGCGCTAGGGATTTGAACTGCTGAACTGCCAACCTTTCTGATCAACAAGCTCAGAGCCACTGAGCCACCATGTCCCTTGGCAAGGTATATTCAAGCCCTAATTTAGATTTAAATAATGAATAACTTGGTTGATCTAAAAAAGAAAGTCCAGGGCCTGGAGAAAAATGCTAATAAGACAAAGAAGATTGTATCTTTCTTGAGATGGATATGCAGATGAGAACAATCTTCTCTATATCTCTAGCATCTACATACAAGAGGAACTGTTAGTCTGCATAAGTTGTGAAGAAAGTGACAGCTACTCATTCTCCACCCTTTAAACAAGATATATAAGGCTTAAAGCCCTATTGCTTTTCATGTATGGCTTTCTTCTAGAAATGCAAGAATAATATTTTCAGGACTAAAACAAGCAGTCTATTTTTTTCCCCTTTGGTCCTTTAAATCTTTTAATCTTATTTCCCTCTTCTCAAACTCTTATTTCAGCTTGCTTGCAAAAGCAGAAATCTGTATTGATCTTGGCACAGTTATAAGCACTGTCTGATTTGTTTTGCAAAAAAGATTGAAAAGATCACATTTTGATATCATCTGATTTTTTTCACTGCTTGTAATCCTTCCCCTCCCCCTGTTTTACAAATGATGAATATTGACTGGTTACCTTTGCTTCCCCATCTTATTCTCCCTCCTCAAACAGGATGAAGTAGAATCTATAACTATAATCTTTAACCACATTTTATCTTGCTAAGAAAAAAAATGCTATTCCCTCCTTCCATCTCTTTTCCCTCCCTCTGCTCTCTCCCCTTCCTCCACCTGCTGGAGATAGGTTGACAACTCTCAATTTATTTGTGTCTTTTTGGCTAAGATTATGCTAATTCAAGACAAGATGTTTTTTTTCCAGGCTTGTATTTCATACAGCTATTCAGTGGGGATCAAGCCAGCTTATGTCAAACCAGTGGCAGGAAGCAAACAGAAATAGGTGTCTTACTGCAACTATGCCAAATGCATCACATTTTTCTTTTAAGAAAAAACAGTCACTTCAAAAGGTAAAACTAGCCTTAGAGATTTTCATAACCTGCATCTTCTTTGTAAAGTATGATTCTCCAAGGAATTAGTTTTAACTGATGACCAGATTTTTAGAGAATTCGTTGCTTAATTGTTTGTGGATCTAATTTTAAAGAGGCATTTGGATGCTGGGTGCATAACTTATTTTGTCAGGTGGCAATAAGGTTTCCTGAAATTGAACAAAAGAATTCGGAGGCTTGAATGCACACAAAACCACACACCTTTCACAGTATTCTCTTTCAGGATAACTAAGATTGTGTAAAATGCAGAGTAAGAAATAGCGAAGGAAATAGCCAAGGAGGGAGCTGAGATAAAGAAAGGAACTACAGCTAAATCTAATAGTGACATCAGTTATTATTCAGGTCCAACCCTGAAGAGAAGAACCAAGCCTTACTGAAATGATTGTTAGGTGCCTACTTTGCAGGAATGAAAGACTCTGAAAAATGGAAAAAGCATAGATTTTCTAGAAGTTGAGGGGCACAAGGCAGGAAATCTGGGAGCTGTGATTTGCTGGTCAGTTTGGGAAAGGTAAGGAAGTCCTTGTCAATATACCTGAGGTGCGTTTGTTAGACAAAATGGGCCTTTCTGGGGAACAGGATTGCTGAGAAAGCCCATTGCTGAAGGAGACAGAATATTGAGGATGAAATGTTGAAGCTTCTCTAGGCTGCAATTCCTTTGAAAGGAAATTGCCCTTGTGTTGCCCTGTGAGCTGGTGAGGATACTTCTACTTTTGGGTCAGCTGGGAAAGTTTGTCTAAGGGCGGGGAGGTGAACAGCACAATGGAGATGGTTGATCGAGTAACGAAAGATCCCACCTCCTCACCACTCTGCCCTCCTTATCCTTTAATGTTTAGGTTTAATGTATTTATTGTCAGGGTTCCAAGTAACACACCCAATGAAAGAAGACTTCGAGACTTCAGATTCCTCAAAGTTCCATTTTAGTAGAGATGTCATATTGGCACATCTGAAAAAAACAACAAACCAAATCTGAAAGTCTCCAGGTTTCCCCCACCCAAACTAAAGTGCAAGTCCCTGCCCAGCACCAACAGGTCCATCACATGGTCCAATCAAGCACCACCCCAACTGGAGATGCCTCCCAGTCACGCCACTACAGGTGCAGGGCAAGGTGTCCTTGACTCCCTGAGAAAGGAATGATATTTTGACTATATCTACCCCACTCGATATAATCCTCCCTCCCAGCTTCCCACAGCAATAAATGTGACATTTATATTTTAATCAAGATTAATAAAGATTTAGTAAAGATAACTTTTTTATAACTGTAAACCACCCAGAGTTACCCTATGGTAAGATGGAGGGGGGATATATTTAATCAATGAATGAATGAATGAATGAATGAATGAATGAATGAATGAATGAATGAATGAATGAATTAAAAATAATAATAAATAAATAATAAATAAATAAATAATGATAAATGATAAATGATAAACTATAAACAATAAATGATAAACAATTAATAAATAGTAAACAATAAATAAAAATAAAAATAACAAATAACAAATAACAAATAACAAATAATAAAAACAAATAATAACAAATAATAACAATAGATAGACAGACAAACATAAGTCTGATAGGATTAAGCAGAGATTTTAATCGTCATAATACCCAAAACACCAGGATGAAAAAGGGTGAAATAAACAAACAAAGAAACAAACACAAACAAACACACAAAAGTCTGATAGAATTAAGTAGACAAGATTTTAATCCTAGTCATATCCAAAAGGCAGGGAGGAAAAAGGATCCAGAGGCTTCATTTAGTTTGCTAGATTTATACACTTTCCCATGCTGGTAGATTGCCTTCTATTATTTTAAGCTTTTTAGACATTCATTTCCCTCAACAGACAACGTTCATTCAACCAGCAATTGCTCATCTTAACATTCCTTCATCTTTTTTCTCCCATCTGTATTAAACATTCATTCACACAAATTTATCTATATTCTCTGATCTTTTACCATATATTTACAATCAGCAATTTTCAGTCCATTTACCATATCAACATAATGAGAATGGATTTCATACATTAGGTTTTGGATCCATATGCTTCATTGCATCTACAGTATAACACGGCAAAATATTTAAGTTTCTCAATCAGTAATAGGTTTACATTCACATCCTATCTAACGTGCACTTCCTATCATTATGAGATTTCCACAAATATTTTTTTTCCACAAATTAATCAATGAAGGGAACATCTGTCTAGCTCCTTGTAAAGTGTTGAACTGAAGCATTTCACTTATTGTCACACATTGCATTCTACAGCCAACCTTCAACTCCATAGTTGCAGAAAAAGTTCCACAATTCAATCCTATTCATTTTGACATACCATTTTCCAGAATCGATAAACATGTAATATATAGCTAGATATTTTTCAGTGTCTTGCTGAAGAGCAAATACCTGATTTGACACAATATAATGCTTTCTGCATTTCCCAAGCTTTGTCGATTGCCATCTTTTACAACCTTTCAAACAGAATTCAGCCAAGTATCTTCTCAGGCACACTAAATAAAATAACCCATCTGTATTTTCCCATTGCTTAGGGGGAAAAAAATCTAATGACATTCTTATAATTGTCAGGCACAAATGGAAATGTCATATACATATTAAACAAGTCCCAGTAATTTTAGAAGTGAAGTTCATTCATATTTTCAAATGTATTTGATTACATCACCTGTATCTGCAGTCTTAGCCTTTTCCTACTTTTTCACAGTAGGAATACACTACTACTGCTATATAATATATAAAAATTATCTTACTCTGTTTAACAGAAGCATAAAAATATACAGGTTTTTTTTTGCTAGATAACAGAAACAGAAGTTAGAAAGGAGGAGATATAAAAAGATGAAATAGTTAAATGGAAAGCTGTAAAGAAGAGGATGTTAAGTATTAATGTTATTATATCAATATGTTACTATATTATTATAATGGTGATTGATATCACCACAAGGATGTGTAATATGACTACCTAAACATAATTGTACCCAGACCACACACTGTTTGATGAAAATTGAATGTTACATAAATAAAACAAATAAAATATGAAAAATACAGTTTACATGTATAATAATTGGAATAAAAATATGATGAAGAAATCAAGATTATTTGTGCTTTTCTATGAAATCTAATCTAGAAGTTTATTCATGCATTATTATTACAAAAAAAAAATGCAATAGCAGAAGATACATCTAAAATCCATATGACAGCACTTGATGTTCCATTCTTTTAATGATTTCCTGAGATTCTGGATAGAATAGAATGATAGGTGATCACATATCACACTGTTATGGAAATGAAAATGAAAATAGGTCTTGATGAAACTACACCTAGTTTGAAAATGGTTAGAGATATAGTGATAAGCAAATGTTAAAAATCATTTTTGTATATTTTGTATATTGTATATTTCCATTTACTGATTTATTTGTCATAATTATTCAGCATATATAATTGTCCATTTTAAAATCATGTGACTCTGGATGGCATAAACAAAGTTAAAAACAAGATACACAAAAATACAGTTTACATGTATAATAATTGGAATAAAAATATGATGAAGAAATCAAGATTATTTGTGCTTTTCTATGAAATCTAATCTAGAAGTTTATTCATGCATTATTATTACAAAAAAAAAAATGCAATAGCAGAAGATACATCTAAAATCCATATGACAGCACTTGATGTTCCATTCTTTTAATGATTTCCTGAGATTCTGGATAGAATAGAATGATAGGTGATCACATATCACACTGTTATGGAAATGAAAATGAAAATAGGTCTTGATGAAACTATACCTAGTTTGAAAATGGTTAGAGATATAGTGATAAGCAAATGTTAAAAATCATTTTTGTATATTTTGTATATTGTATATTTCCATTTACTGATTTATTTGTCATAATTATTCAGCATATATAATTGCCCATTTTAAAATCATGTGACTCTGGATGGCATAAACAAAGTTAAAAACAAGATACACAAATTAACATTATAGTATTAATGTTAAAAGCTTCAGAATTGTAAAAGCACAGACATTAAAAGACACCTAAAAAGATTAAAGATAAAAGTAAAGATTTCCCTCGTACATATGTGCTAGTCATTCCTGACTTTAGAGGGAGGTGCTGATCTCCGTTTCAAAGTCGAGGAGTTAGCGCTGTTCGAATACTTCTCCGTGGTCATGTGGCTGGCATGACTAAATGCTGAAGGTGCAAGGAATGCTGTTACCTTCCCACCAAAGGTGGTTCCTATTTTTCTACTTCCATTTTTACATGCTTTCAAACTGCTAGTTGGCAGAAACTGGGACAAGCAACAGGAGCTCACTCTGTTACGCAGCACTAGGGATTTGAACCGTCGAACTGCTGACCTTTCTGATCACCACGTTCAGCGTCTTAGCCCCTGAGCCACTGCATAACATAAAATGTAGCGTAAAAGATTAGGTGAGGTTAATTACATGGAAGCCATCTCAATATTACATCAGTCCTTTGAGGAAACCAAGGACTGCTGATGCAACCAGATCTTGAGAAAAGCTAAGAGGGAAGATTTTCCATAGGGAGGGAACCATCCTGGAGAAGGCCCTTCTTGGTTCCACTAGATGGATCTCTTAGGAGAGGCGGTCTATAACATTCCCTACCTCCTCTTCTGGTAAATGTGACCAGGAAAAGATAGTCTTTCAAATAATCTGGTTCCAAACCATATAGGGCTTTAACAGTAATAACCAGCAACCTGAATTGGGCCTGGATGCAAATTGGCAGCCAATGCAGCTTCTGCATGACAGATGACACATGTCCACATCTAGGCCTGCACAAAATTATGTGGGCCACTGAATTTTGAACAAATTGCAGTTCATTGTTGAATTCTTTATTAAACCCAAAAGCCAGTTAGCAGCATAAAATACTACAATAAAATAATCACACACAAAAATGAAAATCCAGACAATAATGATAAATAATAAAAAAGATGGTAATATAAAAACAATATGGTACAATTGCAGAGAGAATTACTTTATCAGTTTAGCTGGGGTTCCTCATTATCTGTTGCTGTACAAATCTTTTTCATATGAATTCCAAACTGCCAGACTAGAAGAAATGGGTGAGAGGGAATTCATCTCAGTCGCTTGGAAAGTTTCATAAAAGAGGCATAATGCATGGTTCCTTATAAAATGTGGAGCATAAGAGAACATGCCCAACTCTTTCAACCACAAAGCACTGAGAGCAAGTATATTCTTCAGGAAGGGTCTTAATAAATATCCATTTCTACAACAGCAGATGGAAGGGTGTTAAGACAAGCTTGAGAGGAGATCTGAAATGGTTAAACTGTTCCAGCAGGATAAGATATTTCCTCAATTGGAGATTCTGATTCATTAGTTAGGACACAAAATTGTAAGGACCTGGGTTTTACTAATTCAGCTCTTTGATATTCACAACATACTGTTTAAACTAGATTGTAGCTCATGGGCCAAAAAGGCAGACCATGGTTATTGTCTTTTTTTTTTGTTTATTATTACCTTAATTAAATGTTCAACAGGAAAGGGAAATTAGACAATATTTCATTTGCAAGAACTTTCCAGGTTATTACTTTCATAACATACAGCAAGTTTTGTTACCAGAGAAGATAAATCCTTAGCAAGACCATATCTGGAATACTGCATCCAGTTTTGGTCACCACGTTACAAAAAAGATGTTGAAACTTTGGAAAAAATGCAGAAAAGAGCAACTAAGATGATTAAAAGGCTGGAGACTAAAACATATGAAGGAACCAGAGGTGGGTTCCTACCAGTTTGCACCTATTCGGTAGAACCGGTTCGTCAAATGTACCTAACCGGTTAGAAGAGGTTCCACCAGTGGACCCGGAAAGCAGGCCACACCTACAGAAGAGGTTCCAAAAATTTTTGAAACCCGCCACTGGCAAGGATCTTGTAACTTGACAGCTTTAAGACTTGCTTCAATGCCAGAGTTTCTGAATACCTATTTGGACCGACCTAAGTACTAATTCATAATTTCATATCCAGTCACATGAGCGGCAAGCCACTCCCATTCGGTCACATGGGTGGCAAGCCACTCCCACAAAGGAGGCCACACCCACAGAGTAGGTTCCAACAATTTTTGAAACCCACCACTGGAAGGAACAGTTACAGGAATTGGGTATGGCTCGTCTAAAGAAAAGAAAGAGTAGGGGTGACATGATATCAGTATCCAGTATTTGAAGGGCTGCCACAAAGAGGGGGGGGGAGGCAAACTTATTTTCCAAAGCACCAGAAGGTAGAACCTAATCAAGGAGAAAGGCAACCTGGAATTAAGGAGAAACTTCCTAACAATGAGAACAATTAACCAATGGAACTGCTTGTTTTCAGAAGTTGTAGGTACATGATGAAAAGGCTTCCATTGTAGAGAAAATGTTTCTAGGAGCTGACTAGATTCTTCAAGCCGGAAGTTTTCTCCAATAAAAGCCAGAATGAATCCTTCTCTTGAAATAGTTCTATGATGCACAATAACCATTTCACTTCTAAGAGCAGAAACACCGCCCCCCCTCCATTTTTGTTCTTAAGGAACAGTGAAGAGTGCCAGGCAACAAAAGCAAAGCCTATCACCTCTTCGTTCCAAAAAGGCACATTGTGTTACCTTCATGATACAAGAACCTGAGATCAATCAAAACCATTTAAAACAGACCTATTATGTTCATACTAATCAGGGCATTCAGACAAAATTGTAATGTCTCTATCTTTGCAATTTTCCCCCTAAAGTAAAGAACTGTTGCAGATCACACAAAAGGGATGATTGTGTTGTAATATTAAGTGACAGCTTTTTTCTGCATTTTCCTGGATCTTAAATTGAAGTATCAGCCTAGCAAAGTAGCCCAGACAAAAGTTACATCCTACTAGTAACCTAGTTAATAGTTCTAACTTATTATAAGGTAACTTTAACAGAATCTTGCAAGTGTGAAAATACATTTCCCACTTCATCTTTTCAATCCCCAAAACTAGGAAGGGTTCCCTCTGAAACATTTGCCACTCACATTCATTCTGCAGGTTGTCTCTTCTGCATCTTTTCCTTTCTCCCTGCTATCCTCAGGATATTCCCATATCATTACAGTAAACCAGAGTCAGGGAAAGGGAAAGGGAAGGGGAGGAAATTTTGGTCAGAAAAACTGGCATAAGCTGGGTATGAAGATCCAGTGTGAGGGACTCCAAATAACATAGAGGATGAGAGAGATCAAACCAACTTGTTTATTACTGCAGCAATAAAGAAGAATGCATCTATGTGGACACAAAGAGTTCACCCATATTAGCCTTTTGTGCACAGTTGAAACCCACAAAAATAAAAAGAGTTGGTCAAAACTTCATACATACATACATACATACATAGTTTAGTTTAGTTTAGTTTAGTTTAGTTTAGTTTAGTTTAGTTTAGTTTAGTTTAGTTTAGTTTAGTTTAGTTTAGTTTAGTTTAGTTTAGTTTAGTTTAGCTTAGCTTAGCTTAGTTTAGCTTAGCTTAGCTTAGTTTATTTGTCTTGTATGCCTCCCACTCCCGAAGGACTCCGGGCGGCTCACAATAAACAAGGGAAGGGGGATAAATAGACAAAAACAACACTTTAAAATATGCAACATTCACAGTTTCCATGGGGCTGGATGTTTCACAAGCCCCCTGGCCTGCTGGAGCAGCCAGGACTTGGTGGCTTTGCGGAAGGCTGGGAGGGTAGTAAGGGTCCGGATCTCCACGGGGATCTCCATTCCAGAGGGCTGGAGCTGCAACAGAGAAGGCTCTCCCCCGGGGGGTCACCAGCTGACATTGGCTGGCAGATGGAATCCGGAGGAGACCTAACCTGTGAGATCTAATCGGCCTATGGGAGGTAATCCGCAGGAGGCGGTCTCTCAGGTACCCAGGTCCGATGCCATGTAGGGCTTTATAGGTAATGACCAGCACCTTGAAGCGGGTCCGGAGACTAATGGGTAGACAGTGCAGCTCGCGGAGGATACATACATACATACATACATACATACATACATACATTCATTCATTCATTCATTCATTCATTCATTCATTCATTCATTCATTCATTCATTACAACTTGTATACATGAGTTATACTTGAGTTTGGGGTTGCAATTACAATAAATTATAATAACCCTGAGGTTTTTTTGTGGGGGGGGGGACTTTTGTCATAAGGTAACAATAGGTCACCAATCTAACTACCCAACCAATTGAATCTGATTCTAGCTGTAAGTCCCAGGGCTTATCTACTTGTGTCAAATGCACTTTCTGTCCAGCAACAGCTGATATAGGCTATCAAAAAAGTTCTTTGTTTTATAAAGTATGATATTTGGGGATTTACATTACAATTTTCTGTATGTTGGGATTTGTGGCATGAAGCAATCGTCCTTGTAATTTATATTTATGAAGATTATGTCAATTTGGTGTGACTTTGTTCCAGAAGTTTTGTTCCAGGAAAACAAAAATGACAATTATTTCATTTATATTCCTTTCTCCCTCACTCCCCTCCCCGCTCTTTGTGGTGAATTAAAATGTCCAGCAGATTTAAATATTGAAATTTTATTTGTTAATTTCTCCAAACTTGAGGGCAGGTGCAATTTGAGAAAGTTAATACAGTATTTACAAAGTAAAAAAATAGGATAAAGGCATTACTGAAATGTGAGGACTGGTATTCTACACAGAAAGTGCTAATATGTGTGGATAAATGGTTGTGGCATAAGAGGCTTACAAAATATCTCATTTCCTGATAAATAATTAGAAAAACACCATAGATAAGAATTATCACAATCTCCCTAATTTAAAAAATGAGGGGAAAACATGTCTTAAACAAATTTCAGGTGGACTGATATGTTAACCTTTTGCAACAAAATCAGTTCCTTAAAGACAAATGGATTTGTTATTTCATAATACTTGTGTGTTGTAATTCATTAAACCCTATATAATAGCTGATTAGCCTTTAAGGTACATTGTTCTTTCAAGTATTATTTATTCTAAACCAAACACTTTTCATAGTAGTATCCCAAATACTCTGAAGTATCTTCCACAACATATTTAATCAAATTGCTGAATTATTCCAAATTACTGCATCATAGTCAAAATCCCCACTAGTGATTTCTGGAATCCTCTGGTACCAGCAGGTCACTATTAAGATAGTAAAAAAAAAAAAACAACCCAACCTGTCAACTCTGAAGTGAACCTGGCTGAAGCCATCTTGTCCTGCCTCATAATTGCCATGAAGCCTGAGAGAGGGAAGAGAAGAAGTAGATAGCCCACTACAGTCAAAACAAAAAGTTTTCCTGTGGGAACCAAGTTCACTGAAACATGTTGTCAGCTTTCCAAATATCATCCAAAATTAAATCAGAGTCCAAGGCAGAACTTTCCTCAAACTTCCAATTTATTAAGAGAGACATGTTGGCATATCTGTGGAAAACCTGAATCTGAAAGCTTCCTGGGTTTTCCACCCAGTTGAAATTTCATGACCTTGCCCCCACACCCACAAATCCATCACATGGTCCAATCTTCCACTGCCATGCTGGCAGTTCCGGTCAGACTCAGAGGTTTAGAGACAAAGGATGACCTTGGATTCTAGAAAGGAGTTTTATTTTGACAACATCACATTCTACTCCTTACTATTCCCCCTCCCAATTGTCCACTAATGAAACAGCATATTACAATAATAGAGAGTGTGGCAGGCCAAAGATCCTAAAAGGAACCAGCTGCAGGACTGACACAGGTGTTGAAAGAGGTGAGGAGTCTGCCTTCCATCTTCATTGGACAAAGTGACCATTGACCCTGGGGAGGGGGGAGTTTTGCTCTTTAAATTAGGTAAAAACTGTAGGAACTGTCACAGTTGGTTTTCACAGGCTGTGCTGATATGATGTATCCAATAAATATGGTCCTTGAGGAATCAACTTCCCTGATTTTGATTTCAATAGGTGCATTACTCGGAACGTTGGCACTAGCTTCATTATTGTTATTTTAACATAAAACAGTTTGACAACTCTAAGTAGATAGTAATGGATTCTATCAAAATCTGACCAAGGAAAGTTTAGCCAACTTGTATGGAGAGGAAGTATTGTGTGACTGTTGTGTTTTTTTAAAATATGTTGTATTGCTTTTATGTTGGAAATTGTTTGTCCTCCCCCCCCCCCCTTTTTGAACTGTGAGCCGCCCTGAGTCCCCCCTGGGAAAAGGGCGGCATACAAATAAAGGGAAATAAATAATAAATAAATAAAATAAAGTAGAATTCAGACTAGTGGATTCCAGCCCTGCCCCTTTTTAGACATGCGTCAACATTGCGCACACGTTCAAAAGCGAAAGAGCTTGCATTGCCATGGCATATCCATCCTCTTATTTATATTGAGTCTCTGTGGATACCACTATCACTAAGTCATACATAAATCTAGCAAATATTACCATTAGCACCTTAGTACACAAACTTAGCACATTGTACAAATATAGCCATTAAGTCTTTACCTGACCCGATGAAGTAATAAGGTATGACTACAACTATTAAGTTAGAAAAGCTATTAAGTTAGTAAATGACATGTGTAGGAACATATTTTGGATTCAGTGGATGTTTTAGTAGAGTGTTCAGCTTAATAAAGTAAGCAACAAAGCGATTCATGAAAAATGGGTGTTTCTGGGCCTGCGATATACATTAGACATAAAGGTGGAACAGAGTTAGTGAACTCACCTCTTTAAAATCATGAGAATGTTGGCAGTTCTTAAGCCTGAGATAAACCCAGAAGCATGTTGTGGGTCTTGGCAAACAAGTAAACAACTTGTTTCTGAACTCAGGAACAATACAAACCATCAATGTAAAACAAAATATATTTTCCAATGACTTGAAAGTCTGAATTATGAAAATAAAGTTTAAGATCTTTTTTTTACTAACAATTTAGACCTGTTTGACAACAATTATGTTTAGAATCATCCAATGCAGATTATATCTCTATATGGAAAGTGAGATGCCAAATGTTCAAAATAGTTTTAGAAAAGATTGAGGAACAAGAGACATTATTGCTGTATGCTAAATAACTGAGAAATACAAAGGACACCAAAACAAGTCTAAATGTTCTCTATTGATTATAGAATGCCCTTCATTTGTGTCATTGATGCCAAGCTGTTGGATGTTGTTAGGAAAATAAGAATCCAAGAACGTCTCATAGTGTCAGGCCTGCAACTGGTTCCTTTTGCGATCTTTGGCCTGCCACACTAACATTCTATTCCACTATGCTGTTTCATTAGTGGGGAATTGGGAGGGGGAAAAGTAAGGAGTAGAATGTGATGTTGTCAAAATAAAATTCCTTTCTAGAATCCAAGGTCATCCTTTGTTTCTACACCTCTGCACCTGACCGGACCTGGATGGGTGGAACTGCCAGCATGACAGTGGAAGATTGGACCATGTGATGGACTTGTAGGTGTGGGGGCAAGATCATGAACTTTCAACTGGGTGGGGAAAACCAGGAAGCTCAGATTCGGGTTTTTCCAGATGTGCAAACATGACTCTCTTAATAAATTGGAACTTAGAGCAATACTTTGCCTTGGACTCTGATTTAATTTTGGGTGTTATTTGGAACCCTGACATTAACCCTAATTTGAGCATCCTGGTTTTCCCCAACCAATTGAAAGTTCATGATCTTGCCCCACACCCATAAGTCTATCACATGGTCCAATCTTCCACTGCCATTATGGCAGTTCCACCCATCCAGTTCCAGTCAGGTGTTATTTGAATCCTGACATATAGTTCTAATGCAAAACTTATATACTGAAACTACAGTCTGTGCAGAACATGACAAAATTGAGGGCTCCATGTTAGAAAGAAGAAATATAATATTGTGCTCCCTCTCAGTTATCCAATCTTTATTTTGAATATATATTGAAGGAGGTTGAATTGAAAGAAGGTGAGTTTTGTTTTAAAATTGGAAGAACCATCCATAACATACACTATGCTGAGAACATAAAGCTGATAGCCAAGAATGTCAACTATCTGTAAGCCCTAGTAATGAAAGCCAAGAAGCACCATGAGAAAAAAAAGACTACAATCATATGTATGTATGTATGTATGTATGTATGTATGTATGTATGTATGTACACGCATATGTATGTATGTATGTACGTACACACACACGCATGTGCACACAGACGTATGTATGTATGTATGTATGTATGTATGTATGTATGTATGTATGTATGTATGTATAAAATGGCTCTGTGTGTGTATGTTCCAGCATAACTCTGGAACGCCTTGAGCAATTTCAACCAAACTTGGTACACAGATGACTTGCTCTCTGGAAACAAATACTGTGGGAGTAAGACACCCTTAATACCCCTCAGAAGGTGTGTTCTACAGCTTGTTGTGCCTTAAAATAGATTCTACTGTACTGACTTAAAATGGATTCTACTGTACAGCTCAGTGGAGTTGCCATGGTAACAGCTTCACAGTACTCCACAGTACTTTCCCACTCTGGTAAGGGGGAAAATACAACATTAGAAATTACATTTGGTCTGGACATTTTCCCCCTATAAATAAATACCTGGGCAATGCTGGGTTATCAACTAGTTAAACATAAAGAAGGCCAACCGAATGCCAACACGTGCAGAAACTTCTTCTCTCCTCTCCTGTCTTTCAGACTTCTATAAGTGTGCTAGCAAGTCATCAGATAACTAAAGTGAAACAATCACAACTGATTATAAAGGTAGGGAATGAGCTAGGAACATCAGCAAGCAATTTCACAGTTTAGAAAATATTGATGAAACAAAAGATTTCATATTTTGGGGAAGACACTGCAGGGGTGACAAAGACTGCTGTTAGCGTAGTGGGTGACAGAAGTGAAGGCAAACACTAAGTACTGGAACTGAATGGAACAGTCAAAAGTGGATTTCTTCTGTTCTAATGTCAGGTGAAGAGAAGAGTATTGTTATCACACTCCCACTTGTTTGCTAAGATGGCATACAAGAATAGAAAAGCAAGCAGTGAAGACATACGGATATAGTATAGTTGTCAAGAAATATCCCAAAGGTGTTTTTAGAATAGAATAGAATAGAATAACAGAGTTGGAAGGGATCTTGGAGGTCTTCTAGTCCAACTCCCTGCCTAGGCAGGAAACCCTACACCACTTCAAACAAACCTCTTCTTAAAAACTTCCAGTGTTGGAGCATTCACAACTTCTGGAGGTAAGTTGTTCCACTGATTAATTGTTCTAAATATCAGTTCTAAATTGTTTCTCTCCTTGATTAGTTTCCATCCATTGCTTTTTGTTCTACCCTCAGGTGCTTTGGAAAATAGTTTGACTCCATCTTCAAGAGGCAGCTGGACTTTCTGGTTTTTCTTTGAAGATATTTCGCTTCTCATCCAAGAAGCTTCTTCAGCTCCAATTGGATGGTGGGAGATGGAAGGATTTATACTCCTTGAAGACAGCTGGTCATTAAGGCCACGTGAGCATTTATCTGTGTCATCAGGGTCACCTGACATGTGCAAATGGGTGTGGAGCCTTCTTTGGTTTCTGTTGAAACCAATATTATGTTCCTACCAGTTGTACTCATTCCAAGACAGGGTCCCTCCAGCAGGCCTTAAAACCAAGTAGCAATAGCAATAGCACTTAGACTTATATATAAATTCGCAGTGCTTTGCAATCTTCTCTAAGAGATTTTACAGAGTCAGCATATTTCCCCCAACAATCTGGGTCCTCATTTTACTGACCCCAGAAGGATGGAAGACTGAGTCAACCTTGAGCCAGTGAGAATCGAGCTATTGAACTGCTGACAGTCAGCAGAATTAGCCTGCGGTAGTGCATTCTAACTACTGTGCCACCACATCTCTTAGTAGAAAGTAGTAAAGAACCAGTACTTTAGTAATTTTAGTAATCAATTTAGGATTTGTGAATGATCCAGTTGGTATACTGGCCCACTGAAATATCTGGACAACTTCTAAGAGAAAATATTGAACCTAGCTATTCATATGATTTATAAGCCATGTCCATCCATCACTGGGATGATATAAAGCCTGGCCAAGTAGTGATATGTCAGTACATTGATAGATCAGTGATGCTATCAATCATACTCTGGATAACTTCCCATCCTTCCAAATAGCCTGATCTCAGCAATAAAGGAGTTTATAATTCTATCCAAACCATATATGTACCTCGACTTTCTATTAGTGGCATGAGTACAGTTGTCTCACTAGATGTCCATACTGGGTTGGCCTTATCTGTGTGCTTTCTTACAAGGGTCTATTGCTTGACCAGGGGTTTGGACTAGAAGACATCCAAGGTCCCTTCCAATTCTGCTATTCTGTATTCTGAGAGACTAATCAGTGTTAAGTCTTGCTAATAATTGGAAAGGGAAATAGGATATATATATTAGGGGAAAAGCCCGAGAGCTCACTGTAACAACATTGCCAAAAAGGCATTAAGAGTGGTCAATCTAATCTTGCGAAGCTGCTTCTCCAGTAACATTGTACTGCAAACTAGGGCATACAAAAATTGGTCTTTGCCAGACCAATTCTCAAATACAACTCATTTGCCTGAAATCCACACTGTATATCGAATATTAGCACAATTGAATGAGTCCAGAGGTATTTCACGAGAAGAGTACTCCACTCCTCTGCTCACAATAGAATCCCTTATGCCACCATACATGGGCAAACAGTCAATAAAAACTCAAGGTAAACTGCTCCAACCTTGATTGTAGAAATTACAACTTCAGTAACAGAGTGATCAAGGCCTAGAATGCTCTACCTGACTCCATTGTTACATCCTAAAACCTTCACAGCTTCAACCTTAAACTGTCTCCTGTGGACCTCACCCCATTCCTAAGAGGTCCATAAAGGGGGCGTGCATAAGCATCCCTATCCTACTGTGCCCATATACTCATTTCCTTTGTTCCATGTTTATACTTACACCTGTTATCTTGTACATGTTTGACAAACCAAATAAATGAATAAAGTTGCCAGAAAAATTGCATAACTGTGTCCTTTTTGACAACAGGAATCCAATTTTTTTGAGCAATTGGCTATTGGTCCATTTTAATTTTTTCTGCATGACATTCAACTATTGAATTTTTTGGTTTGTTTATTTATTGGAGAAATGTGGGGGTAGTAGGCTGCTTTATTTCTAGCCACAAGTCTCGAGAAAAAAAATAAGAATGCTATATTGGAAGCAGGATGGGCTCTGCCATTAAGCACAACAAAGCAACTGACAGAGATGGCAGGCTAAGATAATTTTAAAAGGCCAAACAACTTTTAACAAATTTATTTGTGATTATTACATATTTATATTCCAGAGATTGGTAGTGCTGTTTATTAATTTATCTATATTTTGCACCAAAATAGTTGGCTAGCTCTGGGCAGGGGTGGGCTTCAAAACTTTTACCAAGGGGCTCTTGGCCCAGTTGCTGGGTGGGTGTAGCCTAGTTAGCGTCCTGCACCATGGCAGGGGAGAGTTTCTGCCCTCTCCGGCTCCAGAGGCTTTCCTCAAGCCTCCAGGAGGTTGAAAATGGCCTTCCTAGCCTCCGGAGGGCCTCTGGAGGCTGAAAATGGGCCCATTTACCGCCTTCCTGAACTTCTGGTAGGTCCATTTTTCACCCTCCTTGAGCCTCCACGCGCACCCTGCTCTTAATTGCATTCAAAATGGGCTGCATGGGGACTCCTGGGAGGAGTGGGGTGGGCGGAGCCAGCCAGGAGTGGGATTTCGGAGTTCTCTGAACTGCACAGAATCTTAGCTAGAGGTTCTCCTGAACCCCTGAAAACCTCCAGCAGCCCACTCCTGGCTCTGGGCAATATTTATCTTAACTTGATGAGTCTATTGGGTTTCAGTTTGCTGTTCCAGAAGTAGAATAGAATAGGCCCGGCATGATTGAATGGCAATCCACAATCCAAAGAAATAGTAGGACTCACCTTGCTGGTTCACTTTCAAACTCAAGAAAATGAACTGGGAGCTGTGAAGCCTGTAAATTTTCTTTCTCTTTCCTCATTTGCTTATTAGTTGAAAGATTCATCTCTGCCTTTCCTTTCTCCTACAGGTTATCACACTGATGAGAACTAAGAACATGGACGTTTCAACATCAATTTTCACAGGGCCCTGTCTTCTTTCTTTACAAGGTAAGGGGGGATGGTACAGAAGCACAGCAAAGTAATGCCAATCTCATAGTATCAATTGTGCCTCCATTCTGTTTAAGTCAAGACACTCAGCTTTTTAAAACTTTCACTTGATTAATGGGCTTAGAAGCATTGCCTGGATAATGCACCAGTCATCTTACTTCAAAGCCATCTAGATAAGAGAAACTATACAAAATACTTCACATACTCTTGTGATTGAAGCATTTTGCAAGTGACTTCAATTTATACCGCGCCACATGCAGAGAGAGACTGTTATTGTATATTGTTCATCAGCCAAAATAATTACATACATTTAGCTTATTAATTCTTTGTAATTCTTTGCAAAGATGCCATTGATTAATTAAATTAACAGGAGTGAGCGTTTAACATAAATATAAATAATGCTTAGAAAAATAATAATTGTTTAATTATCCATTTGTCAATGAGTTATTTATGGGAAAAGAATAAGTCTGGGCATATTTGATGGTTGTGAGAACTGTATAAAAAGGATGAACCCAACAGTTTCTGACTCTTAGATAGATACAGTAAGGGGAAAATTTCTCTTGAATCAAGCTTGATTCTTAAGGACTGCAGTTTACTTTGCAGTGTAATAGAAATGGTTTTCTGCTATCATCTTTTGAGATATTGTTTTGAATCCCTAATCCAGCTAACACGTCTGGGTTTCCCAGGAAATTCCCAAGTGGGAAACTTGTTTAAACACTAAAGTTCATTAATTGTTTAGGTGAACAGCAGAAATTTTTGTCCAAAATTTCCAGGGTTGGAGAATTCACAATTTCTGGAGGCCACTGGTTCCACTGGTTAATTGTTCTAGCTGTCAGGAAATTTCTTCTTAGTTGCTTCTCTCCTTGATTAGTTTCCATCCATTGCTTCCTCCCTTTATAGGGTTTGGAGAATAGTTTGACTCCCTCTGTTTTGTGGCAACCCCTGTGATATTGGAACACTTCTATCACATCTATCCTAGTCCTTCTATTCATTAAAATACACATACTGAATTCTAGCAACTGTTCTTTATATCTTTTAGCCTCCAGTTCCATAATCATCTTTGTTGTTCTTCTCTGCACTCTTTCTAGAGTCTCAACATCTTATTTACATCGAATGTACAGCAGGAATATGGGTAGTCCTCAGCTTATGATCACAATTGGCCCCAGAATTTCTGATGTTAAGTAAGGCAGTTGTTAAGTCAGTCACAGTCAATTCTACAACCTTTTTGCTCTGATTTGCTATCTGAATCACTACAGCTGTTAAATCACCTAGTCATTAAGGGAAACCAGAGCCCTCCATTGACTTTGCTTGTTAGAAGGTGCCTGGGAACGTCATAAATGGCAATCACATAATCCCAAAATGGTTCAACCATTATAAATACAAGCCAATGGCCCAGAGCCTGAATTTTGATCATGTGATTGCAGGATGCTGCAGTGGTCATAAGTGTGAGGAGCTGTTGTAAATCACATTTCTAGCACCATTCAAATGTAAATGAATGATTGTAAGTCAAGGACAATCTGTGTACATTATGCTAGATCCCCCAAAATGACTCACGGAACCTTTCCCAAAATTCTGCCAAATGGTAATACTTAACGTGGTGGAATTGGAAAACAATTAAGCACATGAATAATCTTTTTGTTATACTTTATTAAGTTAAATAAGCTTAGGCTTTTCTCTGCAGTGTCACCAAGCTCAGCTAAGCGTGGTTCTTAAACCTTCAGAAGATTAAAAATAATGGACAATATCTAGTGTACATATTGGTGATCTGATTTAATCATTTTCTGTCAAGCATGAATTCAGGACTTCATCAAAATGAGGAAGAGGCATTGAGTCTCCCTTCTCAATCCTGACATTTCAAACAAGTCATTTTTTATTGGGGTCATTTTGTATTTGGTTGTTTTTGAAAGAATCTCAAACAAAATTCAGAATCTATGCTGCGCTGTTTGAGAAGGATTTAGTCTTGTGTTTAACATCAGTGTTTAAACTTGGATTTCAGCCATAATTATCCTCAAAGCTCTGTCAGTTACGCCCCTGTGGGGGTTGCATATTAAAGGTGTTTTGTTACCAAAGTATTGTTAAAAAGATTGTATGCATCGGCTTCGGCTGGGGAAGTGATTCTCTTCCAATTCCTAAACAAGTCTTGTCTCTTAAATAATACATATTGAAAACACATTTTTGCTGCCACAGTTACAGGCAAAAACAATAGTTTCAGGGAAGGAAAAATTATTTGTCACTTTAATTATTTAGAATGCATACCATAGGATTGTTAAGTAATGGTATATTACATGGTGATATGCCATGAATATCACTTTCTCTTCTGCTTAGCACACCAACTAGTAATTAAATGTCTTGTCTCATGATCTGGAAGAGCAATCTCGATGCGATGTTGCCACCGAGAGCATTTAAGTTCCGTCATACATATGGAAATGAAATGAGAAGCAGACATATCAATGCTTTATGTTTCCCTTGACACGAATTTTGAATCTCCAAAATCCAGATAACGAGTACAGTATAATTTTGTAAGCTTCTCCTGCAATACCTTGCTGTATAAAATGGCCATGATCCATCCAGCCATGGAACGTTCATACAAATCATACTTGATTTCTAATACTATTTAAATTATCATTATTTGTTTTGGTAGTGAGTTGCGTTTCAAGTGACTTCTTCACCTCCCTAGGGAATTTGTAAAAGAAATATATGATAAAGGTAAAGATAAAGGTTCCCCTCGCACATATGTGCTAATCGTTCCTGATTCTAGGGGGCAGTGCTCATCTCCATTTGAAAGCCAAAGAGCCAGAGCTGTCTGAAGACATCTCTATGGTCATGTGGCCGGCATGATTAAACCCGAAGGAACACTGTTACCTTCCCACCAAAGGTGGTTCCTATTTTTCTACTTGGATTTTTATATGCTTTCGAACTGCTAGGTTGGCAGAAGCTGGAACAAGTAATGGGAACTCACCCCTTTACATGGCACTAGGGATTCGAACCACCGAACTGCCAACCTTTCGATTGACAAGCTCAGCGTCTTAGCCACTGAGCCACCGCATCCCTCATATATCATGTATACACCATAAGCAATTAAGTGGGAATAAGATTAGTCTAAGAAAACTACTTCTACTGATTGTAATTTGGTAGATAGGTGCCTTGAATTATTTGGCTATTATTTATTAAAAATTATTTATTAATAAATAATAAAAATGACCATATTAATAAACCAGCTATCTCATTATAAATAGCCCAAAATGAGGTGCTAGCTACCAACTCGAATGTGTTCAGAAAAAATGTTGGATCAATTCATGGAATTATCTCAATTAATGGTTATTAGTCTTGAAGGCAACATAAGTACTTCTGAAGACCATCTGCTAGGAGGCTAGTTGGCTTCCTTGTATAGTTGTTGGAAGCAGACTGATGGGTTAGATGATCAGTTCCCTAATATAGAAAGGGCACTGTTTGTGTTATGATAAGTCATGACATTCATTGATGACAGATGCAGTGGCTCAGTGGCTAAGACGCTGAGCTTGTCGATCAGAAAGGTTGGCAGTTCAGCGGTTCAAATCCCTAGTGCCACGTTATGGAGTGAGCTCCCGTTACTTGTCCCAGCTTCTGCCAACCTAGTAGTTCGAAAGCATGTGAAAATGCAAGTAGAAAAATAGGAAACACCTTTGGTGGGAAGGTAACAGCATTGCATGTGCCTTTGGCATTTAGTGATGCCGGTCGCATGAGCATGGAGACCTCTTTGGACAGCACTGGCTCTTCGGCTTTGAAACAGAGATGAGCACCACCCCCTAGAATCAGGAACAACTAGCACATATGTGCGAGGGGAACCTTTATCTTTACTTATACTCATTGATGGCATTATATTGTTCCAGATTCATGGACAAAGTTTCAAGAAACAAACACCAACAACCACAAATTGTTAACTGTACACCCCAAAATACTTTGCTGTCCAAGACAAAGAATAGATGGTGCTTCTTTCAACTGTATACAGACACAACTGAACTACTGTTTGAATATTGCATGAAACTATACCTTCCATTAACCATCATAGCATACTTAAAATAGCAGTAGGATATATTATGGAGTCAGAATGAGTAATACCAGCAGTGGGATTCATTTACCTTCCCTATGCATGCTTCACTTGCATGCATAACGTCTGTGCATGCACAGTGTCTTCTATGCATGTGCAGTGTTCACGCTGACAACTTGTAAAGCGTTTCCATGACTACTATCGTTGACATAGGAAAAGGGAGGAGAATTCCATGCATACCTTTGGCCAGAGTCAGGTCTCATATTCCTACAACTGGCGTTGAAATGTCCATGTTCATAGCCTGCCATAGCACCTTGTTGGTGGATGTGATTTATGACACAGACAAAATGTAGGAGATACAGGGGTAAAGTTCAAATGCAATTAAGCGGCAGTCAGTTTCGGTTCCGCAGAAGAACATGCCAAAATGTTGATCCTAATAAATGAATGGATTTCTTTTGAACTGTTCGTAAATTAGTTAGGTCATCTTTTGGAAACTTCACACATGCATTACATCAGGGCAACTAGGTGGAGCCTTCTGCAGCTGCTGCTACCAGTTTGCCCCAATGGGAGAGAACCAGCTGAATACCACCTCTGAGTTATACAGCACAACAGTCTTTCTTCCATTACCTTGCTGTCTCCACCCAGTACCTGCTCCCAGAAGTGTTCAGTCTGTATCATTTCAATATCACAGGGCTGTACATGATATTAGTCCTGCATCTGTTGTTGTACAGGTCTTTTTGAAATCTCTTTTCATTAGAGCATTTGGGGACTGCCATACACATGCAGCCTTCTTGAATTATTTAGAATTCTGCACCATGAGAATTCTAAATTACATGGGAAGGTGACATGAATACAGCTGAGTGCCCACTGTAGGAGCATCAGAAAAGCTGAAAAGAAGTGTAAAATAATGTGACTGGTGCTAAAGACATGGTCCTTTAGCCCCCTTTGTAGCTGCATTGTCCCTTCAAAAGCCATAGAAAACAGAGTTGGATTTCTGCTTCATGAGCTACTCTGTCACTTCAGAAGGGACAAAATGATGAATACAATATAGATATAAGGTGCACATTTGGAGCAACATCAACAGATGTATTTTTTCTAAAAAAAAGTCTTTCCCCCAGCTGGTCATTATTTATCCTTTTGATCTGAACTAACAGCTAAAGAAAGGGACATTCTATTACAGGACGCCTCTGGGGATATTTAGACTAAGAAAACGTTGGGAAGAAAAAAATAACATGTAGAAATAAAGGTGTTGCTTTGAAAGATTACTTCTTTAAACCTTGCCTAGGGGGAAATAAAGATGTTAGCTGTAAGGCACATTATTTGGGAGGCAGGGGAGATAGGCTTCATTCTTCTTCGTTGAGTATACTAAGCTGCTGGGCAGCCAGTTTCTTTGATAGAGAAATGTTTCAAAGCTGTTCTAAACATTGTATTCAAGATGGATTGCTGTGAAGGGACCCTTCCATTCACAAGCTCTTTGAAGCAAAACAAGTATGCTTCCTTTGCTTTATTTTTGTAGCACACAAGTTATTTTCAACAGAGGCGCAGATAGTTCTTAACTTACAACAACAATTGACATCCCCCCACATTTTCACTGATAAGCAAGACAGTTGTTCAGTGACTTTTGTCCCATTTTATGGCCATAGTTGTTAAGTGAATTACTGCAGTTGTTAAGTTAGTAATTCACTTGTTAAGTGAATCTGATTTCCCCATTCACTTTGCTCGCCTGAAGTAGAAGTGGTATTCAGCAGGTTCTCAAGAACCGGTAGCAGAAATTTTGAGTGGTTCGGAGAACCGGTAAATACCACTTCTGATTGGTCCCACCACCATCTATTCTCTGCCTTCCGAATCCCAGCTGATCGGGATGAAATAGGGATTTTGCAGTAACCTTCCCCTGGAGTGGGGAGGGAATGGAGATTTTATAGTATCCTTCCCCTGCCACACCCACCAAGCCATGCCCACCAAGCCATACCCACAGAACCAGTAGTAAAAAAATGTTGAATCCCACCAATGGTCAGAAGGTCACAAAAGTTGATCACATGACCCCAGGGCATTGCAACCATCATAAATGTCAGTCAGCTGCCAAACATGTAAATTTGGATCACATGACATACTGCAACAGTCATCAGTGTGAAAATTGGTCAGAAGTGACTTTTTTTCAGTCTGTTGTAAACTTTAAACAGTCGCTAACTGAACAGTTGTAAATTGAGGACTACCTGTAGTTTAAAAATGTAAAAAAGAAATGTGAGTGAATATGAATGAATGTCACATTTTTATATTATGGTTAATCAAATGTCTCTATACTTTTCATGATTTATCATTTCTATAATTTAATCATAATTTGGGGCTTACTCTTAAACACATTCTGGAGACAATTTAATTACATTTCATTCATTCATGTGATATTTCTATCACATTGTGTTTCTATTTATAGTTCAGCTGATTTTATTTAAATTCATAAATTAATTCATTTATAATTTTGTCACCACGCTTGGAGGGGGGACTATTTTAGTAATTAAATTAAATTGCTATTTAATTTGTCTTAATTCAATTAAGTAAGTTGAATTTATATTCTATTTGATTTTCACTAATTGATCAACAATTCTGTAATTATTACAGTTCAGGGGCCTTAATAAAGATTTAAGTTAATGATATTTATATTTATAATTTATTTAATTCTATTAATTTAAATTTTATTTATTTTCTTTCTTTTTCTATTCTTATATTCTTTCTCTCATTCATATGTTCTTTTTTATTCCAAGTCAGATATCAATATAAAATACAGTCACAGGGATACATTTGAACTATTAGTCTCCATCCCCAGTCTTAAGTTATGCAACCTTGCTACTGCTATATTTCTTTCTCAGTGCAAACAAGGTTGAATAGATTTCTGGCTACACTTTAAATGCATTTGAGTTCTTTTAAGTTCTTTTAGATGTGCTAAGCAATACAGTAAAACTTCAGATCACTATATCTGCAAGTATTAAAAAGTCCCAGTGTTCAATTAAATATTGGGAATTAAACAAAGATGTTTAGATACAAAACATAGCAACAAGATGTCTGTTTTTGGAGTCTGTTAAAGTCTTTTCAGCTATGTTTTAAACAAATTACCTTTTTCAATATGCCCACAAATCCTTTAAATTAGCCAATATTTTTTTTAGCTGCAAGTAAAAAGAAGTAGGGAAACAAGAGAGAGGGTTTCAATATATGTAAGACAAATGGTGTGGAGTGGAGTGGAGTGGAGTGGATAGAGTAGAGTAGAGTAGAGTAGAGTAGAGTAGAGTAGAGTAGAGTAGAGTAGAGTAGAATAGAATAGAATAGAATAGAATAGAATAGAATAGAATAGAATAGAATAGAATTCTTTATTGGCCAAGTGTGATTAGACACTCAAGGAATTTGGGCATAAGCTCCAGTACATAAACTGTCAGTATACATACAAATAACAAAGTAATATAATTTTAACAATGATACCGAAAAGAGAAGGTACTGGAAAATATGAGAAAAATAATATACAATTATACCATGTGTGCAAATATTCTTAGACATAAGCAGCATGCTTTCTGAATATATTAGAGCCACAATATCACCTTACAAGAACCAAGATTGTCTAAATCAAGGGTCGCTGATCCTTGGTCCATGGACCAGAACCAATCCACAGCATGGCAGAAACTGTTCTACAAAAACAAGCAAATCCCCACACACAGGGTGCAGGCAGCACATGAAACCCACCCCTTCCAGTCCGTGGAAAAACCTCTCTCCATGGAAGTAGTCCCTGGTGCCCAAAAGGTTGGAGACCTTTGGTCTAAATACTACATCTACAGGTTTTCAAAAATGTATAGCTGTGTGTGACTTATAACTAGTTATTTAATAACTGTTCACCATGAGTCAGCCCACATAAAAAGTTTCTACCACACCCCCACCTCTTCCCATTCACATAGCAGCATGAGCCCATTCCACCATGAGGCTTGGGTCTCTCCCATGTGGTCCATTTAACAACCAGTGTAATCACTTAACGACTACAACTAGCAAAGTAGTCAGATTGTGGTTATTAAGTGAAGCAGTCACATAGTATCTCAGTTAACATCATCATCATCATCATCATCATCATTATCATAAGATTCAGCTCAACTGTACTGCTATGTAGAGGATTACTGGTATCTCTTTAAGTCAGTCACGTCATAAAGAAATATCTCAGAATCTCAATTTTCCTTAGAACATTAATTGAACACTCTTCTGAAATAAGAGATGTACAGTATGTCATAACTGAAAATGCTGTTCCAGAAAAGCTTTAAGTGAGACTGCATTATAGTTTAATCCAAATGAATACAGGTAATCCCCTGTTTACAACCATTGATTTAGCAACCAGAGTGTTACAACAGCACTGAAAAAGCAACTTGCAACTGGTCCTTGCACTTACAACTGTGACAGCATCCTGGGGTCAGAGCCGAGGTGGTGCAGTGGTTAAATGCAGCACTGCAGGGTACTTCAGCTGACTGCAGTTCTGCAGTTCGGCTGTTCAAATCTCACCGGCTCAGGGTTGACTCAGCCTTCCATCCTTCCGAGGTGGGTAAAATGAGGACTCGGATTGTTGTTGAGGGCAATATGCTGACTCTTTAAACCGCTTAGAGAGGGCTGAAAGCGGTATATAAGTCTAACTGCTATTGCTATTGCTATTGCTAGTTACCACTTGCAACCTTCTCCGCTAGCTTTCAAGAAACAAAGTCAATGGACAAAGACAGATTCTTTGAACAACGACAAAATTCGCTTAACAGCTGTAATGATTTGTTTAACCATTGCAGAACAGATCATAAAATCAGGCACAACACAACAGCAACAATTTATTATTACAGTCTTAGACCAGTGACCAGAACAATAGCAATAGCAGTTAGACTTATATACCTCTTCATAGGGCTTTCAGCCCTCTCTAAGCGGTTTACAGAGTCAGCATATTGCCCCCAACAATCCGGGTCCTCATTTTACCCACCTCGGAAGGATGGAAGGCTGAGTCAACCTTGAGCCGGTGAGATTAGAACCGCTGAACTGCAGATAACAGTCAGCTGAAGTGGCCTGCAGTACTGCACCCTAACCACTGCGCCACCTCGGCTCTTAAATGATAAATGACAAATAAAAGCACTCAGTATATATACACTTAAAACTTCTAGTATAAAATAATAAATAACAACTAAAATCTATAATAAAATCCAGTGTCAATTATATATGGTCTGCTATAAGATAGTTGCAATCCCTAAACTATGTGGCCCGTTGTAGGTTCAACACTAAAAGGGAAGTGACTAAGCAGTTCAAAGAGTTTGCCACAATTGTTATATAACATCACTATGGTGGAGAAGACACTTGTTTGAGATGAATCCCCAGTGCTGCTGCACAGAAACTGGCTACCTGCACTGTAGTTATGGATTGCTCTTCCTTAAGCAGCCACTGGAAGTCGGTAGTATAGGAATGGCCAGGATACCTAGCAGTTATTGGCAGAATATACTTTGCACAACAGAATATGTGAACACAACTCATTTAACAACCGCCTTGCTTAGCAACAAATATTCTGGTCCCAAATGTGGTTATATGTTGAGGATTACCTGTAGTCCATCCACACCTAAAATAAGACTGTGGTGTAAAAATGCAAGCCTATTCTTTAAAAAAAAAAAAAACTATTAGCATAGTCTAATCTGAGAAAGGGGAGGAGGGAAGCAATTTCTGCTACAGAAAAAGTTCTGAAGTTACCCTTGGTAAAGAGATAAAATGATTAACCAACCAAGCACAAACAATAACACATTATTTTTTTCTGTATTAGCTAGCACAGCAGTATCTCCTTGGTTTCCATTTTTCACGTATGTAATTATTCATTCCAGAGTACATTTTCTCTACGGTGTTACACTCAAGGACTATAGAGTCATTTCTTTAATGGATCTCAGTGTGAAAGTCATTCATCTGAGAATACAAAGTCCACGCAAACATAATCCAACAAGTGATGGTTCAAATGAAGGCTTATTCCTAATATTTTGACAATAAAGGTGATTATGAATGCATCCACCTACTATGCCCAATTATTATTATAATGATTAGAACCATCTACATCTATTCAAAATAAACGAAGGTATTTAACAATGATTGCTTTATGCTCCAAGTAATGGCTGGTAAAAAAACAAAAACAAAAAGGGATTAAGAAATTGAAAACTCTTAATGGACAGATCTGCCAATAGTGTTGACAATGCTAAACTGAGCTTGAATATTGTAATAGGACAAGCTGCCATGACTTAGGCAATATGTTAGCAGAGGAAATAATTCATATGGCATCTGATTGAAATGAGGAGACAATGTTGTGGCGCACTAGCGGCCAGCGGAGCTGACAGCAGAATCAGACAGTGAGAAGGTTGGGGAGGTACATGGGCCAGTCCTGGGAGCTGAGGAAAGCTCAGACGAGGGCTCTGCGTCAGAAGCAGAAAGGGAGCTAGACAGCAGTGAGGCAGAGGAACAGCTGGAGCCTGTGCCCAGTGTGAGCATTCGCACAGCTGCCAGAAGGCAAAAACAACTAAGAAAGCAGGGTCAACTTGTGAATAAAGCCACACCTTGGAGGTGATTGGCCCCTCCCATAGGAAACAAAAGAGGAGCGAATAAAGAATGAGTTATAGGGAGTGAGTTATTTTGCAGGAAATAATCCATTCTTTTGGTGGTTTCAAGAGAGGAAAGTTCTGTTTAAGAGACTCTGTGCCAAATACTGCCTTGCCCTGCCTTTGGAAACTAGTTATCTGGCAGCTTTTTAAGCGAGATAAAGTTCGTGTTGATAAATATTCCTCTGAAAGACTGTTTACCAAGCCTTGCTGACTGTGAATGAAAGGAATTTACAGTTGTGTAAATAAAAAGGCTTTGCTGGGGCCAAGACTCTGCTTCATGCTTTTTATGGGAGTCTAGGTCAGAACAGATACAAAAATGGAATTGTTGAGAAGTCAGTTTCCAGAGGAAAAGGGGCCATGCAGAAAAGTCTGGTCTGGTCCAGGTATAGATTTTCAGCGGTATGAAAGGGTAATACAGGGACACTAGAGAGGAACAGTAATTCCAGAAGGATAAAGTAGTCACGTTGATTTTTGTTTCTTTTTCTCTTTCTTCATTGTCGATATGAACAAGGATGGTATGAAAATGAAAGTGAAACTGTATGTAACAAAGCACAATAGTTCAGTAACAGGATTTAGGATAGAAATAGCAAAAGGACAAATGAAAAAAAAACTTCAGCTGATAGTTTAAACTTGAAGAATTACAATAGGAATTGAAGTAAAAGTAAAATCTGTAAAACTATCTTAGAACATTATTACAAAATACATTTCACATGAATAAAGTGAGATAAGAACACAGGAACTTATTATTTGAAATTCACAGTAACAATTAAAGCACTTTAGCTGAGAAAGCCTTATTATGTGCTTCCTGGATCTGTTGCTATCCCTTTCATATTTCAATAGTTACAATTAGCTTTTATTTAGTTTATTTTTATTTATTTATTCAATTTACATGACCAGTCATCTCAAACAAGTGACCCTCACTATCTAATCTTTCCCAGGTCAAATTATGTATTCCCTATCATCTTTTTTTTCCCATTCAAAGATTGTTTCACCTGCATCATTCCATCTGTGCTTGACACTTGTGATGCGGGATGCTTTCCTATCAAATTTGCCTTATGGATCAATCTTGATATGCATGGATAGAATATGTTTTCTTCCGAAGAGTACCTATGCGTGTCTAGATAGATAATGTATTATTAAAATTGATATTCTAAGCATTCAGGGTTATGACTGCACAAACAACAGATAATTTTGTACAGTTTGGAACCTTATTAGCTGACATTATCTCTTATCTCAATGTATGGTGCATGGATAACTTTGGTTCTGCATGCAGTTGTGTGTTGAAAATATGCTATAGGGATATCAACAGAATACATAAAACACATAAAAAACAGAGTCAGAAAACAAAATAAAAATCAATCACAAGCGTTTCTTTAAATTGAGGACATATTCTATCATACCAAAAGGGACATGGTGGCTCAGTGGCTAAGAGCCTGAGCTTGCCGATCAGAAAGGTTGACAGTTCAGCAGTTCAAATTCCTAGTGCCGTGTAATGGAGTGAGCTCCCATTACTTGTCCCAGCTTCTGCCAACCTAGCAGTTCCAAAGCATGTAAAAATTCAAGTAAAAAAATAGGAACCACCTTTGTTGGAAAGGTAACAGCATTCCATGCGCCTTTGATGTTTAGTCATGCTGGCTACATGACCATGGAATTGTCTTTAGACAACACTGGTTCTTCGGCTTTGAAACAAAGATGAGCACTGCCCCCTAGAGTCAGGAATGACTAGCACATATGTACGAGGGGTATCTTTACCTTTAACTAATCCTAACCTTCCTTCCTTTCAAGGAATGTTATACAAATAAGGCCCAATAGATTTTAAATATTAGTATTTTCAGTACCAATATTTTCAATGTGATACTAAGTTTCATAGACAGTTGTGAAGAGGGACAGGATGCCTTTCACCATTTTGCGAGTAAATAAATCTTAATCTTAAATTTACCTTGAATTGGGTATACTGGATTGGGGCTTTACCCTGCGTCAGTCAGCATCAGGAATTCAAGGTGACAGCTAGCTTTTCTGATGTATAAAATATACAAGAACTAATCCACAGAAAACTGTTTCCACAATCCCAGGGTGTAAACAAGAATTTTTGGGCCCCAAACTTACAAAAAAAAAAAAAAAACCCTACAAAAAACCCCAAAGTTTTCTTTTGAAAAGATTTCTACTTTAAAATGTACCATTACTTAAGGACATTTATTTATCAGCCAAGTTTAACTCTGTTGGGAAAATGTCTCCATCTTCATGTTTATGCCAATCTTCTTATGGCCTCCACAATCAACATCTGTTTAAACATCAGTCCACCTAGAGAAACATGTATTTTTCTGCAACGATTGTTCTCACATATGGGTTTATCCTAAAGATGTCTCAAGAAGTTTCATTTATATCTTGAAAACAGAAGTCTTATCTGAGTGTTTTCCTCAACTGTCAAGTTTCCTTCTAAATACTAAATGAGCAGGCTTCATTTCCAGAGTCGAAAGCAGTATAAAATCAAAATCTCTTTTCAGAAATAAGGTTTTTTTTAGTTTCATTATATCCTTCAGAAAGGAACCTGCTAATTACTTTTGCCTGGACTCTCTAAAAATCTAAAGGTAATTGGTATATTAATGTCAAAAATTAAATGATTGAAAAAGACTCCCGCAACCCGAACCCCCGTGATGTTGCAATATTATTAAGGTGCCAATTTTTCTTGACAGAAGCACTTCTCTCTCTACATTTAAAAGTACAGGTAATCCTTGATTTATGACAATAATCGAACCCAACATTTCTGTTGCTAACTGAAGCATTTGTTAAGTGAGTTTTGCCCCCATTTTATGACCTCCCTTGCCACAGTTATTAAATGAATCACTCCAGTTTCCAAGTTATAAACATGGCTCTTAAGTGAATCTGGATTCCTAATGGACTTTGCTTGTCAAGAAGTCATAAAAAGATCACTACAACACTACAACATAAATATGAATCAGTTGCCAAGCACTTGCATTTTGATCACATGACCATGGGGATGCTGCAATGCTCATAAGTGTGAAAAATGGTCATAATTCACTTTTTCAATGCTGTCGTAACTTAACTTTGAACAGTTAGTGAATAAACTGTTATAAGTTGAGGACTACCTGTAGTAGCAATTTGTAATATACAATTTGTAAAAGCATGATTTACATTTAGACCGCTAGAACAATTAATCAGTGGAACAACTTGCCTCCAGAAGTTATGAATGCTCCAACACTGGAGGTTTTTAAGAAGATGTTGGATAGCCATTTGTCTAAAATGGTATACAGTTTCCTACATGCAGGGGGTTGGACTAGACGACCTCCAAGTTTCCTTCCAACTCTGTTATTCTATTGTATCCTATCCTATCCTATCCTATCCTATCCTATCCTATCCTATCCTATCCTATTCTTTTTGAAAACAGAAGGGAAATGACATGATTAACTATTTTTTAAAAAGGTGTATGAGAAGGAAAGGAGCATTGCACCAAGCTACAAAAAACACTTTTTTTGGTCTTCTCTTAAATTATACATCCCGCATCACAGAGGCTCACAATGGAAGCAGAAGCCTACTGTTCAGAATAACAAAGGCACTGCTATAATGGAGGAAAGGAAAAATAATTGCTAGGAATTTGAGATTACAAATGGAAATGCCATTGTAGAATAAAATGTAGGGTTCCCTTTTATAGCTATTGTTCAAAGTTTGATCCTGGGTATTGAGATTGGTCAATGTTGAAAACAAGCCTGACAAAAATGTGTTCCACAATTTGACTGTATTGATTTTGTTTAGAATAATGGTATCAAGTGAAGGGATTTCGAATTTATAGTTATTGTATTCACACTTAATGAAATTAATCTTGTAAAAGCCAGGGCCTTCATTCTTAGGGAAAATACTAAGCCTTTTGTATAAAACAATATGATAAAAATGGTGTTTTAAATATAGTATGTGCCAGGAGTGAAATCAACTTACCTTCACTACCGTTTTGCAAATGGTAGCACACACACATGGGTCTTCCACGCATGTGCAGAGTGTCAAAAATGGACTGTGATAATGGGTGAGTGGGAAGAACCTCCAGCCACCACTGCTTTTGGTTTGCCCGAACCAGGTAGAACCGGCTGAATTTCACCACTTGTATGTGCTCATATACAGTACTTCCACTATCTGCATTTCTAGATATTAGAAAGCAGAAATTTCAAAGCTGGTTTCATTAGTTTTCTGCAAGTAAAAAATCTGCCATATGAATCAAAGTAGCAACCACATATGTAAGGTATGTAATGGTTGTTTTTCATTTTGCTGTATAATGAGTAACAGCAGGAAATCTTGTTTATGCTAAGTAATGGAATTAAGAGATGAGTAGAGATAGGCTCAACTTTCCTATACGACATCTTTATTGAGACTCATTCTCATATATTTTGGAATTTGTTTTGATAAAACTGCATACAGAATAAATGTATTATAGAGGAAGAATGGTTTAGGTGACCACTAACATATTAAGAAACAAGTAATGGACTAAATGGCTTTTTTTTAGGTGGATCAAAGTTGGTGTGGTCACTGTGTTCAAAGCATGCTTAGCAAGAATTTCTCATTGATTTCACTAGGTTGATCTTTGGTCCAATGTTCTCTAATAGATATTTGTTAGGAAAGCTTAAACGTTAAATCTATTTTATGCATTCTGGAATTAGACAGCAATTCCCTTCACTTTCTTCCTTATGAATGTTAGAATAGGTTAGAATAGGTTAAATCCATGTTAGGATTTTGTTTTGTTCTATTTTTTACCCCCAATACTTTATTAAGGTTTATTATAGTATAAAATACAATGAAAATAAAGATTAAAAGGGGGAATAAAAGGGAGTGCAGGATAAAAAGAAGAAAGGAAAAAAAATGACTTGTGACTCTTTCTAGCAAAGGTTTCACAATTGACACCTTTGCAGCATCCCCGTGATCATGTGATCAAAATTTGACAACCATTTCATATTTATGACCTTTGTTGTGTCCTAAGGTCATGGGATCACCTTTTGTGACCTTCCGACAAGTAAAATCAATGGGGAAGCCAAATTCACTTAACTACCTGGTCACTAACTAATCAACTGCAGTGATTCACTTAACAACTGTGGCAAGGAAGGTCATAAAATGTGGCAAACCTCACTTCACAAATGTCACATTTAACAACAGAAATTTTGGACTCAATTGTGGTCTTAGTTCAAGGACTACAAAATTGTTCAATCTGCAAACTAAAGTCTAAATTTCATTTCTTTTTCTACTTTAAACATAAAAAAAACAGAAATAACTCCCCAATGGAAATGAGACTAAATAAAATCTTCCCTTGTTTAAAACAATTTACACTGCCACCTCAATCAGAACCATTTTTCCATCCATTCCCCACCCTCATTGGTAGACATAATATAACTTATTAGATTTTTCTGCACGATCATCATCTATAATAACATAAATCACAATACACTCTCAGGATCTTTGACCAAGAACACTAGCCTTTTTTGCTGTTTTTAATTAAAAATGAAAGAAGAAAAATAGAATAGTTTTGTTATTTTTTTTAATTATTCAGAAATGATATCTTTGTCCATTGAAATGGCTGGAAAAGGCCAGGATAAAGGATGAAGAGAGGAAAATGCTAATAACAAAAGAATTATTTTCTATTAAAAAGATCAATGCCCAGATGGATAAGCTTACACAAAGCCAAGTCGAGAGCTCCCAGAGACAGGAATATTCCTTCAATTCTGACTGATTAGAATGTATGATATATATTTTTTACATTGTTAGTCATTTTAAACAACTGTCCAACAATTGCTAACAATTGGGGAGAGTACAATTGATATATTTTATCTTTTTTTTTTCAAATTTCTCTCAGAAATCTCTTGAGGAAAATTATGTTACAGCTGGAACTTACCAACAGAATGGAATAGAATGAAACAATAAGATATCTGAATTAATTATAAAGAAACAAATATTTTCTCATAGGAAATAGATTCTGTTTTGGTTGTTTCAAGTCACAATAAAGATAAACAATTTCATGATTACAAAACCTTAACATTAGAGGGGACAAAAACATTTAGGCAGAGGAAAGATTTACAATCATGATCGCAGGAGGAGAAATAAAGTATATGTATAGTAAGTGAATGAAATGAAAAATGTTTTTCTTAAAAAAAAGTTGAAAAGAAGAATTGAAATAGCTGAAAATACTGCATGTCACAGACCAAGGTAAAGACCTGTTCTCTACCATTATGGAATGCAGGGATTTACCGGAAGTTATAGGAAGCCTGACTCTGAAGGTTTCAGAGGTGGCGCAATGGTTAAATGAAGGTTTTAGAGCCGAGGTGGCGCAGTGGTTAAATGCAGCACTGCAGACTACTTCAGCTGACTGCAGTTCTGCAGTTCGGCTGTTCAAATCTCACCGGCTCAAGGTTGACTCAGCCTTCCATCCTTCCGAGGTGGGTAAAATGAGGACCCGGATTGTTGTTGGGGGCAATATGCTGACTCTGTAAACCGCTTAGAGAGGGCTGAAAGCCCTATGAAGCGGTATATAAGTCTAACTGCTATTGCTATTGCTATTGCTATTGAAGGTTCTTTTTCTATATATTTTTATTTTATTCAGAATAAAGTTCAAATACAAAATGTAAAACTAAATAAAAATCTAAGAAGTCATAAAAGAAAAAAAAGAAAAAAGACAAAGCAAATAGAACATTTAAAAGGTGCATTAAAACAACAGCAACAGCAACAACAATAACAACAACATATTATACACATATTATTCCCTCTAGTTGAATACATATCATAGTTCCCTGGAAATTAGACTCTGTCTTATATTTTTTTTTGCCACCAAAAATTCACCAGGTCTTATTTTGGGGTGTAGTTCCACTGACTCACCTCACTTGCCTGTGTCGCCTCCAGTCTCGTTTTTGCTGTCAGAGCCTTCAGGAACAAGGGCTGGCAAGGGCTTCTTGAAGGCTTCTGCAGCCGATAACAGAGCTCCAGATCGATCCGGAGCTCTGTTATTGGCTACAGAGGTCTTCAGAATAGCCTCGCCAGCTGCAAGGCAGGTGTTGGAGTGTGCCATGCTACAAGTGTAGCTCCCCCACATCCCCATCCTAGCTTAATTTTTACCTGTGCACTCTGCAGTGGGTGAGGTCTTAATCAGGACTTATTTTGGGTGTTGGGCTTATATTGGGCATATGTGAAAAATCAAGCTAGGACTTAGTTTTGGAGTTGGTTGTATTTTCAGTGAAACACGGTAGCGGGAAGGAATTTGTTCCCCTCCCTTCCAGCTGAAGCTGTAATGTTGAAGAAGTATACGTACTTAAAACTTTGGAACAACAAATGAAATTCACGGCTGGATCATCAGCCATGAGAGTATTTCTTTGATCTGGAACTGGATGGAAGTCCATTTGTGTATCTATATCCAAAGAGAAAGCTTCAGATTCTGACATTCTTTGAACAATCATTAAAGTTTGGATGGGAAGCAGGGGTTTACATTACAGGAATCTGGATCGGAAGGTTCTGATTGGATATTAGGCCAGATGGGGACTCCCAGTACAATAACAGTGGCATAAATGAACAAGAAAAGCAATGGAGTGCTTTAAATGAGGCTTGGCAGCCATTGCTGAGAAACAGTTTTATTTGGATTCTTGCACTTAGCAGAATCAAACAATTACTTCCCTTGCTATGATTCTATGGAGAGCAGAAAATGTTTGTAATGACAGGGATACATCTTTGGAGTACCATCTTAGAATGACTATGGAACTTCTAGTGACAAAATGAGCCCTTATGGTTCATAGAGTCAGAGAATGATCAAATAATAAATGAAGAATTCCAACAGGAGAAGGACTAGCCATTACAAGTGGTTCCCAAGAAAATCCCCTTCAGTGGTATACTAGGTAAACTTAGGGAACACCACCCTTGAATTTCTTTCTCCATTATCAGGATATTTATTTCATTGTGGCAAAATGGGTAGCAAATAAATTTAATAAATAAATTGCAATTAAGGTTTGTGGTTTTTCAAAATGGTTGGTTATCAACAGGCTAACCTATAGAACTACCTGGGATTAGTTTTAAGGCACAAAGTTAGGAAACAGGTGTGCAATAAGTTGAAAGCAATGTTACTAGCATTAGGAGAAGCAGAAATTACCCTATACCTCAACTGGTAGACATTCAGTTGTCTGATCTTCTTAGGCCAGCAGTGACAGTGATTAGTTGCAGAGTGTGATAGACAGATGTTAACCTGACTGGATGAGCAGGAACAGCTTAATAAATCTCCCCATTAGCTGTGTACTTTGTCCATCAATTCCAGACTCTCTGCAAAAGGAAAGAAAAAAGCTGGGACATTTTCAGATGATAAAAGATGTTAATTTTTATTAGATGGCAGTCTTAAATTGTGTAAGCCCACTCTTATGCTTGCTGATACGTTTGAAAGAAATATGCTTTCACTGTACTATAATTCCTAAAAATATCTTTAAAATGTATTAAAGTATGCAAAGTGTCTCTGATTTGCCTTAGTGACTTCATGCCATGAAGCATTATGAGTTATCTTGTGAAAATGCTCCATGTTCCATTAAACAGAAGAGAGTTTTGAATATAGTTACATCCAATATTTTAGATATCCCAATTAGATTTTATATTCCAATACATACCTCTGCAAACCTATTAGATTTATGTCATACAAAGTGAAATACGAACCTATATTGCAAATTGGAATAAATATTTAGCATTTACCATATTTTTCAGACTATAAGATGCACCGTTGCATAAGACACACCAGGTTTTCAAAGGGGTAAGTAACAAAACAAAGTTTTTGTCCTCCTTGGTACCCAGGAGCATTCTACAGGCTTCAGCAGGTCTGGGAGAAGGCAAACATACCCTTTTTTGCAAAAAACAGATGAAAAATGGACCGTTTTTTTGCAAAAATGGAGGCATTTTTCAGATCCAGTGCTGTCTGAAGATGTCTCCATGCTCATGTGGCCGGCATCATTAAATGACAAAGGCGCATAGAATGCTGTTACCTTCCCACCAAAGGTGACTCCTATTTTTCTACTTGCATTTTCACATGCTTTCAAATTGTTAGGTTGGCAGAAGCTGGGACAAGTAATGGGAGCTCACTCTGTTATGTGATGCTAGGGATTTGAACTGCCGAACTGCCAATCTTTTTGATCGACAAGCTCTGCGTCTTAGCCACTGAGCCACAGCATCCCCTGTATCTTTTGTAGTTGTGCCCAAAAAGTGAAAGAGTTCTACAGAATTATTTCAGACTCATCAAGGTTTCTATACTTTCTATACTGTGACCCAAGTTTCACTGGCTTTCAGTTTCTTTCTGGGTGAAATTCAAGTGCCAGTTATCATCTTTGAATCCCTACATGGCAAGCGACAAGGTTATTTTAGGAATGCCTCTCTCCATTCCACCCAGTAAAAATAGGATGAGGATGTTTCAAGTCCCTTCCCTTAAATGTTTTGCAACAGAACATAGGAATTGTGCCTTTTCTTTACTTTCTTCTGTCTTGTGGGGCAGCCTTCTCCCTGATGCCCAGTCACTGTTCCACTGTCTGCTAAAGTTTTGCAGATTTTGAAATTTTGAGTGATCTGTGGTTTCTATTTTTCTAGATTTAAACCGTTTTCAGACAACCCAGTAAAGGTTTTTCTTGATCTTCCCAAACTTGCTGATCTGTTCTAGTTGACTGCTGTTTCTTAACACACACTTTTCTCACAGCTGAAATTGCTAGTTGAAAAGTGTTTGCAGATTTTTGTATAGCCTTTTGCTGCTTTGCAAGCGTGAATTGTCTTTGTTTTCAGATACTCAGCTCTTCAGCTGATTACTGAAAATAGATAAACAGCAAACACAATATGGAAAAGTAGAAAGGTCACAATTTTTGCAGTTGTCTTCTCCTAGCTAATTGTAGGCTAAATGTTTCATAAATGTAGGAGTCTTAATGTGGTACTGTACTGTACTGACTGCATTTTATTTTTATGTAAACATTACAAAAAATAGTAAGTCGCATGCACATTTGCAGAAATGTTTCTTGCTTAACTTTGCTCTATTTAAAAGTGATGTCAGAAAGTCAGTAAAAACAATTGCTTTATGTCATTTGAGTTAAAATGTGATGGGGGAAAGGTTACTGTGAAAGAGCTATTTTTAAAAGAGAAGCCAGAGTCATTTCAATCTGGCCCACTTAGTTGGCATACCTTTCATTAAATCACCTGTATTTGGTTTTATTACTGAGTTAATATTTAAGATTTAAATACACACACATGCACACCTGCATCCCTAGGATGCTCTAAATAGGAAGGAGTAGGAAACCTTTCACATTAAGGACTATCCTGCAGCAATTTATTTTGCCAAACTGACAGGTTTTTTTGTTTATTATTTTTCTCCTTCCTTCCTTCCTTCCTTCCTTCCTTCCTTCCTTCCTTCTTTCCTTCCTTCCTTTCTTCCCTCCGTCCCTCCGTCCCTCCCTCTCTCCCTCCCTGCAGAAACAAGATATGTTTGCAGCCCTTGCCCTCCTCAATGGCTACTTCTTTCTTCCACTCTTCCACTCTTGGTCAGTTTCCTATCCAAAGTTCCCTAGTCAGCCTGTGTCCCTGCTTGGAGAGTCATGGGTTCCTAAAGGTGTTTGGGACAAGAGGTCTCTTGTATAGCTGAGGCAACCAGGACTTCTGCCAGTGGCCAGCGGACCTGGTGGCAAACTCAGATAGTGAGGAGGTTGGGGAGGAACATGGGCCAGCCCTGGAGTGTGGGGAAGGCTCTGATGAGGGCTCTGTATCAGAGGAAGAGATGGGGCCAGGCCGTCTGACAGTTATCAGCTGGCTTCGGAGTCAGAGATCAATGGGGCAGAAGAACAGCTGGAGCCTATTCCCTATGTGTGCATGTGCAGAGCTGCCAGGAGAAGGCAACAATTAAGGAACAAGGATGGCGAATGGCTCTTCTCATAGGGAATAAAGAGGAGCAAAAGGGGAATGGAGTTTTCAGGAGACAAATAGTTCATTTAATTAGTATGAAGATTTGTTCATGACTCTCAGAGACTCCTTGCCAAGTATTTTCTTGTACAGCATGGCGTTTGGAAGATATTGGCCTGGCAGCTCTCCAAGCCTGATCTGTGGTTGTAAATCCATCCTTGAAAGACTGTTTGCTGGGAATTTGCTGGATGTGAAAGAGAGGAATTCACATTACTTAATAAAAAGGGGCTTTGTCGGGACAAGGAGTCTGTTTCATGATTTTGTGAAGCCTAGGTCACAACTCCAGCTGGGTCAGACTGAGTTGAGTTGGATGCTACTTGTAGGTTTCTCTTCCAGGAGTACTTCCTATAGTCCACCTTACATTACTATGAGCTGCTGAGTACCTGCCAAGGACTGCAGTCTGTATAAGGTAATATGAAGGACCATATGCAATTTGCAGGCTGTGTATTTGACTGTTTAAATGACTATACTAATGTATTCATAACATGTATCTAAAACATGGTTTGTTGAATAAAACGTAACTGATCGATTCACCCCACAGTATTGGGGGGGGGGGGAATCACACACCACATTTTGTATATGGATTGGTTGTGAGTGTTATCTATCTTGCAGTACTTACAATATAATGTCTACAATGCAAAATAAATAAAATACTCATAAGGAATCCAATAAATTCATATATAATACATAAATATTAGAGCAGCTTATAAGATGAAAGAGAAAGTATGAAAGAATATGTTAGGGGTTTTTTTGGGAGGAAATTCTCCCCAAGTGAGGCTCTACCTCAATTTCTTTTGGAGGGGGAGCTTATTCCATTGGTAATAACTATTCTGGAAGAATCACTTTGACCTACAGCAGAGTAAATATTAACTAGCCACGGTATGATCAGCTAGTTACCCAGTTTTGAATATAATAACCAAGTTAGACTATACGAAATCAAGTAATTCCTCAGATAACAAGAATAGAGTAGAGTAGAGTAGAGTAGAGTAGAGTAGAGTAGAGTACAATACAATACAATACAATACAATACAATACAATACAATACAATACAATACAATACAATACAATACAATATGATCTTGGTCTGAGGGGTAATGAGACCATACCCCTGTCATGGTCAGACCACTACCTACTGAGGCTAGACTTCCGGAGGCCAAACCCCCACCGTAGGGAGGAGGAACCGACCAGCTGGTTCCGCCCCAAGCGACTGATGGATCCTGTTAGGTTCCAGACGGAGCTTGGGGTTATTCCTGATACCCTTGCCCACAGTTCGGTGGAGACCCTCGTCGCTGCCTGGCACTCAGCAGCTTCGGAGTCTCTAGACCCGATTGCGCCACTACGGCCCCTCCGGGTCAGCAGCCCCGGAGGCCTCCTTGGTTCACTGAGGAGCTCCGGGAGATAAAGCGCCGGAGGAGACGCCTAGAGCACTCGTGGAGGTCCGATAGGTCCGAGTCGAAGCAGGCACTTTTAACAGCATGCACCAAGGAGTATATTCGGACTCTAAGAACAGCAAAAAGAACATACATTGCCTCCTTGGTAGCGTCCGCCGAGTCCCGCCCAGCCGCCCTGTTTAGGATAATCCGCTCCCTCCTAAATAGGAGGGAGAAGGGGGACCCCTTACAGGGTAAGGCTGAGGAGTATGTCCAGTTCTTGGCGGACAAAGTTGCCCGGTTTCGAGCGGACCTGGACTCCACCCCAGTAGATCCAGCCGGGACACAAGGGGAAGACTTGGCAAACCATCTCTGGGTTGAGTTTCAGGAAGTTGCCTCTGGGGATGTGGACAAGGCTATGCGAGCTGTGAGTGCCTCCTCCTACATACTGGACCTGTGTCCCTCCTGGCTGGTTGCCAACAGCAGTGAGGTGACACGAGGCTGGATCCAGGCGGTTGTTACCGCCTCTCTTTGGGAGGGGTACTTCCCCACCGCGCTTAAGACAGCGGTGGTGAGACCCCTCCTGAAGAAACCGTCCTTGGATCCAGCTGTCCTTAATAACTATCGTCCAGTCTCCAACCTCCCCTTCGTGGGGAAGGTTGTTGAGAAGGTGGTGGCTCTCCAGCTTCAGCGTACCTTGGAGGAAGCTAACTATCTTGACCCCTTCCAGTCTGGCTTCAGACCCGGTTACAGCACAGAAACTGCTTTGGTCGCATTGACCGATGATCTCTGGAGAGCTAGGGATGGAGGCCATGCTTCCATCCTAGTTCTCCTGGACCTCTCAGCGGCTTTCGATACCATCGACCATGGTATCCTTCTGCGACAACTGCGGGAGATAGGGGTGGGCGGCACTGTTTTGCAGTGGTTCTCCTCCTATCTCTCGGACAGGTCGCAGTCGGTGTTGGTAGGGGGGCAGAGATCGTCCCTGAGGCCCCTAACGTATGGGGTGCCGCAGGGGTCGGTCCTATCCCCCCTACTATTTAACATTTACATGAAACCGCTGGGCGAGATCATTCGGAGGCACAGGATAAAATACCACCAATATGCGGATGATACACAGTTGTATCTGTCCGCCCCGTGCCAACTCAATGAAGCGGTGGACATGATGAACCGGGGTCTTGAGGCCGTTAAAGACTGGATGAGAGCAAACAAGCTGATACTCAACCCAGACAAGACCGAGTGGCTATTGTGTTTTCCTCCCAAAAATTTGACCAACATACCATCACTCAGGCTGGGGGGACAAAACTTACACCCCTCAGAAAGGGCCCGCAACTTGGGAGTCCTCCTGGACCCACAGCTGACTTTTGACCACCATCTCTCAGCTGTGACCAGGGGGGCATTTGCCCAGGTTCGCCTGGTGCGCCAGTTGCGGCCCTACCTGAATCGGGAGGCCCTCACAACAGTCACTCGAGCCCTTGTGATCTCCAGGCTGGAATACTGCAATTTGCTCTACATGGGGCTGCCCTTGAAGAGCATCCGGAGACTTCAGCTAGTCCAGAATGCGGCCGCGCAAGTGATCGAGGGCGCACCACGGTTCGCCCACATAACACCGATCCTCCGTGAGCTGCACTGGCTACCTGTTGATCTCCGGGTGCACTTCAAGGTCCTACTCACCACCTATAAAGCGCTCCATGGTAGTGGATCTGGCTATTTGAGAGACCGCCTTCTGCCAATTACCTCCCTGCGTCCCATCAGATCGCATAGAGTTGGCCTCCTCTGTATTCCATCCGCCAGTCAGTGCCGACTGGCGACTACTCAGAGGAGAGCCTTCTCTGTTGCGGCTCTGACACTATGGAACAATCTCCCCGCGGAGATTCGTACCCTCACCACCGTCCAGGCCTTCCGCACAGCCCTCAAGAACTGGCTAGCCCGTCAGGCCTGGGGATAAGTCTACTTTCGCCCCTCCCGAATGCCGAGTGAATGTTGAGTTTTATTGTTTAATTTACTTTTGTTCACATTTCTTTTTGTATTGTCCTACACTCCCTTCCCCTTTGATTGTAAGCCGCCCTGAGTCCCCTCAGGGAAAAGGGCGGCCTATATATGTGCAATAAATACAAATACAAATACAAATACAATACAATACAATACAATACCAGAGTTGGAAGGGACCTTGGGGGTCTTCTAGTCCAACCCCCTGCTTAGGCAGGAAACCCTACACCACTTCAGACAAATGATTATCCAACATGTACTTAAAAATTTCCAGTGTTGGAGCATTCACAACTTCTGGAGGCAAGTTGTTCCATTGATCAATTGTTTTAACTGTCAGGAAATTTCTCCTTAGTTCTAAGTTGCTTCTCTCCTTGATTAGTTTCCACTCATTGCTTCTTTTGGAGAATAGCTTGACTCCCTCTTCTTTGTGGCAGCCCCTGAGACAATGGAACATTGCTATCATGTCTCCCCTAGTCCTTCTTTTCATTAAACTAGACATACCCAGTTCCTGTAAACGTTCTTCATATGTTTTAGCCTCCAGTCCCCTAATCATCTCTGTTGCTCTTCTCTGCACACTTTCTAGAGTCTCAACATCTTTTTTACATTGTGGTGACCAAAACTCAATGCAGTATTTCAAGTGTGGTCTTACCAAGGCATTATAAAGATTAGTTAAGCCCTACCATTCAATATTCCAGAGAAAAAAAAGGAAGTTCCCAATTTATAAACAAATACACAGGGGAAAAAAGAAGAAGAGACAGCAGAACCTGAATGTCGGCAAAATTTAGTTTTCATTTGAGGCAACCTAATTGTTTAAGTATTATGTCTAACCAAAAGTAATGCCCTAATTAATGTCAAACCACCGCAGTTGCTGTCTGAGACTTCAGCTATTGTATTCTCATCAGATCTAACCTTCCATTTGGCAAGGCCTTTCTCCACACTGAATGAATTGGCTGTTTATTGATCATACCTTCATACTAATGCAGTGCAACATTTCACAAGTGGTTGAGATGCTTATTAATTCCAAGCGAAGATGGCAGACTGAAAAGCAAAAGTAATTTGCTGGGACATATGTTAAAAATTGACAAGAGCCTACCACTGATAAAGGTCTCTGATTGTCTTTCTCTTTCTTCTTCTTTTTTTTTAAACCTGTTATGTTATGCTACTTGTATAAAAGGTTTTTAGATGAAAAGTACTTGCTTAGGCAAGCTGTATGATGTGCATTCATATCCAATAGGAAATGTGCAAGATAAGTTAAAACAAAAGGTTGCAGAGCTGAGTTTTCTTATTCACTTTCTCGGCCAGTCTGTCAGCTGTCTTCATTCATCTCCAAAATGCTCCAGTTTCATTCAATCTCTTGTCTGGCATGTTATTCCATTTTTACAGTAAGCCAATGTTCTGTGCCAGAGCTGTTTCTGGAATTGTCACAGGAAACATCCTGTTGGCCTATGACAGATCAAGTACTTAAAGGTAAAGGTTCCCCTCACACATATGTGCTAGTCGTTCCTGTCTCTAGTGGGTGGTGCTAGTCGTTCCTGTCTCTAGCGGGTGGTGCTCATCTCCATTTCAAAGCTGAAGAGCCAGCACTGTCCGAAGACGTCTCCATGGTCATGTGGCCAGCATGACTAAACACCGAAGGTGCACAGAATGCTGTTACCTTTCCACCAAAGGTGGTCCCTATTTTTCTACTTGCATTTTTACATGCTTTCGAACTGCTAGGTTGGCAGAAGCTGGGACAAATAACGGGAGCTCACTCCATTATGCAACACACTTTGATTTGAACCTCCAAACTGCCGACCTTTCTGATCGACAAGCTCAGCGTCTTAGCCACTGAGCCACCATGTCCCTTCAGCCACTGCGTCTCTTGAACCATGTATTATTACATAAGGGGAAACTCACCCACCCAAAAAAGAGGAGGTGTGACCTCATATCTCCCCCCCCCAAAAAAAATAACCTAAGATATTCTGTCAGACCTTCTCTTTCATGTTATGAGCTGTCCTAATCATTTATTTATTGAATTTGAATGTATTGGATCCTTTACAGATACTTTAATTGTTTATTTTATATTGTATAAAAAAATGATATTGAGGCTCTGGAAAGAGTACAGAAGAGAGAAATAAGAATGGTTAAGGAGCTGGAGGCTAACATATATGAAGAAAGATTGCCGGAATTGGGTATGTCTAGTCTAGTTAAAAGAATGACTGAAGCGACATAACATCCAAATTTGAGGGGCTGCCACAAAGAAGGGGGGGGTTCAACCTATTTTCCAAAGTACCAGAAGGCAGGACAAGAAGCAATGGGAAACCAATCAAGGAGAGAACCAATTTAGAACTAAGGAGAAATTTCCTGACAGTGAGAATAATTAACCAGTAGAACAACTTGCCTCCAGAAATTTGTGGTGGACCAACACTAGAGATTTTTAAGAAGAGATGGGACAACCATTTGTCTGAAATGGTATAAGGTTTCCTGCCTGAGCAGGATTGGGTTGGAATAGAAGCCCTCCAAGACCCCTCCTGTTATTCTGTTATATTTGATTGCTATTCATTATGTGGTCTTTGACATAGCTGAAATTGCCATGGGATTAATCTAGAAACTATTATCATTATTATTGTTAATATCATTTGAGTTCAATGATGTCACTACATAGTCAATAGTATGATTCTCTTCATTACACTACAAAATTCACTTTTTCCATGGGATTTGTTGTTTAGCTAGTTCACATACCTCAATAAATTAGGAAGGAGAAAAACAGCATATGGATTAATATTCAATCATCATCTTATGAAACAAAGGCATCTAAGAGGTTCAAAGAATACTGAATGTACTTCAGTTAATTATCTGAAAAGATAATGTTTTTCTCTTCTGTCTCTTAGATCATTGTTTTTATCCTCAAAATGGAAACTTGAGAAAAATAATTGAAGCGTGTTTGTAATGTTTGTGAAAATAACACGTGTTGCACTTTTCCATCTGCTACTAGCATCAAGAAATGCAATGAGAAATAATATTACACTTCTCTATAGAACAGAAGGCATATGACAAATAATTAAGCATTGATTTTAAGCATTGTTGTTAGTTCATTACTGATGATGAGTAGAAACTGATTTAAATGATTTGTGTTAACATTCTGTAAACGATTCAACCTGAGTATGTTTACTTTAATAAAACATCATTATCCACAATGCAAACTAGATAAAAAATAGATAATTTGACTTTTTTTTAGACTATTTTGAAAAATGCTCAAAAAAAGGATGAGCAAATACAGACTTTTAGATTCTCTGTGGATTGAATTTACACATTTGGAGAGTCCTCTAAATCTAATATTCAATCTACACCCTACACACAAAACTCTGTAGCTTACAAATGAACCTGGTACCGTTATTGCTAGATGTTTCTCAATGTTCTAACTGCCCTTGTTGCTGCTTCACCCTCTTAGGAGAATGAAGTACCTTGGGGGGGGGGGGACTCTTTGTACTATGAGAATGTTACTGCCTCTTTCTGAAGCATGTAGCTTCAGGACTGAAATTGGGGTTGCAATCAACAAGGAGTAAGATTGCTGTTTTTTGATTTCCTATCCTGTTAGATACGTTGTCTCATAAAAGGACACTTATGGAAAGATTCAATACTATTCTGTCAATGGTCATTAAATGCTCTCTCTCTTTCTCTCTCCTGGTTGGGCATATCAAGAATCAAGAGGAAGAATTCAGATAACATGTTAGTGGTTGAGCAGGGCTCGGGCATGCCATTTTGATTCCTGAAAGAAAAATCAAAGTAATGTCTTCCACCAATCCATCTATTGAAGATGATTGGAGTGGAAAATCAAAGGTTGATGAGATAGCATTGCCCTCCATCTGGGACAACAGTCACTGCTAACCCTGAAGCACTTAACTAACCCCAGCAATGGTTGGGCCAGTACCATGCGGTGAAAAATGTTCAGTTATTTGCTGTACTCAGGATGCTTTAGATCATGATGCTGTTGGGGTAAATGTTTAGGTAAACAGCAGCCCTTTTTAGTCTCCAAACTGAAAGAAACTAAAAAAAAAACCCTGTGAAGGAGATTTAAGGAGCAAAATGGATGCTTCAGGCCTCTGCTGAAAATCCCCAAGGCTCTCCTCCAATAGATCATGACCCCATTCACTTTTATAATGTAACCCTTGTGCGGCCTGGAGCCAATGAAAGTTGCATAATTCTGCTTTAGATGGTGGCACTGTCAAAGAGGTTAGGACCCTGGAGGAAAGCTACAACACAGGGAAAGAGGACTTTCTAGGTTAAACTTTATTGTTTTTCAACCTTACGCAAAGTTCAGGAAGTAACTGCTACTTTTCCTTATCAAAGGGAATACTAAGCACCGTCTCCCAATGAAGATAAAGGCTCTGATTATTAATCTCCAACCTCACCCTAGTTCTAACCTTCTCCATTCTTTCTTAAGATACTCACCAAAATGATGTTTGTATATTAATGTTAATGTATGACTTGGTCCACAGATTTTAGTTATAATCAGGGCAATTACACTATATTTTTGTGTACACTTATTGATTAGCTCTCTCTCTCTCTCTCTCTCTCTCTCTCTCTCACACACACACACACACACACACACACACCCCATTCTAAGGGACTGAAATCGACTGAAATTCAAGCTCTATCCACCGTATTCCACAGTGTGAGATCTCCTCCAGTTGTTCTGCACCATGTTCTGGTTATCCCATGCACAGCAATTGGCCCAATCTCTCTCTCTCTCTCTCTCTCTCTCTCTCTCTCTCTCTCTTTATGTGTGTGTGTTTGTGTGTTTGTGTTTGTTTGTGTGTACACATAATCATACAAGTACAAATAGATCTGATCTATGGGTCCATCGTGTACCAAAAGCGGCGGGGAAGGCGGGGGGTCATGTGTGCATCCATGCGGAGGGTCGGACACATAGAAGTATGGATGTGGCCATGCCCACACATGCCATCCCTGTGCTCCCCCCACTTTTGGCACACAATGGGAAAAGGGTTAGCTGGACTAACCTTTTGTTATGCCAGCTGGCATGTGTGCTATAGATCCGCCATCCATGATGGCGGACCTATAGCACACATGCCAGAGATGGCACTCAGAGCCCACTCTATGGACACATGCACCATCACTAGCTGCTCTTCTGGCCTCCAGCACCACAGCCAGCTGGACTTTGTGCCGGAGCCAGAGCACTGGAAAATACCCTGAAAAGCAGCCAAAAAACAGGCCATTTTTCTGGTTGTTTTTGGCCTGAAAAATGACCTGAAAACGGACTGAAAAATGGCCTGTTTTTTGGACTGTTTTCCAGCACTCCAATGCCTGTGAAGACTAGCTGGCCAGCACACATGCATGCGCATTCTGATTGGGCACTCGGTGCTGAAAAGGTTCACCATCACTGGTCTATAGTCTACTTACTCATAATTTTCACAGTATATCAATCTGAAAAATAATGGATGTTGCTGAATTAATTATTTTTCTGACTCATCCTTATGTGTAATAAATTTGCATTCAACAGGGAACTTTTTCGGAATATGGGAACTTGTTTTAAATGTAAATATAACTTTTAAATAATTGTGAATTTAAAGCAACTACTTTAAAATTTAAATTTACATTCAAATGTAAATTAAATTTATATTTTATTCAGTTCCATAAAACCATCTAGTATTCAGTTCCATAAAAACCCTTAATGTCAGGAAAGGGGGAGGGATCCTCAAACAGACTATACTTATAACCAGAGGTGAAACTCTTGAGCTGTACCCAGAGGTGGGTTTTTGCTGGTTCGTCCTGGATTGGGTGAACTGGTAGTGGCAGTGGTGGGAGGCTCTGCCCACCTGCCCGGGCACTTCTGCACATGCACAGAAGCATCACATGCGTGCATGAGCACATGCACACGCACACGTACAAATGAACCAGTAGTAAAAAAATTGGAAACCGACACTGACTATACATCATACATATTGGGTGAATATTTGGTGCCTTCAGATCAGTCTTGATTCCTGGTGACTCAAGGAATGAGTCAGATGAACAAGTCCTTGTAGTTTTCTGGGCAAAATTTTTCAGAAGTGGTTGCCTTGTCTCCCTTCTAAAAATGAGAGACAGTGATTGCCCCATCTTAGTACTTCTAAAACAGTATTATAACTCATGGTTTCCTGGTTTCAAACCTGCTGTCTAAACGAACACACACACACACACACACAGACATATATAGTATGATTATTCAGATATTCTATTTGTATACTACTGTGTTTCCCGAAAATATGACCTACCCCGAAAATAAGTCCTAGCTTGATGTGCCTAATATAAGCCCTACAGCAAAATAAGCCCAGCAAGGCTTTCCTGAAGGCCTCTGCAGCTGATAACAGAGCTCCAGATCGATCCACAGCTCTGTTATTGCTGCAGAAGCCTTCAGGAAAGCCTTGCCAATCTTGCTGGCCATAGAAGAAGTTCCTAAAGGCCTCTGAGAGCAAAAAGGAGGTGAGTCAGTGGATGACTGAAAATAAGACCTGGTGGTTTTTTGGTGGCAAGGGAAACACGGTATCTACTATCCAACAAGGATTCTTCCTCAACAGCTTGACCTGGTCCTGGTCTGGAGATAGTACTGAAATCCTCTGTTGTTTTGCAAGAGCAACACCTACTGCATGGAACACATTTCCCCTAGATATTAGATTAACCTTTACTGTAATGGTCTCCCAGTGGATCTATGATAAATGTGAGAATGCCTAGTTTGATTTAAATAACCAGGTTCTGGTTTTGTATTTGATAACTGAATGTGTATTAATTATATCATGGATATTTTATTTCATTTAAATATTTAATTATTGTAAAGAGTTATCTTGAAGTAAGATGGGTGGCCTATAAATTTTATAAATAAACAAACTACTGAGAGTAACTGCAATGGGGGTTGATGGATAAGAGCTGAGGTGGCGCAGTGGTTAAATGCAGCACTGCTGATTGCAGTTCTGCAGTTCGGCTGTTCAAATCTCACCGGCTCAAGGTTGACTCAGCCTTCCATCCTTCCGAGGTGGGTAAAATGAGGACCCGGATTGTTGGGGGCAATATGCTGACTCTGTAAACCACTTAGAGAGGGCTGAAAGCCCTATGAAGCGGTATATAAGTCTAACTGCTATTGCTATTGCTATAATGGATCCATCATGGATCCATAATGGATGATGGAGTGGAGTGTGGAGTGGAGTGGAGTGGAGTGGAGTGGAGTAGAACAGAACAGAACAGAACAGGAATAGAACAGAATAGAACTTCATTGTAAATTTAAATGTACAGTAATCAACATACATTTAAATGAAATGTCATTGCATTCAGCTCCCAAAAGATAACCATTATACACATACTCACATGCACACACATATATATATGACACAGAAAAAATATCACATCTAGTTCAAATGCATACATGCATGCATGCATGCATGCATACATACATACATACATACATACATACATACATACATACATACATATCTTTAGGCAGACTATACGTTGCCAAAACCCACCTAAATTGACTAAGAAATATTGGCTAGTCAATTTTCATTTACTTCAATGTATTTGTACAACTATAAACTATGTTCACCCAACTACGGTTCTTACTCCTTATCAAATCAAATGCTTTAAGCTTAATGTGTCCTACGAAATGACTACTATTTTGTCTCTATAGAGAGACACAAAGCCTATTTCTGTAGGCTCAGAAATAATTCTGAGAAGGAGGTAACAAGACAAACGTGATACTTCATAGTGAAAGCAAATTCACAGTGTAAAATGAAGCAGTCACATAACTGTACTGTGGCATGGAAGGGTGGCAGAGACAAGGGCTTATTTGACATAGATTCTTTGCCTTTTCAATATTAAAAAAAAGTTGAGGAGAAGCTTTTTGGCATTGCATTTCTTTTTAAAAAAAAAATTAAACCCCTTTCAGCCACCAATAGGAATTTTTAGGCTATTGTCTCATTTACTTTCCTGATAGGTTGACAGAAAATATTCTGCCCTCATAATATTTCCTAAAATATTTCATTTTCTAGTAGAGTGGTGGGTTTTAACTTCCTACATCTGGTAAAAATATAACATATAGCAGTATTCTCATTTAGCAGCTGCCTCATTTACAACTGTTCACAGTTACAAACAATGATGGAAAAGTAAACTTACAACCAATCCTCACATTTCTGACCTTCAGAATCCTCACATTTATGACCAGGTTGACTGACACGTCAATCTTTAGTAGGATGTAAATGGCAAGATATTTGGATTCACACCATATCACCTTTGCTTCCACCTGGATTACAGATGGGTAGACGAGAGGGTGGTTTCAGGTATGCGGTAAATTTCAAACAACACTCTTCAAGCTACACTATTTCTGCTACAATCTAGAAAGGTCAGAAAATCATTTGTTTCTAAGGATGCACTTATGAAAAATCCATTGATCCATCGAGTTCATATTGTCGTGTAGGGGATTTGGTATTTTTGGATGCCTTGAAAAGCCTTTTCAATGAATTTGGCTTTTCATGGAAATATTTGACACTACAATAATGGCTGGTTTAAAGTGTATGAATAGCAAACACTCTGAAGTTTTATACAGAAAGAAAGGAGCTACACTTCAGAGGGAATATATTTTGAAGCAAGTACTAAAATATTTCTTTTCTTCTTCAAACTTGCAAGAAAAACAGCTAGAGAAATCCCGATGCCCACCATTAGTTCACCAGCTCTTCATCTCTGCAAGGGGGGAAGCTTTGTATATTATTATCTGCCATCTCAAACATGTTCTGCAAATTATTTCATGCATAATGCATGCCTTCCTTTTCAGCTAGTGTAGCAAACCAGGCACTCCTGCTATGTAAGCATAAATGCAACACACATTGCCACATTGGCGGAAAAGCCTAACTTTGGATAAATACTTTTACTTCTCAAGTTGACCAGTGTTTTCTATATGGAAAATAGATTACGGTACTGATAAATTACTGCTTTAATGTTCATTCAAGCCTTTACTGCTAGATAAGTTGTTAATCTGCACAAGGGAAATAAAATCCAAACTGAAATAAGATTAGATGGTCAGCAAGATCCATGATTATAGGGTGCATGTAGATTTTATACCCAGAAATGTAAAGACTGGAGTGGTATATACTTACCTTCCCTATCGGTTCACAAGTGTGAGTATGCGCACAAGCTCACTTCACTCATACACGCCACCTTCATTCATGCGTAGATCCTTCCACACATGTGCTTTTGGCAAAAAGAGGTTAGGACACACAGCCAGCACCAATCAGCACCAATCTACCAATCATGATACAACCACACAATTCCACTTACTGAAACAATGTCAGCACTGCACTCCACACCCACCCACCAAGATTTATAGAAAGATGGCAGCTCCGACCACGCTTTAAGCCCAAAACCCAGCCTGAAGATGGCGAGTGAGACCTCGCCAAAATGTAGCCAAGACAATCTCAATCTTACATGGGAAAAGACCCGAATACAACAAGACCAGCATGTATGTATGTATGCATGTGTGTGTATGTATGTATGTATGTATGTATGTATGTATGTATATTTCTATATTCTATTTCTAATAAGAGTTGTCCTTATTTTTGTTTTAAACAAGAAAAACATATCTAACCCTTTCCTACCAGAATTGTTGCAAATCTATAGGAACTGAAAAAAGGTCATTATACATTGATCATCAAGAATGAAATAAAGTTGTTGCTCTAGAAAATCAATGCAGGTTCTGGTACATGCACTCATGCTCTGTATTTCATTCCTATCTAACAGGGTATTTTGGTATGACATTTAGAATGGGTCAGTACTGCACGTCAATGTCTATGCTTTGTGGAGAAAGAAATTTCAAGGATTAACAATTTAGTGAGTGGGGAATTGCGTAATCCAGTAACACATCTAATTGGAAATAATGTCACGATTAGCATTCATATATTCGTATTTTCTCCTTCGAAAATATGGTACTCAAACCCACCATAAACTTCCAAACGCATTTTCATTCAAACAAAACAAAAATAAAAAGACATTTCCCAATTGCTGTTTGAAAAAAAAAATCAAAAATATGTTTAGTATTAAAATGCTATACATTACTTAAGGAGGAGTATGGAAAAGGGGAGAAAATATTTCAGTGAGGAAAAAAAAAACATGGCTGGTGCAAGAAAAGCGAAAATATTATACATGAGTTGTAACAATCTCTCATTTTCTTCCTACTGTGAAAATGAATCAAAATGATGCAAGCTAATAGTCATTTGAATACTAATTCAAATACTAACCCAACATGATCAACAATGTATTCCGTTTAAGCTGTGAATAAGTGAATGCTTATTCATAAAGTCTTATTTTCCTAATTAGCTCCACACCTACTGTGCCAAAGTCTACTTGATTCCGTTTAACCTTTCCATCAACTTCCTCAATAAAACTTAAGTAAATTTATTTTAACCACTAATGAAAGCCAAATAAAAGAAGCAAGCAGTTGTACCCTAGGAAAAATAAATAAATTTGCATAAATTTTCTCAATGGACAGCTAGAAATAACAATGTGCAACAGTGAGTGTTAGAGAATATATCAAAAAATATAAAGGTGGTAGATGTACCCAGTGGGAGTTCCTACTGGCTCGGACTGGTTTGGCCGAACCGGTAATAGCTTGGTGACAGGGTTGCTGGCACCGGCAGCAACTCAGGCCTGCCATGCCCCCAAACCAGTTCTCCTGGTGGCACCTAGGTGCCTCCATCTTGTTTTTGGCTTCTGCGCTTGCAGAGAGCAATTTTTGTAGTAATACGCATGCACGCAGGGCGCATCCATGAGCGAACCTGCAGTAGCGGCTGCTGTAACCCACCACTGGATGTACCCATGTATGAGCCTCATTGGATAGACTAGATCAAGAAGTTAACTCACAGGAAGGCTAAAACTGTTTTTATTGGGACAGTTTATAGAAACAGAATCTTGCAAGTCTGATTGTATTGTACTTCCTCTATCTTAATGAAATAAATAGTTGCTGCTTCTGAAGTTATCTAAATGTTCTGGATTTTGACCAGGATTTATTCTTTGTTTAATTGGCAGTGGAACTTGGATATGTCCATTAAGGTTATCTCCCTTATACTTTCTACCTTGTGATAGCTCTCCCCTTTTTTACATGCGTACAACACATGTTTAAAAGGGAATGTGGCATTGATAGTGTAATTGGTTTGATTTGATTTCCGTTCCATTCCTGAACACTGTTCATAGAATACAAAAGGAATGTTGATTTAAATCATGAGAAATCTAGAAAGCTAGTCTCTTATTTTAACTCTTCCTTGAGTATAAAACTAGAGGTACATGAGCTTCAACAAATGTGAATGACTTATTTATAACTGCTGTCATGAACTGCTAGTGTTCTTTAGGACAGTGATTCATAGAAAAGGAATAGAGCAGATAAATGAACACGGAGATTTTCTCAGAGCCAGTTCAGAATGGCAATTGAGATATTGAACTCAAAGAATGGGAAGATTCACGTTGAGGTTTGTTCTTAGACCTGGAGCTCGCTGAATGAATCTGGGCCAGGCACTCTCTCACTCTCTCTCAGACTAAGCTAACTAACCCACTAAGTTGTTGTTACAAACACACACACACATACACACACACACACACACACACACACACACAAAACCTTGGAGAGGGAAGAAGAGAAATGTTATGTATGGTGGCCTGAAATTCTGAATATCCATTAGAACATATAGAATATGTTCTACAGATAAGAGCCATGGTGGTACAGTGGATGCAGTAGAATGCAGTACTGCAGGCTACTTCTGCTGACTCCTGACTTCCAGCAGTTCAGTTTTCACAGGCTCAAGTTTGACTCAGCTGTCCCTAATTCTGAGGTGGATAAAATGAGGACCCAGATTGTTGGGGTCAAAAAGCTGAGTCTGTAAACCACTTAGAGAGTGAGCAAGCGAGCTGTAAAGCACTCTGAAGTGGTATATAAGTCTAAGTGCTTCTGCTATTGTTATGAATTTAACAAATAAATAAATAAAGGAGCAGGTTATTGATGAGAGTTGTGATATAAGTCCTGGGAAAGAATTGCTTCTCTTTTCTATAAGTGAATGTCTTATTTCATAGCCAACTTAAGATTCTTATTCCTTTAACTCCCCCCCCCCCTTACATATTATAAATTTCTTTTGTAAATGAATTCTCTACTCCTAGTTTTCTTAGGAAACCTGCTGGTTGATTATTTAGAACAGCTTCTCAATGTCCAATGAAACTTTGTAAAAATAAGAGAGAACATGATACAGTCTACCAGAGTGCAAATCGTCTTAGGTCAGGGATTCTGCATAGTTTTGTCAGATTTCTTTTTCTTTTTTATGACTCACAATCCCCTTATTTATCTTGTACATAATTATGATTTATCTGTTACTTGATTTCCTCCCTTCTGTCCAATCATTGTTCAATTCTGTTGTTCCCTGCAGTGGATCTATGCAGTGGATGTGCCAATAACAAACTAGCACGCCTTGTTTTTCTGACCTTTCAAAAAGCCGTATGGCATGATTTATTTGTTTCTGATGTCTATGCTCAGATGCTGTGTTCCTGGGTTAAGAACATAGAACTATTATTGGTTTGGTAATTCATTTTTTTCCATCTCTAAATCAAAACTTATCAAGGGAATATTGACATTTTTGCAGATGAGTATTACCTGAAGAAACACTTTGCATGATTTATCCAGTCTGGAGGCTGGATAGAATCCATTGATAGTCATCTCAATCCATCTCAATATGGATGAAATGACTCCTAAACATCAATAAAAGCAACTGGTTCTACCATGTAGCATCTCAGAAAGGGATGTGCAACTGTTCACATTTCATTCCATAAAGTACACAAAGGCATTGATGCACTGTATCTGCAACATTTAAAAATACTTGCTTCTTTAAAATACCGTTGTTTCTTTTCCTAGCCACACAAGGCAACTGCTTTAAGAATTTGCAGCCTGATACTATGAGTGTAGGCTGAAGATGCCATTACCTAAAGAGAGAAGAGAAGAAAAAAGCCAGGAATTTTGTAAAAACAATAGTTGGGGAGGAATCTGGATATTATCACAAGATAACAAAAACAGGATTAATGATGTTCCTTGTTGGTCTAATAGACCCTTAGTAATAAATCCACACTAAACTATTGAAATCCTTGTTTATATATGCAGCTGATTGTATAAATATGATTCTGTAGATATCTTTTAATCTAATCTATACCAGATTTGGCATGAGAATCGAAGAGGTTTGGATCCCACTTGTGTCCGTGAGAAAGAAGGAGATGAACTCCTCCTTAGGAGTATCAAAGGAGTGTCAAAGGAGAAATGTCACCAGACATAAAGAAAACTAGACACTGATTAATTTTCAATCTTATTGATAGTTATCAGAGAGCTATTTGATAGACAAAAGGGATCTATGGCACCCTTTGACTTTCTATTTAAGTCTTGCTGCTATTTTAAATTCATCTGGTCTCCATGTATTCCAAAGAATTGGATGTGCTTCACTGATTTGCATGAGTTCTTAATTATTTACATGTTCTATTCTATGTTAACAAGGCTGTAGCCACCCCTATCTGGAAAACTGAGGCAGAAAGCAAGGGAGGCTTACAGGAGTCATGTGCCTAAACAGGTGGGTATGCATAAGTTGAACCTGGGAGCACAAGTAACAGCAGTACTGAATATTTGTCCCCCAAAGTTCTTGGAGTTGAACCTAAAGCACTACATGGCTTTAGACTTTATGAGCAGAGAATGAGTGGGATATTGATAAACTAAATATATGCTATCCTTAGATTTTTATATGGTTGTGATTTGGGCAACTTTTTAGGCAGGGATCCCCATGCAATAGAAATAGCATTTAGACATATACCGCTTCCCAGTGCTTTACAGTCCTCTCTAAGCAGTTTACAGAGCTAGCATATTGCCTTCAATAATCTGAGTCCTCATTTTACCCACCTTGGAAAGATGGAAGGTTGAGTCAACCTTGAGCCTGGTGAGATTTGAACTGCCAAATTGCAGGCAGCCGGCAGTCAACAGAAGTAGCCTACAGTACTGCACTCTAACCACTGCACTCTAATGGCTCATGCAGAACTTTATATCCAACTTCAGGCTGTTCTTAATGCTGAACAGATGAAAAGCAAAATCTGAAAAAAAAACATTGCAGAATATTGCAGATATTACCACAGGATAGCAAAAGATAGGGTTAATGATGTTCCTTGTTGGTCAAATACATCCATACTAACATGAGTCCAGTTTCCTAAACTGTAGAAATGCAGGTTGAAATTCATGTTTATATATGCAGCTGATTACATAAATAAAATTTTGTAGATTTCTGCCCACTGCCAGGAGTTTAACCTGACCAGCTCAAGATTGGTTCAGCCTTCCATTTTTCTAAGGTCAGTGAAATGAGGAGCCAGATTGTTGAGGGCAATGTACTGGTTCTGTAAATGACTTAGAGTGGGCTGTAAAGCACTAGGAAGCAGTATATAAGTCTAAGCATTATTGCTATTAATATTTTTGTGTGATCTTTAGTGGTTCAGCTGCTTGGCTTGTTACACTGTATTTCAGACATATTTGTGAACTTGGATCAGGTGTATTCAAGTGACATAGAAACAACCGGGAGGTTGGGAAGAATAAAGTCACATTTTTACTATGCAGATCACAGCAAGAAAGTTAGCACAAGGACAAAACTAACTTCAAAGCATTAGGTGTAAACTTTATCACTAGCATTTACCATAGCAAACTTACATTACTAAACCAGAAATGTATTGCACTAATGGACTATTATTGATTATTGCAAATAAGCGAGACAGAATGGAAGTGATTTATCCAACAAACTAAGGGAGGCATTAAGAACCTAGCAAAGTTATCTTTGGATGCCTAAGTAAAATGGGTAAAATTCAAGGTTCAGTGACACAAAGTTGATTCTCAAGAGACAATTGTTGTTAGTTGTGAAGTTGTGTCCAACCCATCATGACCCCATTGACAATGTTCCTCCAGCCCTTCCTGTCCTTAAATGGAGTCCATTTAAGCTCGTGCCTACTGCTTCAGTGACTCCATCCAGCCACCTCATTCTCTGTCGTCCCCTTCTTCTTTTGCCCTCAATCATTCCCAGCATTAGGCTCTTCTCCAGTGAGTCCTTCCTTCTCATTAGGTGGCCAAAGTATTTAAGTTTCATCTTTAGGATCTGGCCTTCTAAAGAGCAGTCAGGGTTGATCTCCTCTAGGACTGACCAGTTTGATCACCTTGCAGTCCAAGGGAGGAGTCTTCTTCAGCAAAAGACAATTACAAAGGGAAAATTAGACAGATTTTTTTAAAGTACCCCCAAAAAACATTTGCAGCTGGTAAGCACTCTTTTTTTCAGCTTCTAAAATGGGGGAGTCAAATATATTGGCCCTTTTTGCATTTGGAGGTTTGAACTTCAACTAGACACAAAGATAGTTTTCCCGCTATGCCATCACTCTGCTGAACACCTAATACCCACAGCAGTGCCTAAATATATTTACCCATGTACTAGCTGTATGGCTATTATCCTTCTCATTTTCTCATCTTCTCATCTTTCCTACTAACTTCTCCTATGTTATGATTTATCACTTGTTGTTTGTATCTTATAATTAATGATTATAATGATGATTTATGATCGATGTCCAATCACTTTGTATGTACGTTGAGAGCTCCTGCACCGGTGAAAAACTCCTTGTGTGTTCAAATCACACTTGACCAATAAAGTATTCTATTCTAAATAAGCAACTTTGTGACTTAAGACTTGGTGAAGTGTAAGGTCCTCAGTTCCGTGACCCGTCAAATGCACGCCCGACAAAACCGCGCCAACAAAACCGTGGTGAGAAACCTGCGACATCGAAAGCGCTCCCACAAAAGAGCGCTGGCAAAACCGCACCCACAAAAGTGGATTAAGGTTGAGATAAGGGTTAGGGTTAGGGCTAGGGTTAGGGTTAGGGTTAGGGTTAGGGTTAGGGTTAGGGTTAAGGTTATTACGTTGTTTTTGTAGTTTTTTTGATGCCGTGCTTTTGTCGGCCCACATTTGTTGCCATGCTTCTGTGGGCGAGATTTCAACCTCGTGGTTTTCTCGCCACGGTTTTGTCGGCGTGCTTTTGTCGAGCGCGCATTTGTTGGTGAACCCCTTAGTTCCATGTCTTAAATACCATATTTTTCAGAGTATATGATGCACCAAGATTTTGAAAAGGTAAATTTTTAAAAAAAGTTTTTGCACTCTGCAGACCTCCCAAACACTCTGCACACCTCACTTTTTGTGAAAAACGGGGCATGCAGATAGTTTGAGAGGCCTGCAAAGTGCTTCTGGGGACAGGGGGGAAACGAACAAAAATGCTCCATTTTTCATGAAAACGGACTGGTTTTTTTGCCAATAAAAGGACATGCATAGCCTTTAGGAGGCTTGTAGAGTGCTTCCAGGGGCTGGGCAGGGGCAGAAACAAGCAAAAAACAATAAATGTTTTACTCATTTTTGCTCTCCCCAGCCCCTAGGAGCACTTTGCAGGCCTCCCAAACCCTCTGCACATCCATTTTTGTGAAGGGGGCGAGGTTTTGAGAGGCCAAATATGCTATATTCAATGTATAAGATGCAGCCAGATTTTCACCCTCTTTTTTGGAGGGGGAAGGTGCGTCTTATACTCAGAAAAAAAACAGTACCCAAATTGTCTTCCCAAGGCTAAACTAAATTTAGTTTAACTAACCACTTCCCAAAGTGGTTCTCAGCGTGCCTTACAAAGCTTGAAAAGCTTGAAAGCTCAGTTCAGCCCTCAAGTTGATGGAAATTGTGCATTTCTGATTGAGAGTGCTACTATTTCTATTTCTGTACTTAGAAAAGAAATAGAAATATATTTCAAATAAGGTTGACCATTGTTGTTGTTGTTTTGAGAGAAAAGAGAACACAAAGGGCTTCACTGGTCAATTATGTTCAGTTGGAAATCAGCAACAAGCAATGATTAGCCTGCTTTATACATTTTGGATCACGGAAACACAATGGGGTCCTTGATGGATAAGAACAAAATCTACTTTAACTTGTTTGTTTCAGTGGTAGCAACTGTGGAGTGGATAAAGAGCCTCACTTAAATAAAATTGTTTGGGGCTGGTCAGGAGCTTCCCCTCCTTTAGAGAATGTTGAAGTTACTCTTATTTTATGTATAAAAATCATTGCACTGTTTATAATGAGTGGGTTTTGCCTTCCACAATTTTGAATTGGACTGCCTATCCCTGTTCTGTCTAACCAATTTAATTTATTCTATGTCGATCGGTAAGTGAGGAGGATAAATTCATTTGTCTTGATTTTCCTATTTGCAGGAAAGTAACTCTTCTTAATTCAGTGGAAGGCTTAAAGAACATCAAATGTAATTGCACGAGAGATGGGTGTCTTTCATGCCACCATCAGTAGTATTCTGTTACGCTGCTTTCAAAGTAAGAGATATTATCTCTGGCTTTCAAAATAAAAGATATTTGATAATTACCTCTTTTTTTCAAAGTGAGTCAACACACAAGTGTGTATGCAGCATTGAGGGGGAAAAGGAAGTAATATTAAGATTAGAGTAAGAGTAAATTTTCTCATAGTTAAGTTAGACAATTCATCTATTTTATTCAATGAAATCAACATCAGCTGGCAGCAACTCATGGATCATTTCATATCTGGAGGCAACTCATTTGTGCATATTCATCTCTTGATGATACCTTCTCGGAATGGACCATTATATGTATTTTAATGCAAATACAGACTTCCTGTATCATACCCAAATACATTCTTCTTAGCATTCCTAGCAAGCATTGTTTTATATTGTCAAAGACTTGGGATTTATGTAATTATTGGGTTTATTCATAAAGGCATAGATTTTTTTATTAACGACCTAGCCATAAATTCATGGGCTTCTGGAAGGCAGTTAAATAAGATGACCAAGCAAGTCATCTTTCCTTTCTTTAGTATTGAAAAAGCCTGATTTAAAGGAATAGCATGAAACAGCATCTGCTCCTTATCCCCAGAAGCTCTGCACCTGATCCTTGGCAAGACTGAGTAGCTCTGGATCTGGAACTATACTATTTTTTGATACAAGATGGATCCATTGAGCAATCTGTTAAATTACTAACATGGTTGTTAAGACAATCTGATTTCCCCATTGATGTTGATGGTTGCAAAATGTGATCATATGACCCAGGGCTACTGCAACCATCATAAATGTGAGTCAATTGCCAAACATCCAAACATAAATCGTGGGGATGCTTCAATGGTCATAAGTGTGAAAAACGGTCATACACCAGTGCCATTGTAACTTTGAACAGTTACTAAGTGAATTATGGTAAGTTGAAGACTACCTGTATTGTATCATAATAGGTACACAGGAATTTAAAAAAAACACACTTTTTTAAAACGTTGCACAAACTGCATAGATTTTATATTGTCAATATGCTATGCTATCAGCTCTGCCTGTCCAGCAGAGTAAATAGTCAGAAGATGGAAGACTCTTCTATATTTTATAAATATTACTGTTTAATTGCTTTTGGAATCATTGTAATTTTAAATTTCAATAGATCTCTTCCCTCATTGATGAAGCACATTTTTTTCCCCAGAATTTCTTTCATGGATCTTTGGAGGCTGAAATATTGTCCTTATCTTCACCCATGATATCACTAACGTTTTTTAAAAGTGCATTTTTATGTGAAACCCTGCAGCTATTTAGCTCAACATAGATTGCATTACTGTTCCCTGCACATGAAAAGCATTTTATATGTGCATTTATGTTATACCCATTGCCGTTTCCCAGGGCTTATTTTTTTGCAGACCCTTCATTATGATTCATATTGACTTATCCCAGCATAGTGACTATAATTATGAAATATGTACATTCCCCTTGAAGAAAAATTGTGTGCCATCTGACACATCTAGATAACAATGCTGCCATTTATCCCATGAGTGACTTGTTCTGTCAATCCTCGCTTTAGAAATGGGCAATGTATCCTTCAGGAGCCTGTATAATAGACAGACAGAACATGAAACAGAGTTGCTTTTTAGAAACATAAATTATCTAGGCTCAGTTAATCATTTACCATCCAACAACCTGAATCGTTAGCTTAACAGGAATGGCATTTTTTTTAAAAGGAGGAGGCATTAAATCTATTGTTTGTTTGTTTGTTTAACAGAAGACATAAACCTTGCTTGGAAGAAGAGATTGTGATTGAAATATTCAGAACAATATATTACTTGGTGGAACTTCAAAATACAAAGGAAACAAAAGAAAACAATAGTGTATAAAGAATAGTGAATAAATATTAGGTCCTGTTAGGAGAATTGTTGTCCATTTGGATAGCCATGCTAATTCACCTCACCTCTGTTCTGCTAGTGCAATTCTATGATTAGCTTGTAAGATCTACCCTTCATTACTTTATTCCACCCTCAATTCTTCTTGATCTACTCTAGGCGATTGAATGCCTACTGGCTCTTAAGCTTGACAGTTCATCAGATCAGACCTTCCAGCACATACTGAAACCCGGACGCACTGACATATGCGTAGACCATCCTCCTGTTCCTAACTCCATTCCCTCCAGATTGCCAATTAACTGAAAGTTTGGCTGAATGCCAGGCCTTCAGGCTGCCTTTTGCATGGACAGAATTCCATTGCAATGTAATGAAGACTGTGAAGTTCAGGAAGACCCAAGGGAGGAATTGGTTTGGAGCAATAACATACTCAGATCTCTAAATTATTTGTATATACTGTATGTTTGGGTTTTAGTGGGAATTCTAGATTTAATAGTGGAGAATGAACAACATACAAAATTGTAATGGTGTAATTCTATCGTTGCTTACTGAAAAATATGTCCCAATTGACTAAATAAAGCTTACTGCTAAGAAGACATACATAAAACTCCAGTCCATAACTAGAAATAAGTATTATCACTTATATCTGTAAATTATAGATTACAGATTAACAGAGTTGGAAGGGACCTTGTAGGTCATCTAGTCCAACCCCCACTCAAGCAGGAAACCTTACATCATTTCTGACAAATGGCAGTCCAATCTCTTCTTGAAAGTCTCAAGTGATTAAACAACCACAACTTCCAAAGGCAAGTTGTTCCATTGGTTGATTGTTCTCACTGTCAGAAAGTTCCTCCTTATTTCGAGGTTGAATCTCTCCTTGTTCAGTTTTCATCCATTATTCCTTGTCCGGCCTTCAGGTACTTTGGAATATAGCTTGGCCCTCTCCTCTCTGTGTCAACTTCTCAGATATTGGAACACGGCTATCATGTCTCCCCTGGTCCTTCTCTTCACTAGACTAGCCATGCCCAGTTCCTGTAACCACTCTTCATGTTTTAGTCTCCAGTCCCCTAATGTTAAACGTTAAAGAGTTTCTGAAGACAATCATTTATGCAAACAAAAATACATTAGTCTAAATTAATTTTTAGCAACCTGACAGAAGCAATGTTAAAGCACCCTTTTCCTAAATATTTGGGGCATACATGTATCCCTCTATGGCAGGGATATACTCTCAACCTCAGCAGCTTTAAAATATGAGGACTTCAACTCCCAGAATTCAATAGCCAACATATTTCACAGCCAGGGAGACATGCAAATAATGGTTCTTTTCTACCTTCAAGCTTTTAACCCTTGCATCTCTCCTGCTGATCCAAGGTTCCATACAGGTTCCGGAGGGGAGAAGTGGTTCTACAAATATTCACACCCCCAAACCATTAAAGGTTTTAAAATCAATTTTGCTTGGGAGGGCTAACCAGTTCAGGAAAAAATAACATTATCCTGAACCATACGAAGAATTCTGCACACTTTCCAAATGTTTCAATTCAACTCAATTGCACACTTTAATTCAATGCATGGCAGCAGTTAACTGCACCATCTAGACTCTGGCAATGTGTCTTAAGTCCAACCAATCCAGGAAGCATCCCATTTTGGGACACTACTAATAATTATGCAAACAAGCTCTTCACCACAGCTGTCACTTGCAAATCCTGTGACAGGTGGTATTCAAAATACATGCCCAAACTGCACTGTTCTGGCTTTTTTTAAAAAAACGTGCCTTACCTCATTTCCAGGGACTTGCTTTCTTTTTAGCAACCACCCTACTGGTGGGTGCAGATTTAATTTCAACTCACCATAAGGATGAAGCAGTATTCAAAGGTATTGATTGTTCTTTGGAATTTAAAGATACAGAGCTGTAGAACTGAGTGTCACAAGTAAAATGATAAAGCCATGCTCCTAAGCTTATGTTCTGACCCCCCCCCGCTCCATCCAGTGAGTCACGCCAACACAAGCTTAGTGTTAGCCATGCTTTATTCACAGTAATTACTCACAGACAAGACTTTGGCAGCAACCCAGACTCCCACAGTTAAGAGATACACACAAGAGCTTCTCCAGCTTACTATAACGGTTGTGTCCTGCAAAAGGTCTCCTCCCAAAGTCTCTTCTTATATACTCTCTTGGGAGGAGCCAAATCACAACCACCTGGGCCTGATTATCGCCTATGAGTCTGTCTCTGTAATTGCTGCTGTCGCTTCTCCACCCTTCTCTGCCTGGCGTCAGGGACAAACTCCCTTTGCTTTTCCCCACTGCTCCAGTGCCTGACGTCAGGGACAAACTCCCTGTGACTTTCACTACTGCTCCATGCCTCAGGTGCCTCCTGGTGACCAACCAGCCTCTCTGGTCTCTGCTTGGAGTCTGCACCCTGCCCAGGGTCCTCCACATCTTCCAGAACCAATTCATAGGGTCCCTCGCTATCAGAGTCTATCGGCAGCTCCAACAGCTCCTGCTGAGCCACAACAGCTTAGAATGGTTTTCCTTAATTTTTAGATGTTGAAAAAGATATATAGGAGATAAGAGGCATCATAAATGCAATCTAGATGTTAGAAATAGTTCTCTAAGTACCACTTTCTGAGCATATCCTGACAGGGTGTTTCAATACCACTACAAAATGGTGCCCCTGACCCTACCCAGTCAAGCAATTTGGAAGTATACCATCGTTAATGATATTGAAAGTTGCTAAGTGAGCCAGGAGAGTTAGAAGGATTTTAGTTCTCTGCCTAGCTACTAGCACAGATCATTTACCAAGGTGATGAAAGCATTTTAAGTACCATGATTAAGGCAAAATCCTGATAGAAATAAATCCAGAAAATTGGTGTTGTTCAGATGTATTCAATTTATCAATGATCTTGCTTAAGAATTGAATATTAGTAACTGATTAATAATTAGGTTTTCCTTTGTAAAGGGGATTTATTTTCAATAAAGGTCATATAACAGCCACCTTTAAGCATGTGGTAACACATTAATTAACTAATGTAATAAAGAAGACAGATTCTCCCTTTATGATGGATTGTTTTTCATTTGAATTAGAGAGTAGCCATTTTGCTTTGTGAATAAACTTTTTAAATTAGTATACATGCAGAGAACTGTTGTGGGTATTTGCTGACCATGCTATATTTGTCTCATATTGCTGTCTTATCAGTATCCCAATCATATCAAAATTGTTTTCAAACTCTACACAGCAGTAATCAATCAGGGCATACCTATTTAAGTAAATGTGCTAAATTCCTACTTGATGTAGCTGAGAATAGAAAGAGAGAGAAAGGAAAAAAAAACTGTTTAAAATCAAAAAAGGAGTATTTTGCAAAGGGGGGGACACAATAATGAAAAAAAATATCTGCAGCTTTGCTATGTTCTACTTTTTAAAATATATTTATGGATAGAAGGCAAGACACCTAGAGAAATAAATGGGAAAGGTTTTCTTATTCATTAGTTCAAAATAAATAAGTATTATGTTTTATAAATTGGAGTCTAATGTTTCCTTCCAGATCTGGATCTGAAAAACAGAGACAAAAAACTAGTAGATAAGTGATGGTCCCCAGCTCTTCACATCTTCAAAATCTGCAAACTGAAAGGATTCAATTTGAACTTGACCATTGGTTTTCGTAGTTATTTCCCTATAACCTATTCCAATACTGGTGTGCAACTTGAGATCAATCTGGTGAACCTTGTCTGTAAAGAATGGTGAACATTGCAATCTTTCAATTAGGCAGTACTTTCACAATGTCATCAGTAGATGAGGTGCAAAATTTCTGAAAAAATAACAAATAAATGATTATTTCTCTTTCTCTCCCTCCCTCCCTCTTCTCTCTCTCCTCTCCTTGCCTCGCTCCATTTTATATTTTCTTTACTTATAAATCTGTAGACCACTTCAATCACCGATTTTAATTGATCTTCCAGCCCTGCATATGTTTATGCTAGCCTACCAATCTAAAACCTACAAAATAGACTATTTAGAGAGCTTTTATTTTCAGAACCTCGGCTTCAGCCAAACAGAGTATCAAGAGCAGCATACTGTATACCCTGATACATATGTGCGACCAGATACTAATTTGGATGGATCCATAATATCATGAAAAATTTGTTTAAGATAAGCCAAGGTTATTCCGATGCTTCTATCTTCTCTAAACATATTTTACATAATATTGTTATATTTGTTTATTTATTGCCTTTATTATTTTTACAATTAATTCAAGGTAGCAAACATATCTCCTTCCTTCTCCTATTTTCCACACAACAACAACCCTGTGAGGTGAATTGTGCTGAGAGAGAGTGATTAGCCCAAGGTCACCCAGCTGTCTTTCATGACTAAGGGAGGATTAGAATTCATACACTCCTATTTTCTATCCTGGTGCCTTAATCACTGTAAGATCTTATACAAACCTGATTTCATTTGTCTGAAATATTTTTAAACATGTAATAGACCTGATGAGATCTAATTTAAGTTTTAAACAGAATGTGAAATATGCATGCACCCCTCAGTAAGATATTATTCCCTTATATAGAATTTGCCTAGGTAAAGTACTCCTTTAATCTTTATCATCTTTTGGCTTTCTCTAAGAATCCAGCTCAAGACCCAAAACCTATTTCTGTTTTACATTTTCTGTCTGGAGACTAATACACTTTTCTGTCATTTATGTCTTATGATTGCAGCTCTTAGGAGTTGAAAGAGTAACCCTTTTGAAAAAAAAAAGTTTTATTTTTGAATGAAAAAGCCTATATTTAACACACCAATGACATCTATTCACTACTATTATATTGTCCTCATTCATGCTTTGCAACATAAGTCTACAGACAAAGCCATTTACTATATTTTGGTGAGTCTCTGTTTCAAAAAGTTCTCTAAGACACGAAGTCTTCGGCTTTTCTTTTTTGGTTCCATTTCAACTGCCTGAACTTAACAAAAGACAGACTTCCATCCACATGTTTCACTGACTCTTCACTATAAATGAAAGAAACAGGAGTAGTTGTCACTTTTTTCCTCAGTTACCCATGCTCATCACAGCTGACATTCCTTCTACTTCCAGTATTGACTCCAGAAATCCCTTGAAAGATCACCAAAATTCATGTTATGAAATATATTGACAGCCCAAGTAGGTTCTTTCTTCCTCACTTAAATACATTTTTTCCATACTAATAACTCAATTCTTTTCTACAAGACTGCCCCTTCCTCTTGGTGATTTTGAGTACCATGGGATTTCCAGAAAGTAGGACTTCCTTCATAAAGATACCTTTACATACATACATAGTACATGCATGCATGCATGCATGCATACATACATATGTAAAGGTTCCCCTCACACATACGAACTAGTTGTTCCCAACTTTAGAGGGTGGTGCTCATCTCCGTTTCAAAGCCGAAGAGTCAGCGTTGTATGAAGATGTCTTCATGATCATCTGTCCAGCATGACTAAATGCCAAAGGCACATGGAACACTGTTACCTTCCCACCAAAGGTGGTTCCTATTTTTCTACTTGGATTTTTACATTCTTTCAAACTGCTAGTTGGCAGAAGCTGGGACAAGTAATGGGAGCTCACTCAGTTACACAAAACTAGGGATTTGAATTGCCGACCTTCTGACCGACAAGCTCAGCCACTGAGCCACCACATCCCCCCCCCTCTCTCTCTACACACACACACACACACACACACACACACACACATGCACATGCACATGTGCACATACACATACGCACACACACACACACACACACACACACACACACGGATACTCACACTGTGTGTGTAAAACTTTTTTTTTTTTTTTGAGAACTTCACTTTCTTTTCATCTTTGCATTGAGTGAAGCTTCCAGTTTGGAGGTAAGATCATCAATAGTTGGGATGGAGTGATTATTCACTTATTTCTTTAGCTTCCTTCCAAGATGGTCTCATGCCAAATATATAGGTTGGAAATTCATCTTTAGCCTAACAATCCCAATCACATTATTATTTTCGCTTTTTACACATTTGAGGATAATGTGAAGATCGTGCTATGTTTGTGAGGATTTGTGCCCTTTTAGAAACATGAATCAGCAAACCTAAATGCTGCATATAAACTACATACATAGAGCAGACTTACTGGGTGATCAAGTATTGCTTTTCTATGCTAATGCCAAAGGAATATGCCTAGGCAATTACAGGCAAGATAACTTTTAAAATTATAAATGTACACCTATACTTAACTTGACTTAAAAATATAGATCAACCACCAGCCTTTTGTACTTTTTATCCAGTTGTAGGAGCCCATAATACAAAACTGCACTCATAGCAACTTAAATACTCATGAACCTTTTATTAATTTTAAAAGGGAACATTTCTAAGCAGCACAAGAGTGCATCCATCTTTAATTTTTTACATACATACATACATACATACATACATACATACATACATACATACATACACACACACACACACACACAGAGTGTGGGCGATAGATACATCTTGCAGGTAGGATTATGCATGGACTAGGAGTATTCTTGTATATAAAGAAAGGTTCACATAAAAAACAAAAACAAACAAACAAAACTTAATGTAGAGTAGAGTAGAGTAGAGTAGAGTAGAGTAGAGTAGAGTAGAGTAGAGTAGAGTAGAGTAGAGTAGAATTCTTTACAGAGCCGAGGTGGCACAGTGGTTAAATGCAGCACTGCAGGCTACTTCAGCTGACTGCAGTTCTGCAGTTCGGCTGTTCAAATCTCACCGGCTCAGGGTTGACTCAGTCTTCCATCCTTCCAAGGTGGGTAAAATGAGGACCCAGACTGTGGGGGCAATATGCTGACTCTGTAAACTGCTTAGAGAGGGCTGAAAGCCCTATGAAGCGGTATATAAGTCTAACTGCTATTGCTATTGCTAAGTATGATTGGACACACAAGGAATTTGTCTTTGGTGCATCTGCTCTCAGTATATGTAAAAAGACAAGATACATTCATCAAGAAACTTTGAAGAGAAGAACCCTGGGAGATGCCAAGGTCCATAAGATATTGGACCTTCCTCTAAGTTAGATACATCCATTAGAACTTTAAATTCAGATGTGGTTCAAAATCAATGAGCAAATGAATTGTACAGATGTGCACATGAGAAAGATGTCCATGGTCAATGCAATGCAATTTAAATATTGTATTCATAGCGAGATGTGATGCTAGGATGGACATCAAAGTAGTCTATCATAACAGAGAACAAACTGTGTCTGTATTTCAGATTAGTCTTCTTTTAGAATTTTTAATCAAAAGGATTTTCTCCACCACCCTCACCCCAACCAAAAAAAGAAAGCGATTGGTTTCTAGTCTGACAATATTCTCTTTTGCTATATTGCAATGTGTTTCCTAGCAACCTTGTATTTGGCTGCTTAAAACAAAATAAGGGCATAATGGATGCAATCTAAATTTGGAGTGAGCAATCTAAAGTTGATTGGTGTTTTTCAAAGCCTTACTATAAATGATACTATTTCCTATCAAATAATAAAATCCATTAATTTCAAAATTTTAAATGAAGAAAGCAAAGCAAAATTAGTGATAGGAATGTTCAGTCATGAGAAAACTCCTTGTAGAAATTCTCATGTTTGCCTTTCAATTTGTTTGGAACAATGGCTAATTGCCCATGGAATGATTTTATTGCAGTGCGCTGTGAGCCTCCCTCCCTCCCCTCCACTTTTGGATTTCCCGTGAAATGCCTCTACTTTTATATATTTATTTACTTTTCCGGAATAAGGGGTGCTAAATTGTCTTTAGATTTTATTACTTTTTGCTTTTAAAAAATATTTAACAAATTTTAAAAATACTGTTGTTTTTGTTAACAAGGAGGAGAGTTAATCTGAATTATTATAGCTTTACTATTTAAGTGAGAGTCAGTTTGGTGTAATAGTGAGGATAACAAGCTAGAAAACTGGAAGCTCGTGAGTTTTAGTTCTTCTTAGGCACAAAGTCAGCTGGGTGACCTTGGGCCAGTCAATTTCTCTCTCAGCCCTAGAACAGGGGTCAGCAACCTTCAGCTCTGGAGACACATGTGGCTCTTTCATCCATCTGCTGTGTCTTCCTGTCACTGGTCAAACCACAATTTTGAGAGAAGCTTCCGGTTGGGAGGAGGGAAACACAACAGGGGGAAACTCTATGGGGAAACTCTATGGAAAAGGACGGGTTTTCCGGTTAGCTCTACAATTGACAGGGCTTTCAGTTAGGACAGGTAGAGGACAGGAGGATACTCTATGATCGGGGAACCAGACTTCTGGTTGGCTTCAGAATTTAATGGGGAGCTTTCAGTTAGGACCTTTGTGACCCTTTGAGTGTTTAAGGTTGCTGATCCCTGCTCTAGGAAGAAGGCAATGACAAACATTCAGAAATCTTGCCAAGAAAACTGCAATGACTTGTCCAGGCACTAGCCAGGAATCAAGATCAACTCAAACATAGACACACACACACACACACACACACACACACACACACGTATATGTTTTTCTTTTCTTTTGGTGAATAATATGTTTTTGTTTGAGGGATCACCATGAGTTTTCAAATTCAGAAAAGCTTGACAAGATTGAGCCTAGACTGAAGTTGTACCTTAGAAATCAGCTGAAGAGAGCATACCTGAATAGATCATGGGTGTCAAACTCATGTCGTTATCACTTGATATATGAGCACTCCCCCCTTCATTAAACAGGGCGTGGGTGGTGGCCAGCACGTGATGCATCCGGCCTGCCATCTGGGAGTTTGGCAGCTCTGAGTCAACAGATTCAGAGCATGTTCAAGATAAGGTCCCCATCCCAACCGTGACCCGACAAATGCACGCACAACAAAAGCGCGCTGACAAAACTGTGGCGAGAAAGCTGCGACATTGAAATCATGCCCACAACAGCATGCTGACAAAACCGCGCCCACAAAAGCGTGATTAGGGTTACGGTAAGGGTTAGGGTTAGGGTTAGGGTTATTTCGTTGTTTTCACATTGTTTGTTGATGGCGCGCTTTTGTCGGCGCGCTTTTGTTGGCGCACTGTTGTGGGCGCGATTTTGATGTCGCGGCTTTCTCGCTGCGGTTTTGTCAGTGCGCATTTGTCGTGCACGCATTTGTCGGTGCACCCATCCCAACAACATGTCACATATTGTGAAGGAAAGAAATACAAGCTATCTAGAGGAAAGAAAAAAAAATCTGACTTGGTCAATTAACCAAGCAGATAAACAGACCTCCGTGAAAGTGATGGCTTGTAGTACTGGCTTTTTGTGACAAACAATACTCTGATTCCCTACTGTGATTTTGCCTTTCTGTTACTGTTTGGTTTGTCTGGAACCTGAGACGGAGTCTTTTGAGATCATTCTGAAGTTAAACTTTATCTCTCTGGACTCTTTTTCTCAAGTAAGCTCTTGTGCCTTTTTTTCTGAACAGACAGCTTTGAGTTCCCAGTGTGCTTTCTGTTACTTTGGTGGAAGATTTATGACTGCAATAAATATGTTGACTTTGTTATCAGAAGCTGGTTGTGTAAGATGCAGTACAGAGCACTATATGAGGACATGGCTCTGAGGAAATTCCAGTTTAGTTAAAAATGAGAGAGGCAGCTCCTGGGAGTTCCTCTTTTAATATTTCATTCTTAATTTCTTCCCATCCATTTCCTTCTTTCTTTTGCTTTTATGCTACTTCCATCCTTGCCACTTTGACATTGCATTAATTTCAAAATCAAATGTATCAATTAACAATACTATTTTCCACCTAAGCGATTAGCAGCAAAACATTTCTCTCAATCATTCAAAAATTATCAAAATTTATGAAATATAATGAAAACTTGTCAGTATAAATCCTACGGAATTAGGTCATCATAAAAACCACAATAGAAAACCAAAGCATCGGGATTTGTCCCAACTCAGGTACTTCTCCTGTTCTCATCTCAGCTTCCAAATGGATTGTTGGGCACAAAGGACCAGGGCCATCCCTTGAGTTGTAGTTAGGAGATTTATTGCTAGAGCCTATGTACCAGAATATAATCAACTACAGTTCAATGGAATTCAAGAGAGGTTGGACTTAGATAATTTGTGGGACCCTAATGATTATAGGCTGATGAGTCATTTAAATACCTCTCCTTCCTGAGCATGCTGTTCTTCTACACACATATTTTTAAATCTTCCCGAATACTACCATATTTTTTGGAGTATAAGATGCACCCTTTTCCCTCAAAAAAGAGGCTGAAAATCTGGATACATCTTATACAATGAATACAGCATACTTTGCCTCCCAAAAACCCCTTCACCAAAATGGCCATGCATAGCCTTTAGGAGCCTTGCAGAGTGCAAATTTGCCCCCCCCCCCCAGTCCCCAGGAGCACTTTGCAAGGCTCCTAAAGGCTATGTCTGCCATTTTTTTTGACAAAAAACGGAACATTTTCTGCTTATTTTTTGCCCCCCCCAGCCCCCTAGGAGCACTCTACAAGCCTCCTAAAGGCTATCCATGCCCCCCCTTTTAAAAAATGCACCTGTTTTCATGAAAATTGGCTATTTTGGGCAGGTCTGCAGAGTGCAAAAACTTTTTTTTTTCTAATTTGCCTCTTCAAAACCTTGGTACGTCTTACACTCTGGTGCGTTTTATACTCCTAAAAATACAGTAGGTGCAAGGATGCAGTTCCTACATTTGGAAAGATCCCCATAGACATAGCAATCGCAATAGCAATAGCAGTTAGACTTATATACTGCTTCATAGGGTTTTCAGCCCTCTCTAAGCGGTTTATAGAGTCAGCATATTGCCCCCAACAATCCGGGTCCTCATTTTACCCATCTCGGAAGGATGGAAGGCTGAGTCAACCCTGAGCTGGTGAGATTTGAACAGCCAAACTGCAGAACTGCAGTCAGCTGAAGTAGCCTGCAGTGCTGCATTTAACCACTGCGCCACCTCGCAGTGATGGAAGCTCCTGCAGATTTGCTCTTTGGGGATCTTGGAAGTTTCTCCTGAGTGTTACATTTCACATGGGGTGGAGTCTCTCAGCAAGCACTTTCCACCTGTTATGAAAACACCATCTTTGTTCCTGAACAACATTTTTCATTATAGAATCATTGGTTCTGATAACCATGAGAATGGGAGATGACTCCTAATTTGCCTGTTCAAACAAGAGTAGAGAAAGCAGATAGTGCAGTTTATACATATTCAATTTTGTAATGGCTGAAATAAGACTTCCTAACTCCAGTGATATGGACCAATGATGTATAGGTACAAATTAAGTATTTGCAGAATGCATTTCTTTTGATTTCCATGCTGATTGAGACTTTGCTCAAAAGACCCAATTAACCTGTAATGGATAAGAGAGGAGGGCCAACAAGTACAACTTCACTTCAATGTGTTAATTGTATTTAATCATCTGCATTGGTCTATAACAGAATAAAATTGTGACCTATGTCCAATAGTACTGTTAATGCTACCATTCTGCACATTATTAATCTCATATAAAAATGAATCTTTGGTTGAACAGGAAAAAAGAGAAGAGAACAGGACCTTTATGAGCTAGTTTGTACATTCATCCATTTCATTACAAAGAAATAGAAAGATTTTGTATTTCCTTACATAGTTATTTTCAATAACCTTTTATGTAGTCCTTTTTTTTCTCCAAATAGTGCTTTTAACGAAATGACTTATCTTTTGTGCACATATGCATTGCATTTTTTTTATTGTAGAACTTTAATTGCAAAATTCAGAATATTGCCAATCTTATACTATAACTGGCTTTGGTGGGCATTGGTTCTCAGACACATTTACATTCTTTTCTTCCTCCTCTACACAAAATAATTTGATGTGTTCATCTATTTCTCCACCCTTCAAAAGGAAACCAAATGTGAAAATGACTGATTAATTTAATCAGAGTGAACAATTGAAATACTAATGACAAGAGAAGTCTCAACATCTCCTACTTGCCAAAGTGGTATGTATGTATGTATGTATGTATGTATGTATGTATGTATGTATGTATGTATGTATTTGTGTGTATAAGTGTGTGTGTATGTATGTATGCATGCATGCATGCATGCAGATAGATAGATAGATAGATAGATAGATAGATAGATAGATAGAGATAGATAGATAGATAGATAGATAGATAGATAGATAGATAGATATATAGATATAGACACACACACACACACACACACACACACACACTTATTCCTATGTCTTACTTTACCAGTAGGATTTTGTGAAGCTTTGAAGGGTGTTCAATTCAAAGATGTGATTGAATCACCCCATTGAAGCAGATTTGTCAACTGAACAAAGGATAACTTTGAGGCAACAAATCAAATCAAGTGACTGGAAAGTGTTTCAGATTTAGTAGATTTTCTACTAAATTTTTGGGGTTGTTAAAGACGATGTATACTGCTACAGCTTCAGTTCAGTTCACATGGCTAGACATAATCCTTAACTTTATTCTCTCCTGTATTAAATGAATGCAACACATTTGTGCTGCTCCTGCCGTCACAACTGAAAGTTCACCTTAGCTCTCAGCACTCTGAGTATGGGTTAAGATTAATCAGCTCTATACAAACCATTCGGCGGGTTAAAGTTGTACAGATTGAACAGGTACTAAGTTCTTAGTGTTGGTTCAAGCACTTACTGCTTTCAAGGACTGCAGGGCTACAACATTTTTGAAAGTATTTTTGAAGCTGGAAGAGACAATTTTGCATTTGTCACAATTTTTCTTAAGGCTCTTATGCAAGGGTATTTGGAGAGTGATATTCTTTCCATTTCTCATCCCAGCCACCTACACACACACACACACACACACACACACACACACACCACAGATGAACATTTTCCCAACCTTATTCTGATGGAGAAACTAGGATGAAACTTCAAAAAATTGTCTCCTCCAAAGGATCTATCATGAAAGCTACATTTATCCCATCCCATGTTGTGGCCTGCCAGCTGTCAGCAGAGCTGGCGGTAGACTCGGATCATGAGGAGGTTGGGGAAGAACTTGGGCCAGTTCTGCAGTCTGGGGAAGGCTTTGATGGATGCTTTGTGTTGGACGCAAAGCCAGGGCCAACCGACATTTCCCAGCCACCAAAAAGGCAGCTGCCTTTGGAGGCTGAGATAAGTGGGGAGGAAGAACAGCTGGGGTCTATTCCAGATGTGCATATGTGCAGAGCTGTTAGGAAAGGAGAACAACTGAAAGCAAGGAGTCAACTTGAGAAGCAAGGCACACGTAGATGCTGAATGCCCCTCCATGGCTGGGGAATAAATAGAAAGAAAGGGGAGTTGTGGTTCTAGGAGACAACAGTTCAGATTTCTGAAGATTTGGCTCATCATGTTTTGTGCCTCAGAGACTGCTTGCCAGAACTTAATTGGCAGATTTGCACTGGGAGTTCATGGTCCGGCAATTATCTCAAGGAACTGATAAGTTCTGTTACTGCAGAATACGCTTTGAAGGACTATTGCCTGGACTTTTTGGTGTGTAAATGCCATTAATTCACAGGAGATAAATAAAGAAGGTTTTTCATGACAAGGAGTCTGTTTCTTTTTTTTGCTAAGGCTGGGTCAGTACATCCTAGCCTTCTAACCACCCCAGCTTTTCTGTTTGCTCTCCCCAAAAACCATGCTTTTGAGAAACTGCCAAAATATAACACAGGTAGTCCTCGATTTATGATCACAATTGAGCCCCCAAATTTCTGTTGTTAAGTGAGTTGGTCCCATTTTACAACCTTTCTTGCCATAGTTGTTAAGTGAATTAATGCATTTGTTAAATTAGTAACACGGTTGTGGAGTGAATCTGGCATCCCCACTGACTCTGCTCATCAGAAAGGACACAAAAAGGGGTCACGTGATCCTGAGACACTGTAACTGTCATAAAAATGAGTCAGTGGCCAAGTGTCCAAATTTTTATCATGTGACCATCAGGAATGCTACCACAGTTGTAGTTATGAAAATGATCATGTCACTTTTTTCAGTGCTGTTGTAACTTGGAAAAGTCACTAAACAAATAGTTGCAAATCAAGAACTACAAATACTCAAGTATAATAATAGTTATAAAGAGCTAACTACTTTATTTTCCTAACTAGGAAGCCCTATCCAATGTTGCTATTATCAATAAGCTTGGCTTCATTGACATGTTTCTCTCTCCCTCCCCCCCCCCCCAAGTTCAAATTTGTCATCTTGACTTGTGGTTGATGGTTGCTACAGTTTTGATTTGTTCTTCAGTTCTGACTGGTGTCACATCCATGAATTCTAATCAGAGACCCAATTATTGTTTTCAGACCAACCTCAAGAATGGTGAGTGAATTTTTAATACTATAACTTGTTGCTTGTATCCTTACGAGTTATATTGGGTTCCACCACAAAACCGTGCTCGACTAAACCGTATCCGACTAAACCGCGTAGCTGACGTCATCAACAGGGCGACAACAGCGCGGAGACAGAAGCACGCTGTAAACCCTAAACCTAAAATTAACCCCTAAACCTAAACTTAACCCCCCTAAACCTAATCCTAAACCTAACCCTAAACCTAACCCTTAACCTAACCCTAAACCTAACCCTAAACCTAACCCTTAACCTAACCCTAACCCTAATCCTAACACTTAACCTAATCCTAAACCTAACCCTAACCCTTAACCTAACCCTAAAGCTAACCCTTACCTTAAGTTGAATCGGCTTGCTTTTAAAGCACTATTTAAAGTGCCCTTCTTTCTCCGTGCTGGCTGTTGTCACCCTGTTGATGATGTCAGTGACGTGGTTTAATCGTGCGCGGCTTAGTCGAGCGTGGTTTTGATGGGTCACGGTTATATTGATATTGATTGTTTCCTGGTTGCTTATTTGTACCCTATGACTATCATTAAGTGTTATACCTTATGATTCTTGACGAATGTATCTTGTCTTTTTATGTACACTGAGAGCATATGCACCAAAGACAAATTCCTTGTGTGTCCAATCACACTTGGCCAATAAAGAATTCTATTCTATTCTATTCTATTTTATTCCATTCCATTTCATTCCATTTATTGTAATACAGCACTCAAGGGAATAAAAAGAATTAATACAGTACCAAGCATGAGGACCAAGGTCATATGTAACATGAATGATGGCCATTAAGTTTCCCTTAATACAAAGTTCATTTGTATTAAGGGAAACTGTGGGGAGCGTGGGAATTTGCTTTATAAATGTGACATTTCCATTAATGGTTTACATTAACATTTTCATAAATTCCCAATTTCAGAAAGGGAGAATTCATAAAAATCGAGTCAAATACTGGAGCTACAGGTTATTTACTTTTAACATATTATGTTTATGCTGATTAAGAGAGAATTAAGCCCAGACCACTGAATCATATAAAGATTGAATGGTAATCACATGTGCCTTATGTGCTTGCTGCTTCATAAACATCAAGAATGTGCCCATGACTGTAGATAAACAGAGGACCTTCTCTTTTGTTATGCACTTTGGCTTTGCATTAACAAAATTTATTCATCTGTTGCAACATTTGTGATGTGATGTCTCCCCAGCACAGTGGTGGGTTGCGGGTTCCAACCGGTACGGTTGGAATGGGCTTGCCGGCATCCACGTGGTCAGCAGAGCATAGTGCAGGTGCTGTATGCACTGTGCCCGTGCATGGAAGCACTGAAGACGTAAAAGGACGGTAACAAGCGAGGACGGGCGGGTGGGTCCTCTGGGGTGCTCCGGGCTGGCTCCAGTCTGCCCGTACCAGGGCATACCGCCTGCAACCCACCACTGCCCCAGCACCTGAATGGAAACCAGTGTAGGAGTCCAATGCACATCTTAGGAGCTGAATTTAAAGGCTGATGACTTTAACAAGTTCTTTATTGCCAGTTGTCTGCTCAACTATCCATTGAACTATTGGGGGGAGGGGGGTTAAAGTAATTCAAATGATATAAATTAATATTGCTCCAGAGATCACAATGTGCAAATAAATCTCCAAATTTTGGATTGCAATACATTTCATGTCAATCATGCAATAAAGTGTCAGAGGGTATGAAAGTAAAAAGCCTAACGCAGGGTATAAATTGAACAAGGCCATTAATGGGCTGAAGCAGTCAGCTAGGAATTGGAAAACATGTTTAGATACTTCATTTAAGGGTCTTGAGTTGCAAAGCTGATGGTTGCAAATAGATGGAAAAGGTGCAAGGTGGAGATTGTCAACTATTAGAGTTTGTAGATGATCTTTGTTTCATTAAAAAGGATGTATCACAGCAAAAAAGATTCTCAGATATTTGAAGGGAATTGTGAATTTGGGTCTTCAAATACAGGTATCTGAATAATATTAGGTTATTTGATATTATTTCTATTCCAGTCATGAAGGGAGGAGTGTCAGAATATTCATGAACTGAAGTAGGACATAGCAACAGGTCAGCCATTGGGGACTGGCTGGAATAGGGCATGGTAACAAGGTCAGCCAATGTATAGACATGCATTTGAGTCAGCCAACAGGAACTATTTGGTGACTGAGAGCCATGCCAGATGGCTTGGAGCCTGGGCATGTCTTACCTATGTAGCTCTGAGTCTGTGCAAGAAAACTAATATAGTCTGCTCTCTGAATTGAAACTGGAAACCAATCTCTCCTCTGCTTGTGTTTTGCCTGTAACTACTACCACGTTGGAGAATCCACTATTGGTATTGTACATTTATTCATGTGTTATTATGTATATAAAGAAGTTAATGAATCATGCTGAATCAGTTTTCTGTGTGTGCTTTCTGGATGAGATTTCTGCAACAAACTCTAACATAAAGCTACAAATGAAATTAAAAGAGAAACCATAAGAAATTGTATTAATGGTAATAAGGCTCTTGAAGACTCTTTATATCTTGCTTTTTAAGATTAGAATCTGGTCTACATTTGAGTCCATGTTTCTGGTTGCCTGTTAGATATGACCCTTTGAAACATATCAACTGTAGGGAGATTTTTAATCATAGGCCATATTTGGCATTTCAATTATTAGAGCATCGTTATCAGAATGATGATCTGCACCTGCTTGATTAGCCGCCACTTTGCACACAGCACTGTTTCTCACAGAAAACATTTCTGTTTCTTTTTTTTCCCTTTTCTCATGATTGCCAACAGAAAATGAGAAATATAATTTCAGGGAGGCTCACAAGAGCATTTTTGCTGCACGTGCTGTATTTGCAAACCAGATGGCATTTTTTTAACCCCTTTTCTCTTTAGAAGATTGAAATGTTAATTGCATTGCAACCAACATATCCCCGATTTTATCATTCTTCTTTTGCCTGACTAATTTCCCTTAATAAACCTATCTTTGAAAGAAAGGAAATGGATCAGTTTGTATTCCTGTGGTGGGAGGATAATGCTTGTTGTAGGTGTTGGCAGGAGATACAACTTGTTTCTCATAGAGGTGGAGGCGGTTTGCTCCACTGTGAACCAACGAAGCCTGTGGGAGTAATCATAGAAATGGAAAAAAAGGGTATGTCACACTCACTACCCTTTCATTTACTGATATTGTTTTGTTATTAAAAATACTACTTATCCACCTTTCCATTGGAAAAAAAATGTTCAGAGCAGCTAATTAGTGGTAACACTCAGTAACCTTATAATAACTATAAATTTAATGACAACATAATTCATAAATAAATCAGGGAGAATAACATCTAGCAGGCTGGGAAGTCAACAAAATAATAAAGTAGGAGTCCATCATGTTACAAGCCCAGCAGAACAGCTGCAAGGTACTCCTTATTCAAATTTCAATTTATTACCTGGCCAGGAAAATGGTATTTGACGATTGCTATGAATGTGTTTCATCACAGCTAATAAGTAAATTAAGTGAAAATATTGTGCTTGCTTCATAGTGAGCAATTAACCCAATGATTTACTACATACTTGGGTTTTTTAAAAGCAGATAGTTGAGTAAAAATTTCATCCAGCCAACTGATTTTAAATATAAAATATGTATGCAACCTTGGTTTATAATAAATATTAATTATCTTACCATACTTTGTTCCCCCAAATGTTTTCCCCAAGATAAAGATCCTCCAAAGTGGAAATTGGGTGTTGTCATGAATTTTTGTGCATGAATTGTATTGTAGTAGAGTAAATACTGTGTTGGCAAAAACTACTACAAGTATCTTGGTACTCAATTGCTTCAAAACTCTTCAAATTTGATACTCAACTCACTTTGACATGAAAATGGTGTCACGGTACTCACCATTTGTTTGGTACTCAACACTTTGACCATGGGGAATGGACAAGAAGTAACCATCCTCAGAAAGTCACTGCAAAAGGAAGTGGGGGACAGCTGCAGAGGTGGACAGGAAGTTCCTGTTCCTCCCAGAACCAATTAATGATGAGTATCAAGGTACAACTGTACTACTTTTCAACTTTTGTTGGTTCCTTCCTACAATCACAGAGATAATACTGCATACTCATTGCTATAAAGTATTAAAAAGTGATTCCAAAGAATAATCCCTCTCCCTCAGAATCATTGGTTGTCACTGAGATGAAATTTGTATCTTCTGAAGATTCTGATTTTGCAAGCCTCTGCATTTACATGGATAGAATGGTAAAAAGAAGTAACACTGTGCTTATAATCTTTAATATCCTTTCACTAAAATATGATCAAGTTACAAGAGTATAATATCCAAGGGTAACCAAAATTCATGAAATGTCCATTGAACTTAACTTATCCATTTCACAAGCATAAGAGAAAACAGCGTCACTCATTGTGAAATTAATGCTTTGTTGGTACCATGTTACATTTCCACAAAGGATTTGAGCCATGATCAAAGATCTAATGCCTGAAGGCTGACAACAAAGGCAAATACCAGGCCAAGAGGGAGGTAACAACCTTCAGATAAGAAACCACCATTCTGAAGCTTGATAATGCTGGATGACAATCAGCAGCTCAGCATCATGATTGTATTAAGTGCATCTGCTCCAGGAGTTTTGAGACATTTATCTGATAAGGTTTGCTAGAATAAAACCTCCTGAAGGAAATAAGGAGAAAAGGATTGAAAATATTTTACATCCCAGCCAGAATATGATCAGCATGATTATTTAGAGTTTGTCTGAATTTTCTCCCTAAATGAACTGTGAAAAAATTCAAATGACATAGTGAAGGAAGTCAGTCATCTGATAAAAATCTACTGAAGTTGCTAGGGAAGACCAGCAAGAAAAATAGATCCCCAGAGAGCAATTGAATCATGATAAGTGAAATTTAAGGTTGAGGTTGAATTTGCTCTTCAAATCCTGACAAATTTGACCAGAAGCTAAACAACTGTTGATCCTGGAGCCCTGATAGGGACCTACTACATTAGGAATGTCTGACCAGGTAGCAAAAAATTTTATCCCCAGGCTTCTCATCACCTTGGTTTTTAATTTTAATTTTTAACTTTGTATTCCATTGTAATTATGTTTACTCTTTTAAAACTTTTATTATATTGTAACTGTAAGCTACCCAGAGTGGCTGAATTAGTAATATAGATGACATAGAAATCTAAATAATATTAGTAATAATAATAATAATAATAATAATAATAATAATAATAATAATACTCCGCCATTGCCGGTCCCAAGCCCGGATGAGAAAGGAGGAGGGTTGGGGTCAGGTTGGCAACTGGCCCCATAAAAAAATCCGCCAACCCATACAATATGGTGAAAGAAACGGATAAAAATTTTATACCGCATTGGTCGTCGCGCGGGTTAACAAGGGCCGCGGCGGATGTTGGGGTCCCTGGACATCCGTCGACAAGTGGGCTACAAGTGGACCAGCCAACAAAACAACAAAAATATAGGGCAGATGAAAACCGTGCCACAATGGCCTGTTACTACAACTCAGAGCCAGAAAACAGAGGTTATTTAAAGCGAATGTATGAATTATGGAAAGAACAATATACAGATTCAAATGTTAGTGAACAACGACTAGCAGATCAAAGGCGATTTATTATACGGAATAAAGTGTTTTGTGAAGTTGAACTTGAGGAAATTCAGGCAAATTGCAAAACCAAAAAAACTATATCACAGGCGGAAATAACTGATATTCAAGACACAACTAAAGACATTATAGTAGAACTCCCAGAAGAAGCTCTCGGGGAGGAAATAACACCACCACCAATAGAACCAGTTATCACTGAACCAACTGATGAACTAACTCAAAAACAAAAAGAATTGAAGGATAAGATCATGGAGCATTTTCTGCTTAATGAGGAAAGGCAACGTTTACCATCACTAAAAACTGTGCCTAAGAAAATTTTGGCCCCTATCATGAAAATGGTTAATGCAGTGTTTTCAATAATTGAATCAGGATCCATCTTGGAAATGAACCAGTTAATGTACAGCGCAGCTGTAATAGTCACTAATGAACTAGGCATTAAAATCAAAGTACCTAGTCACACAACAGAAAAAGCATCAAAGCCAAAGTGGAAAATCCGATTAGAACAAAAAGTCAAAAAATTAAGGGCAGATGCTAGTAACTTAAAGAACATGCATGAGCAACGGCTTAAAAACAACAAAACCATAGATCGGCTAATCAGAAGATATCGATTGGATACAAGAAACATCAATGAAGCTGTAGAGATTGTAAAACAGCAGATAACAGCAACAGCTAGAAAAATTGAAAGATATGAGGCATGAATCATCCAATATAAACAAAATCAGCAATTTTGATCAGACCAACGGCATTTTTTTTATCAAAGTCTTAATGTGAATGGTGACACCAAAAGTGAAAAACCGGAAAAGCAGGCCACAGTTGAATTCTGGAAAGAATTGTGGGAAAATGCAAAGGGCTACAATAAGGAAGCAAAGTGGATACATGACTTTGAGAAAAGCATTGGCAACAAACAAATGCAAGTATTAGAAATAACAACTGAGATGATCAAAAATAGAGTAAAAAAGGTAAAGAATTGGACATCACCTGGAAAGGACCAATTACATGGTTTCTGGCTAAAATATCTGACCAGTTTACATGCAATATTGGCCCGGCAACTGAATGAAATTTTACAAAAGGGACAAATTGATGAATGGTTGACAACTGGAAAAACATACTTGATTCAGAAAGATGCAACTAAAGGAACAACACCTGAAAACTACAGACAAACAAACTACAAACTAAATTGAATGGTGGAAATACAATCAAGGCCATAAATACCTGGGCAATACGAGTTATAAGATATACAGCTGGTATAGTTAACTGGATACAAGCTAATTTGGACATTTTGGACTGAAAAACCAGGAAACTAATGACAATGCACTACAGTTTACATCCACGTGGGGCTACTGATAGATTGTACCTGCCCCGAAAATCAGGTGGCAGAGGATTATTACAAGTGAAGCAAACAGTTGAAGAAGAAAAACATGCACTGGCTGATTATTTAAAAGAAAGTCAAGAACATCTATTAATCGAAGTGAAAAACAAAAATCTACTGAAGGCCCAACAGACGAAACAAGAATACAGAAAAGATGTGATAAAATCAAGAATGGAGAGTTGGCAGAAGAAAGCACTGCATGGCCAATTTCTGGAAAAAATAAAAGATAAAGTGGACAGTGAACAAACTTGGTTATGGTTAACAATAGGTACATTAAAGAAAGAAACAGAGTCACTAATCCTGGCTGCGCAAGAACAAGCTATCCGCACAAATGCCATTAAGGCCAAAATCGAAAAATCCTCTGATGATGCCAAATGCAGACTTTGCAAAGAAGCTGATGAAACTGTTGATCACATACTCAGCTTCTGTAAAAAAAATCACGCAGACTGATTATAAATTGTGGCACAATTCAGTAGCAAAAATGATCCATTGGAAAAATTATAATATTAAAACAGCAACAAACTGGTGGCAACATCAGCCGGAAAAGGTTACCGAAAAACCGATGGTCAAGATCTTGTGGGATTTCCGTATACAAACGTACAAAATACTGGCACATAATACACCAGACATCACACTGGTTGAGAAAAATAAGGTCACAATCATAGACATTGCAATACCAGGTGATAGCAGGGTTGCCAAGAAGGAACATGAAAAAATCGCAAAATACCAGGACTTAAAAATCGAAATTCAACGACTGTGGCACAAACCAGCAGTGGTAATTCCAGTGGTAATTGGCACAATGGGTGCTATTCCAAAAGCACTGGAGTTACATTTAAAACAGTTAAAAATTGACAAAATCACCATCAGTCAAATGCAAAAAGCCGCACTGCTTGGATCTGCACGCATATTACAAAAATATGTTACGATGTCCTAGGCCCCTGCGTGGGGCCCGACTAGTAACCCATGCCAAATCTGGCAAAACAACTGGCCGCTGTGATACAATTGTATAACAACAACAACAACAACAACAACAACAATAATAATAATAAATGTTTTTAAAATGTTAATTAACAGATATTAGTTAGCCCTGAATGCTTATAGTTGTAATTAAATAAACTAGGTTATGTAAAGAAACAAATTTATTTTTGTATTTATGAATTGTAAGTTTTATTATTGCTGAATTTAATAACAATTAATAATAAAGATGTTTTGATGACAACCTTCCTATTCTGCAGACATCCTTGTCTGACCATGACAGAACAATTGCCCAGCAATTAATTTCTCAGAATGCAGTGGATAAGCAATGAAACACAAGAGAATAGTGCATCAATTCTTAAAGAAAATATTACAAGGAACAATATGCTTCAGCCACCTCATGTTAAATTTGAAAATAAATTGCTACTTATAATTCCACTGACATCTTGACATGCTTTTAACAAATAAAGAAAATGACCATCTTTTTTTCAAATGAACAAAAAAGAAAGGGTAGCTATCATTCCACAATATACGATTTAAAATATAGCTCAGTGCATATATCCCTAGCTCCACCATAGAAATCAACATTGTACGTTATAGATGTCATTATTTCATTGGACGTAGCAGTCATTGGTATATTATTTACTTGATTTGAATAAAAGATAATCCATCACTATCAAAATATTTTAAAAAATAACCAAAATAGACCATGATGAAAAAAAATCAGCTTCCATGATTTTAATAAAATATGGGTTGAGGAGCTATTTTGACCAGCATCAACTTCATTTTGGTCAAAAAAAAATATAACAGGATGCTTTTCTTAAGTTTTCCAAGCCTATCTGCAAGATATTAATCTCTGTTGAATATGTTCAGTTCAACTTTCTTATACTGGCAAGTTTGACACTTGATCTTGTATACAAATCAATGCTTTCTGAATCCCAAACAGACATTTTCACTGTTCGGGCCTCTATTTTTCAGTTAAATGCAGTTTAGCATTCAACTGAACACGCTACCTAGACTAAAATTAAGGGCTATAATTCCATAAGTTTTGATTTTTGTCCAGGTTAATGTTTTGGTTTCTCCAGATTAAAATACAAAAGTTTTCTCTTTGCCAAGAAAATGGAAACTGTGCAGCCTGAAGCTGTGCCAAAATCAATCTTGCAAGTACATTTTTTTCATTCTCATGTAAAAATCTTATGCTCAGAGATTTTACAAATTTCACTTTAACTATGTTTTTGAATATTTAAAAAATGAGTTCTTCCAAGTTTCAAATGGTCTCCACCCTAGTGATATTTTGAAGGACTTTGAAGATGTGACTCTTTGTCTAGGCCTTTGGTGTGGACAACTGATGCCACACTTTTCTTTGTTTCTATCTTGGAATTGTTTTCTTTTGTATTGTTACTTGTTTTAAAACACCTTTACCAATTTATAAATTTCCCAGAGTTGTAACTAACATAAACATTTGAACTTATTTGTTTGTTTGCAGATGTTTCATTATCTGGCTAGATAATATTATCTGTGCTAGTGAGTGTGGGGTTCATATACAGTAGATTCCAGTGCTGGTGTTCATGGAGCAGTAGTGGGTTTCAAAAAATTTTGGAACCTACTTTGTGGATGTGGCCTGCTTTGTGGGAGTGGCTTGCCGGCCATTTGACTGGGTGGGAGTGAGGTAGCCAATCAGTGAGTGGAGGGCGGGGCTGGGATAGTGCAGATGGGCAGGGCGAGTGAGCAATTGAGCGGCTTCTGGACAGGTGGGGGCAAGCAAATGAGTGAGCGACAGGGCCAGGGCAGGCGTTCCGGAACATATTTCAGGGTCCACCAGTGGAACCTCTTCTCACTGGTTCGGTAGATTTGACCAACCGGTTCTACTGAACCAGTAGCGAACTGGTAGGAACCCACCTCTGTCATGGAGGTGATTCTTTTCCTAGTAATTACATTGGTATCTTAGTACTCCTCATTAATTGGTTCCATGAAGCACAAGTACTAAAAACAATGTGTACCAAACAAACCATGTTGACTAACCATGTGACCCTTTGTTTTGGCTGGGAAGGACTTCCTGTCTGTCTCTTTTCCTATGCCAGTGGCCTTCCCAGCATGGGTGACTTTCTCTGAGCCCATTTTCCATTCCTTTTGCAGCGAACTTCCCAGCCTAGCTGACTTCCTGTCCATTCTCCATGGCTGCACCATCTTCCTTTCACAGCACATCGAGTATCAAACAAACAAGTACAAGGATAACATTTTCACATCAAAATGTGTTGAATAATAAATTCAATGTGTTTTGAAGAAGCTGAGTACCGAGGGACAACTGTACTTGATTAGGATATTGTTTTTTGCTCTCTGGTTTTAATTCTTGCTTATCTGGTGTAGCCTGCTGAAAATAATGTGTTCTTGTCTTTTGGTTTCATTCTTAGTTTTTTTTTAATTGTTTCTTTTGAATGGTGCATTGAATGATGTGAAGTGTTTGCCACCCATCATACCTGTTGTGACCCACCAGCAGCCAGCGGAGCTGGTGGCACACTCAGACAGTGAGGAGGTTGGGGAGGAACATGGACCAGTCCTGGAGTCTGGGCAAGGATGAGTGCTCTGCATTGGAGGCAGAGATAGGGCTGTCCAACAGTTATCAGCTGCCTTTGGTGTCAGATATCAGTGGGAGAAAAGAACAGCTGGAGCCTGTTCCCAATGTGTGCATGCACAGAGCTGGCAGGAGAAGGGAACAGTTAAGGAACAAGGGTGAACTCGGGAGTAAAGGCACAGGTGGATGGTGAATGACCCCTCCCATAAGGAATAAAGAGGAGCGAAGGGGGAGGGGAGTTTGCAGGTGACAATTAGTCCAATTCATTAGGGTGAAGATCTGTTCCTGACTTCTTCCCAAGTAATTGCTGGTACAGAGTGGAGTTTGGAAGATATCAGACTGGTAGCTCTTTAAGTCTGATAAAGGCCTGTAATTGTGAAATCTCTTGAAAGACTGTTGGCCAGGATTTTGCTGGAGAAGAATTCCCTTGAACCTATATAAAAGAGGTTTGATTGGGACAAGGAGTCTGATTCATTATTTTGGGGAGCATAGGTCAGAACAGTACCATGAGGCAACACTGAAATGTAAATGTGTTGCAATAGATGCAGCAGAAGACTTATAAGAAATACATCTCAGGGTTTCATTCTGTTGCTGAAATCTTATAAAAGTCTCAAAAATTCATTTCACTTTTGAAAAAAAAGTCATATGATGTAGATGATGTAGACAATAAAATATATTGAGACTTTCAACTAATATGAAGAATATTGCAAGTGACATATATATATATATATATATATATATATATATATATATATATATATATATATATATATATATATATATATATATATATATATATGTTTTCTGAGGTTTTCGCGGGTGTTAGTATGTAGGTCTCTAGTTGTTCGGGTTTTCTCCCGCGTAGAATTGGATATGTCTTTGCGACGTTTCGACGAAGTCACATTCGTCATCTTCAGGCTGCTGCTGACTACTTCAGGTTTGGTGTTTCCAGTTTCTACTCCTGGAAACACCAAACCTGAAGTAGTCAGCAGCAGCCTGAAGATGACGAATGTGACTTCGTCGAAACGTCGCAAAGACATATCCAATTCTACGCGGGAGAAAACCCGAACAACTAGTGACCTATATATATATATATATATATATATATATATATATATGTGTGTGTGTGTGTGTGTGTGTGTGTGTGTGTGTGTGTGTGTGTGTGTGTGTGTGTGTGTGTGTGTGTAGTATTTGTGTTTGTCTTTGTGTTTGTCTCTATATATATACATACGCACACACACATATAATTTTATATTTTGTATAACATTTAGCTTTACTTCACTTTTTATTTTTCTTTGATTTTTTTTTCATTTTCTTTTCTCCTGCTGACTGTCTGTTTGTATTAGTTTTTGTCTACTTGTTTAAAAGGTTTACTTCATTATCTATCGAGATTCTCAGTTATCCAGGTCATGGTTGTGCCAAAGGTGCTTTTTCAAGATGCAACTGGAGTTTTTGGTTTTTCTTTTCATTAATTTTAAAAAAGAATCTCAACAAAATTCAATTCATTAAAAAAAGGAAATTATGCAACTTATAGAAATTATACTTTAATTTATACTCCAACGTATACTTGTATATAAAAGTGGATAAAATCCAAAGCAAATTGTGCATTTTAAAAATTGCAATTTGTAGTACAAACAACAGGGTTACTAATAGGTTATAATAGATTACAATTTTAGAGAATCTATCAAAATTAAATCATATTGATAACAGAATACATTTGGTACTTTGACATTGCAGTGTAGAGCTGTAGATTATTGTTCTGTTAAGCCTTAGGATCCTCAGCGTATGTATTTTGGTAATAGCAATATTACTAGTAAGACCACACTTAGAATACTGCATCCAATTTTGGTCACCACACTATAAAAAAGACTCTAGAAAAAGTGCAGAGAAGAGCAACCAGGAGACTGATTAGGACTAAAACATATGAAGAATGGTTAGAGGGACTGGGCATGGCTAGTCTAGTGAAGAGAAGACCAGGGGAGACATGATAGCAGTGTTCCAATATTTGAGTGGCTGCCACAGACAGGAGAGGGTCAAGCTATTTTCCAAAGCACCTGAAGGCCAGACAAGGAATAGTGGATGGAAACTGAACAAGGAGAGATTCAACCTAGAAATAAGAAGGGACTTTCTGACAGTGAGAACAATCAACCAATGGAACAACTTGCCTTCGGAAGTTGTGGTGGCTTCATCACTTGAGACTTTCAAGAAAAGATTGGACTGCCATTTGTCAGAAATGATGTAGGGTTTCCTGTTTGAGCGAGGAGTTGGACTAGATTACTTACAGTAGAAGGTCCCTCCCAACACTGTTAATCTGTTAAATCTTTTAAATCAATATTATGTAAAGTAATATACCACTTCATATTGCTTTACAGCATTCTCTGAATGGTTTACAGTGTCAGCATATTGCCCCCAACAATCTGGGTCCTCATTTTACCAACCTCGGAAGGATGGAAAGCTGCAGAGCATGCGAATTTATATCCCATTTCCCCTCTTCCAAAGGAGAAGCAAATAGATAACAATCTAAAGCATAAACCTATGTCAGCTGAAAGCAAATCATCCAAATCAAAAGACAGAGAAGAAATTATGACTAGTCCAATTCCCAGCATATTTGCTGAGAAATAAATCTTGCTATGATCAGTGGAGCTTGAACCCAAATAAATGTGCATATGATTGTAGCCTGATACTAATACATTATGCAATAAATCAATCAATTCTGACAAATAGGTTTTTTTCTTTTTTCTTTTAGCAGTAGCAGAAACTAGCAAGGTAGTAAGCAAAATTACTTCCCTGGTAAATGTCACATGGGAAGTGTAGGAGCCATTTTCCTCTAAGTTAAAATGGTTTCATAGTAGAACACCCTGCCGTAAGAAATGGTAGTGTCTACCTCACTCCTTCACTTATGTGTTGTGACTTGTCAGTCGCTGGCCCCTCTGGTAGTGTGGGAGTTGAGCCCAGGATCAAGGCAATCTGAGAGCTCAAAGGGGAAAGAGAGAATGGAGCTGTCAGAGATAGACACAGAGGTAGAGCCTGGGCCGTTCATCAGTCCTCAGATGGAGAGTCAACAGTCCCCAGATCTGGAGGTGGCTGATGCGCAGAAGGCAGAGATGAGGAGAACAGCGGGTATCGATGAGCCGGTCCTTGGTATGGAAGTACCCCTGCTGCTAGCTAACCCCCATTCTAGCTCTGGGGGATAAAAGGCAGAGGGCAGAGAAGAATAGGTGTGGCAGACAACTATTCATCTCCCCGTCAATCAGCCACTGATAACCTGACTCCTGAATTCTGTCTGGAATTCTTCCTTTGATTCTGTGGTGCTGAAAGTCAGGTGTGTCTTTTGAGTGTGTGTGTATGTGTGTTTGTGTGTGTGTGTGTCTGCTGCTGCTGGAAAAAAGTGAGCACAACTTCCAGGACTACTTTTGTGAGTGTGGAAAGAGAGAGAGAGAGAGAGAGAGACAGACAGAGAGAGAGAGAGAGAGAGACAGAGAGAGAGAGACAGAGACAGAGAGAGAGAGAGAGAGAGAGAGAGAGAGAGAGAGAGAGAGAGAGACTCCTGGTGTGTTGGGGCCATTTCAGGGCCCAACTTTGCTTTCCACAAGCATTTAAAGACTTGTCAGCCTGTGCTGTGTGTGTGTGTGAGAGAGACTTTTGCCAGGTTAGGATTACATAATTACATTATGATTGTAATTGAGCCCACATTTATAATTGTGATAGTCACTAATGGTCATTACATGTCCATGGCCTATTTTCCTGTGGTTGTTAAGCAAATGTAGTGGTTGTAAAGAAAGCATTGTGGTCATTAAACAAACAACACAGTTGTTAAGGAATCCCATTACTCATTATGTGACATTTCTTGTTGGAAACTGGAAGTCTATACTGATATCCAGCAAAGATGTCATACATCATGGTCAGGTTACTCTGGGATATTACAAATAGCCATAAATGCCAAGAGTTCAAAATGCAGCCATGTGTTGTTGGGTTTGGAGCATGGCCATTGGAACTTTGAATCTGGATAGTAAGTATTTCTTCAAGGTATGTTGTAACTTCCAATTGTCACTAAGTGATTGGTCATCAGTCAAAGATTACCTGTAGATTTGCTTCACAATAATCAATCTGGTTAACTATAATCAATGTTCAGATACTATGGCTTGCAATTTGGCAATCCCTTGCCACTAGCCTTATTGGTTGAGACAAAAATGATACTTAATCTGAAACCTCTGGAGACAAGTCCCCTGACATTTGTTGCAGCTGAATCCTGCAATTAAAGCCTATGTTGTACAAGGTAGTCTCAGAGTTTCATTCCAATTCTAGAATTCTAACTCCTAAAAAACCTGGGCCTTACCAGCATGATATAAAAATCTGAAGCTTCTTAGATGAGAAGCGAAATGTGTTCAAGGAAAACCAAAGTCCAGTTTAGTTTTGAAAAAGCACCTTTGGGACAACCATGACTAAGAATCTGTATAGACATGATATAAAGATGTTGATGCTTTTGAATTTTGGTATTGGATAAGATTCCTGCAAATTTCGTGAAATCACAAATTATTAGGCTCAGGTTTGGACACATGATGTGAAGATTTAACTTCTAGAATGCTGAGAAAGGAGGAAGAACTGCATCCCTAGTTTTGATCCCCATGCTAGTAGACAGCGCCAGGTCTTAATGCTCATCCAGAAGGTGAGAAGAAAGGGGACCTCTTTCCTCTGACAATAAGATGTGCCTTAGGATGGGAGCAATAGCAGAAAAGATGATCTCCTAGATGCCACCAGTCAAAATTCTTTAGATTTATACTGGACGGGTGAAATAGGTTGATGTAATTGGAATGAGACAGTCCCTCGGGTAACCTTGACTTAAACTATGAACAGCTTTAAACATCATAACCAGGAACTTGAATTAGACCAGAAGCAAACCAACACCAAATGCAGCAACAGTCTTATATATCTAGTCCTAGCAGTATCCATAGTTATCTGTGCAGCTGCATTCTGTGTCAGCTATTGCATCTGAATACATTTCAAGGATAACTCCATGAAGGGCACATTGCAGTAATACATTGGACATGGATACAGGAGATGACTAGGGCATAGTAATGAAGAGAAGTGCACCCTGATCTAGGAAAGAGTGCAACTGGCACATAAAGTTGAGAAAAGGCCTTCCTGGTTATGATTACTACCTGTGAACTGACTATAACTGGGGGAAGAGAGAGTAACGATAATTCCCCTATGAGAACACAGTGTCACTGCTCCAACAAGGAAATCCAAACAGAACTGATAATACAGATTTGAAAACTCTTGCAATAATTACAGTACTTGATTTCCTACTCTGTCATTTCTAGCATAGTTACTCACTAGTATGCCAGAAATTATTAACATTTCCTATTACTGTGATTAATGAAGTGTATAGGTGATTTGCTATGCAGGAACCTATTTGTGCCGTGTGTATCTGTGTTTGTGTGTGTATGTCTGTGTGTGTGTGTGTGCACGCGCATGTATATGCATATGTATATGTATATCATAAATTAAATCAGTTATAGTCTATATCAGTTATAAACATGAATGTAAAAATTGAATTGGGTAGTATGCATGCTGGATTATTTTGATCAATGATTATTTCCTCCCTTGGCCATAGGTGATGTAAAAAGTATGAATTTTGTAGTAGAATGCAGTTCTCCTCTGGCATTCACAAATTTGGCAGGCTCATCCATCATTTCCATAAAATAGCATATGAAAATGCTGTTGTGTTCTAATAAACCACAGAGACAGGGGGGAGGAAGAAGGAGGGAGGGGGGAGAGAGAGGGGGGAAGGGAGACCTTTCTGCTACTGTGGCAGCATGCTATAAGTCATCTTACAGAAAGAATTAAAACAAGCTGATGGTATAGATCAGGTAAAGCCAAAACTAACTGATAACTGAATAATTTCTTTTACTAAGAATTAAAAATGCAGAGTAAGAAGCACAGTGTACCAAAATGGCTTTGTTGGGGCTATGTAAAAGAAATCACCAATGAAAAAATGATCATTTCTAAATCTCGATGTGAGTTCAAGAATTACAGTGATTGAGGACATTAGGAAGGGGGAAATGACTGTGTTTTCCTATGAAGTGTGTTGAGAATTGTGACTGCAGTTTGGTGTACATATAGAGGAAACAGAGTACAAAATTGCTCCAATTTCTAGTTGTGTAAGTTTTGATAGAAACTTAAAAACAAAAAAGCAAACACAATACTCTCAAAAGTGAATTACCAAAACTGGTGAAGGTTCAATAAATAATGCAGTTCCAACAGAAGCAAAGTGCATATCGTATGCACTTAAAAATAAAAAATAAAAATACAGCAAACTCCAATAATAGAAAAAAAAATATTGTTTTTATTTAAAAGGCTTATACAGGCTCAACAGAAAAGATACAAAGCTGAATTGCATCTTAAAACAGCAAAAAACAAAACAAAATACAACCCAAACAAGAAAAGCAAATATTGGGTGCCATGAACATTCTCCTCCAGTGCAACCAAGATCATTATGTGGCACAGTGGTTAGAGTGCAGTACTGCAGGCTAATTCTGCTGACTGCCGCCTGCCTGCAATTTGGCAGTTCAAATCTCACTAGGCTCAAGGCTCAGCCTTCCATCCTTCTGAGATTGATAAAATGAGGACCCAGACTGTTGCGGGCAATATGCTGACTCTGTAAACCGCTTAGAGAGAACTGTAAAGCACATAAGTCTAAATGCTAAGTGCTATTGCTATTATCTTCAAGTTCCAATCTCATTGTGTCCCATCACTTGGAAGAACTAGCTTTGGAAAGCTAAGAGTATACGACCTGCCATATCTCAGGGAGAAGAGTGGTCACGGGAAAGTTACACATCCTTGGTCTCATCCAATGGCAATATTTAAGGAAAGAAAACTAGACCTTGCCCTTTCTATTCAATTTGATAAAATGGATAGATACCTTCAAGGAGAGGTCATCCCACAGATAATTTAGCTTTAAGTCATTTAGGGCTTTAAAACCAATAATCACCACCTCGAATTGCATCTTGCAACTTATGCAAGAGAGTGTAATATGGGCAAACCAAGAGACACCCAACACTGCACAAACCTCTGCATTTTAAACCAGTTGTAACTTCCAGGAAGTATACAAGGGTTTTACATGTAGACTACATTGCAGGGTTCAACCAGAAAATGTCCAAAGAATGAATGATTGATAACAAGGCCTTCCAGTGTAGGAACTGACACACAATATGAATGTGTAAAAAGGGCTCCTGTAGGCACAAATGCCATCTGCTCTTCAAGTAGGAATCATGAGTTCAAGAGGACCTCCAAAGGTGCATCAGTTCTGTCCAGGGAAATGCTATTCTAACAAGAGTCAAAGTTAACACATTACCAGAGCTTAGGGCAGTGGCATGGGGAACAAAAACTGATAGGTACTCCATCATGCTAGAGTTCTTTTCCCTCCAACTCTTACAGCCTCAAATGTTTGTTCAACACTACAACAGCATCATCTTCCCAGCCAAGAGCAGCAATGCATCACTGGGTTTCATCAAATTAATAATGATATTGCACTCTGTGCCATCTAAGGACTTCATCCAGTAGTTTTATATAGTTGCTAAAGAAGAGCAGCACAAGACTTAAGCCAGGGATCAGCAATCCACAGCTCTGGAGTTGGATGTGGCTCTTTCATCCCTCTGCTGCAGCTCCCTGTTGCAAGTCAGCTCCACAATTGGTAGTGCTTTCGGTTAGGACAGGTAGAGGAAAAGGGATGCTGCGCTAGGAGGAATCTATGGTGGGGGAACCGGATTTCCAGTCAGCTCCAGAATTGAACAGGGGGCTTCTGGTTAGAACCTTTGTGGTTCTTTGAGTGTTTAAGGTTGCCAACTTCTGACTAAGCTGTGAAGCACCCCACATAGCTGAGGATTAGGGCCAGACTTTTCCTCACCTTCCTCCAACATGATTGCAACCAACCACAAAAGAAGGAAGAGAAACATTGCAAAGCAATCCTGGAGCTGATTCAGAGTATACGGTGGTCATTGGCATGAAAAGTTACTGAGATACCCAGAACCATTTCTTGTATCTTGCATATGCATAAAACCTTTTCAAAATCTGAGCAGCTTAAAAAAATTAAATACTTTTCTTCAAATCACATGCAATGATCAAATACCTTAATCATAGTATTAATTTATTTGTAATTTGTGTTTTAATTCAACTTAAAAGGTATCATTTTCCCCTGACTAATAGTGGTCTTTTGAATGTATTCCCAACCAATATGTATTCCTTAAAAAGCAATGCCTCCCTTCTTTTATGGAGTGTTTTCATTTGAATTGCAGATCTAAACTAAATTCTAAATTACATCTGATTTTCTATGAGATTAAATTTAACCATAGTAATGCAAAAGTTGGCTCTTTGCAATAAAAGGAATTACAGTGAATAGAGAAGTATTCAAGATGACTCATAGGAAAGTACGTTTCCACCCCTCCTTATTAGAGATAATTGATTACCTAAAAATGTTCAAGGCAAAGAAACAGGCACTGTTCATGAAATACTCATTACATTTTATTCTTCATCATATAATTGCTCATATTAGCAGAATCAGCTTTTATAGAAGTGGTTTTTGTTTTCTGTTTCTTTCAGATAAAATAAAAATAAAAATAGGTTTATTTCCCTTTAAAATATATGAAGAATATGGCTGTTCCTGGGCCACAGAGTAGCCTTTGATTGAGCCCCCCCATACAATTCTGTATTGATTCTATTGATTAATGGAACCTCTGATCTCATTCCAAGGTGTAGGACATTCATTTTAAAGAGTGAATTGGGCAGCTTATTTGAAGGATGGCTAATTGTGTATTGCTCTCTAATTCATTAGCAACATTTATCTAGCTTTGGGGCTCTATAAAAAGAGCCTTTTTGAACTGAATCCATTATTATGAAGCTCCTTTCCATGAGTTTGACTCTGAATAAGATATAACTATCCTGACTGATACCCATTGAATACATATATAAATAAACAATGTGGATATGCTTATTAAAGTTATCCAAATTGTGGTAATCAAGATATGTCATAGTAGTTAATTAATAAATTATATGATTCTGTTCTATGTGGGGAAATAATTCATCCATCTGCCTGAAATTTACTAGATTTTAGCTTTATCAGATGATACTAGATTTAATATTATAGTTGGAAAATATGTTTTCAATGTTTTCCTATTTTTATCAACATATTCCCTTGCTCATTATATTTGGCACTTCTAGTATGAATCACTGAAAAAATTCAGATTTTATAAGTACATTTGTAAGTAAGTATTCTTATTCCTTAGTTCTTTCATTTCCAAAGTGGAAAAATAAGAGGAAGAATCTACTTGGACCAACTGAAATTAATTGAACAAGTTAATTATGGCAAAGATCAATGGGTTAAATGACTTTCAATTACTTTAAAGATGATTCTAATCAATTCAAGGTCAATGTTCATATATGTTGAGAATAGCATGCAGGGAAGAACAAAGGTCATAGACAGATATATATTGGGATATATTAGTAAACAGATTAAAGAAATGTCTTTCCTTCACAAAGATTTGAGAACCATAACATTTTTCTCTGAGTATCATTGATGCTAAGTAATTAAGCACCAAATAACTCAGTTCATTTTAGGACTAATTTTTGGAAGTATTTTATGGCAAGAGTTGAAATTATAATTTTCTTTTCAACATGGATAATCTATTCAAAGTGTTTTATTGTTTTACTGAGATATGAATATAAGAAAGAATGGAGCAATTTGGAGATATGCCACCTGGAATTGCAAATGCAAGTTGTGTGATTGTATAAATTAATACATGTTTTAAAATGTTACATCTTTAAATCTTCTCCAATATAAGAGGCAAATAAAATAACATCTATTTCTGACTTTATCTTATTTGTCACACATGTACAAGGGATAAACATACCCAAGAAGACATTATATATACACTGACAACATGATTCAAGTCTAAACTTTAATTCTTCTGGTTACCCAAATCCTGGAATTTCCTTGCAGAAAAAAACTGGGAGGGGGGAATACACTGTATCTGACAAAGTTGTGGAAGCCTTCACCTTGAAATTAACTTGTTAAGATTAAATAGATCATGTATCTGCTTGCAGTGTATAGTTTCTAACAGAGTTGTGCATCTGATTAGCTGAAGATAGCTCACACATGAAGTGAGGTAAATTTGGAAAAGACTTTCATTCACTTAGTATTGAGAAGACTTGTATGACAAACATTTGTTCCAGTTGTGGACTTCATGATACCCTATTTTTTCATCTGTTTTCTCATAACCACACTATGTAGATGACTCCAATGATCAATTTTTCAATCCATGAAACTATAAGAATGTATAGATGTCTGTCAACATCCAGAAGTGAGAAATAGCTGGAAATTGCTCACACAAAGGAAAATGGAACCAAGAAGTGAAGCAGGAAAACAAACATCGAGATTCTAAATACAAAGAAAACATACTTCTCAGAAACAATAATTTAAATTTGAAATTCTGCATTACGTCTCCATCTTTAGAAATAGTTATAGCATATCTTCTTCCATCCGTCTTCTATTTCACCTTGTTCACATTTTTTATCTCCCCCCTTCTCAAAATAATTGCTTTCTGACTTCAAATCAAAGCTGATTCATGGCAACTGCCTGGACCAGTCCCTGCAGCTTTCTTGGCAAGATTTCTGAAATGGTTTGCCATTACCTTCGTCCTAGGGCTGAGAAAGTCTGGCCAAAAGAAATGATGTAGTGGTTAAGGCACAAAGCTACAAATTGGGAGTTCTAGTCTTATACACCATATTATAAGACCGTTATAGGTCTTATAAGACCTTATAAACCAAAGAATTCTCAGTTTATACCCTTGTGCCTTAACCATGGCATCAAAATGGCTCTCTCCAACAAATTGGATTCTAATAATGTGTCATTTTTCATACATCCTGTTTTTGTGAAAAGAGTATTCCAGAATTTTCTAGTTCTGAGTTAGATAGAAGCCAGCTAGTATACTGCATACCTCTAAGCAGTACAACTGAAGCCTTCTCCAGTTCAGTCATAGACCAGCCAAAGCTGGATTCTTCTCATTTTTTTAAAAAAAATGTTGTTAGATAGTACAGTCTTTCCATTGTTGTTTGAATGCTTGATTTCTTTGCCAGTAAGGCCAATATGACTTCCTGTTTGGGATGCATTGTGAGTGCACGTCTTTCACATCTCTCTCGATTAAAATATTTTCAAACTTCTGAATTATTGGACTGTGGATAAGGACTTTCATCATTGAGTAAATAAAACTTTTCATTACACATTGTTTTTAATGAGCTATCAGAAGGGCAGTTAAATCTAAGTGTTTGACAGCTGGCTTTATTTCAACTGCTTCACTATCTGCTGAGTCAGGCAAGATGGCGGAGGAGGATTCTTCTACTACTTTGTTACAAGAGATCCTGGCTAAAAGGCTTGAAGGTGATGCAACAAGATCTAAAAGAACTTAAATGTGATTTAAAAAGGATACAAGAAAAAATGCCAATGTTTACATGTCCACAAGAATTTTATACCAGCCAATCATAACATTTTGGATACATGAATTACTTATTCAAAGACACAATTGTGTAGGAAACATCTATGTGTGATTGGTATTGAGAGCCATGGCATCAGGGCCTCTCCAAGGGATCTGGGGCAATAAATGAAATAAAAAAATGTATCTTTTGAGAAACTGGAAGGCAGATTTTTAGTTCACCATAACTGTAAATTATGAGAGGAAATATATGCAAGTGATAGTCCTCTCCCTCAATAATTCTTTGTAACCTTCTAAAAATAACTTTCCTGTAGCTTCACTTAGATGAAATGTCATAAAAGTAGTAAAATCTTTCTGTTTTTCCACCTCACCCTAGTAATTAATGCTTTTACCCTTTGTTCCTGGTTTCCTAACTGTATCCCAGTTGCAAAAGGAGAAGGAAGCAGCCTGTATATTACCAAATCTTCTTTTCAGTAGGAGTAGGTTATAACAACTTCTATTTATAATATTCCCATTGGCTTTCCAATCGAGTTTGACTTTTAAATACTTTCTCCTCTGTGGATTAAAATCTAATATATCAGGTATTTAGGTTCAAACTTTTGGACACAGAGAATATTTAAAAGCCAAAGGAAACATGTATTTTGCACTATACTTTGAACGCTCATGATGTTCTTGATGAAAAAAAAGTTAGAAAGAGAGAAACCCACTAAGATTTTTTTCATTGCCCATCTGGCTGTGATATGTTAATCAAAGGAATCTCAATGGGAGTACTCTTTGATTATGAGATTCTCTAAGCCTACTGTCATATGTTCTGAGACGCCAATATATTCTGAATGCCAAAAGGAGACTGAAGATCTCTACAGAGATAAGCCTGGAAGACACGGAGCTATCTGGAGAGAGGCTTAGTTCTTCTGGGTTCTGAATCTGTAGGCTAAGTTAAACCTTCATATGAACATTTCAGAACGTAGAAGAGCAAAGATTCGAAAGGATTAATGCAGCATCTGTCTTTTTCCCATTAGGGTTAAGAGGTTTATGGAACACCTGCCATCTAATGTTTTCATTTATTTGGAATCCATCCTGCTTCAATCATCATTCATGCCTGAAGGTTCATATAAATGATATGAAAACCAGTTTGTATCTTTCCTGCTAGTGAAGATGTAAGCATTCAAATAAAGTCACATTCAGACATAAATCTGTCTTGCTACTTCTACTGCTATCCTTTTTTTCTGCCTTTATTACTTGCTTTAAAGTATATAGACAAGCAATTTTACTTTGGCCAGGGGCCTTAATAATACAGTGGTGACAAAATGATATTCCCAGAAGATTGAAGGAAGGGTTGTTGTTGTTGTTTTGGTCCATCTCTTCCTTCTTTCTTCTCCAAATTAACCCTTAACCACAGATGTATTATTTTGGCTACGCTATTACTGACATTAGGTCATAATGACCTCAGTAGCAAAAAGACATTTGATGTTTTCATGGTTGGATCTAAAAATTGATGTATAGAGCAGTAAAGCAAAAAATGTATTGATTTGAGTCAAATTCACATCACACAGGTCACTTTTTGTTTCTCCATCTTTGAACTTCAATCTTTCTTCTCTAATTTTTACATTGCATGATGGTGCTAATAATTTCTTTAGAAAATAATAATTTTCAAATCTCATGGGGAGTAGGTGAATTTCCAAGTTTTCTAGCTGCTGGCCGAAGTCCTGGTAATTGCACAACAATATTGTCACTAGCGGTTCTGGATCTATTGGTTCCAAAAGGTGCAGAAGATCATTTGAATTTGTTCTTGCCATATAAATTATTGCACAACATAGATTGTACCTGGTCATCAATTTCATTGGGAGCATCATATCGCTGATGTCAGAATAGGCAGCAGGTTCCTCATCATCCATTACAAAATTCCACTTCACTCAGATCAGTCTCTGCTTCTCCATACCATTTTATAACAATTTCTTTGATAACCAAATTGCACGCTTCTTGGGCAGAAAACTTGGTCCCAACATTATAAAAAAATATGCTAACAAAGATCTGTGGTCAAAATGTCTGAAACTCAAATTCAAATGCCGCTACAGAAAACACCAAATAACAGATGCAATTGTGATGCTGCATACACTCTTATTGGTGGGAAAGCAAAAGCTATTTGCAACCGGAATAGTCCATTTCTAAAAATACGGGTGTTCTGAACATTTTGGAAAACTGTTGCAGTCACTAGGACCTCAGGTCTGTTTGTTATGGATTAAAATAATGTTCTTTTAATTTGAACATTGTTGGAATGTATAGCATATCTATTTCTTTTAGATTCATGTCAAACATAAGTTGGAAATTGAAATAACATTGTTCACTGATTTTATGTTGATTTCTGGTGTGAAATCTTGTAATGCACTAAGAGCCTACATAGCAAAAAGACAGTTTTAATCATATCTCTATCTCCATCTATCTATCTATCTATCTATCTATCTATCTATCTATCTAATCTATCTATCTATCTATCTATCTATCTATCTATCTATCTATCTATCATCTATCATCTATCATCTATCATCTATCATCTATCTATCTATCTATCTATCTATCTATCTATCTATCTATCTATCTATCTATCTCTATCATCTATCTATGTGTGAGTATGTGTGTGTGTAGTTATTAAAGCTTTGTCAAATTTAAATGCTGCCTGAGTTTCAGCAACTCTGGACAGTTGTATAACATTAAAGGCCTTCTAAAAGTTATTTCACATCCAAGAAAAAGCCTAGAATTGAAAAGACATATTTAGACAGAAAAATATCCAAGAAAAGAATGATAGAGATTTGACAGTTCCCACCACTTATAAGGGACAATCATATAGTGTGGGCAACTACAGGTAAATGTAGTCTGATCTCATTGCAGTCAGTCATTGTCTGCAGAAGACAAAGGAACATGAAATGATGTTTTTATTCTTGGACAGGTTGAATGCAAATAGACTATGTATTTGAATATTAGTTTATTTGGATAATTCATTCTGTTAGAAAAGGTTAAGACCCAAAGCAGTAGCACTTAGACTTACTGGTATATACCACTTAATAAGTGCTTTACAGCACTCTTTAAGCAGTTTATAGAGTTAGAATATTACCCCCCTAAAATTGTGGTCCTCATTTTACTGACCTCAGAAGGATGGAAGGAATCAATCTTGAGCCAATGAACCCAATTATAGGTTGAGTTACTTATACATTTGAATATGTTCTAGTTCTTAATATTCTAAGTATCTGTAGAATATTGTCATGGAAAAATTGTCATGTAAACATTTATGTGGTCAAACATGACTTTCTCAATTCATTAGCAAGAATTACTAAGCTTAAATCAAATACAACACATCATACGTGTTTGTATGTATATATGTATATGAGTGTGTGTGTGTGTGTGTGTATATATATATATATATATATATATATATATATATATATATATATATATATATATATATATATATATATATATATATATATACACATACATACACATACATATATACATACATACACACACACACACACACATACATACATACATATGTTGTATTTGTGCTGATAAATAAATAAAGGGAGACTAGTATAGATCTATTTCAAGCTATTTAGCTCTCATAAGCTAGCCATACCCTTATTGGGATTTGAACTGATGAGAGCTAAATAGCTTGAAATAGATCTATACTAGTCTCCCTTTATTTATTTATCAGCACAAATACAACAAAATGTAACAAAAAGGCAACAGTAAAAATATTGGGTTTCTGCCTGGATGGTCTCTTGTGACGAGCCGAAGGACAGAGAATGGAAGTCGTGATCTTCCTCCCATATTTGGGCATATTGGGGGTTGTAAAAGAAATCTAATAGATATATACATATATATATACACATACACACACACACACACACGTGTGTGTGTATGTATGTGTATGTGTGTGTATGTGTATATGCATTTACATATGCATTTACATATGCATTTACGTATGCATATACGTATACGTATACGTATACGTATACGTATACGTATACGTATACGTATACGTATACGTATACGTATACGTATACATATACATATACATATACATATACATATACATATACATATACATATATGCTGGTCTTGTATTCGGGTCTTTTCTTGTGTAAGATTGAGATTGTCTTGGCCAAAACAATCTCAATCTTACGTGGGAAAATATCCGAATACAACAAGACCAGCATACTTACACCCGTGAAAATCTACGAATAGATAGATAGATAGATAGATAGATAGATAGATAGATAGATAGATAGATAGATAGATAGATAGATAGATAGATAGATAGATAGATAGATATAGAGACAGAGACAGAGACAGAGATAGAGATTTTATAATTTCTGAGTTTATGAGAAGGCAATCAAGGTATCACACTGTCTTTAAATTCATTAAATTCATTCATTCAATCACAGATTTAGATTCAGACTTTCTGAAATGGAACATTCCACAGTCTTCCAGAATGTCCTTGAATGTTATTGGCTTTCTAAATGCTGAAAGAGGATTCCTACCTTTACAAGTTGTGAAATCTGCGACAAAATAGAAGACCATATTTTAGATCAATGTCAATTTCAGGCATAAGTGTAATCATATGGATGGGGTCATCTTCAAATTGTAAGTTCAAAGAACAGTTGTGATTGCAGCTAGAAAATGTCCATCTCATTATAGTCATCCTTTAAGAGAATCTACTGATGAAAGTCAAATCAACCAAAGAACAAAATTGAAATTGCTGAACAACAGAAGTCAGCTGTGTATAAAAGGTAATTCAATCCAATTTGAACAGAATGCCTTGCAATTAGATAGGGCCAAAATTGTAATAAAAGAAGTACTTCTTGCAGCATTTTTATAATTGCACTTCTGTTCACTGTTTTTTTGCACAGCATCTCATGGGACCCTCAGGCTTAAGGAAAAGAAAAACAGGAAAAATAAATGTCTTACTAAAGTTCAATGGATGAGATGAATTGAAGATATTTCACTGTGCTTGTTATTACAAAATAATATATAAGTGCTTCTATCATTTTACTTTCAACCAGAAAAAAACCCTTCCACTATGAAAAATGCAGGAGCATTCATAGCAAAAATTGAAAGTGTTGCATTTGGCGTAACACTTTGTAAAAATCCTTTCAGAGCAACTCTAAAAATTAAACCAAAATAGCTGCTCTTTTTTCACGCATCTTAGTCACATTAGAAACTGTAATGTTATTAGCTTCTGCTCTCAGTAAATTAGATATGCAATGAGAAAGGGCAAGAGGTATTTTGCCAATGCATAAAATGGTCTGCAAAATAATAATTAGCTCCGTGATATGCAAATGCTCGAGATCATGGCATGTAGAAAACTTGTGTATATAAATACTAGTGAAGCTGCCAGTACTGACTACGACAATTCAATGTTCAAGTGATTGGGTCATAACAGAAGACAAATATTAAGATGGTTGGATCCATCTCCAGAAAAATCAAGTGCTTGAAGTACTTGGAATCAGCATTTCAGTATTAAATAAATGAAGTGGCCAATAAACTCCTTTTGATAACATAAAAAATCTAATACATTTTCATGAGTTATTTGTCAGTAGAGCCTGTTCAAAAAGCCAATTCATCAGCCGTTTTAAGAATGCATCAGCCAGCCAATTTTGGATGCTAGCTTCCCAGGAATGAAAGGTGAGGACAAGCTGTCTTCCTTAATTACTCAATTTTCCTGTGCAGGTTGTTGATATCAAAATATAAAAGTGCAAAGCATGAAACACCAATTGCAAACTTAGTCAGAAGACCTGACGGTGTCAACCTATCTCAAGCCAAGAGTTCAAAATGTGAAAAATACTTTAGGCATATCCCCTATTTTTGTTGGAGAAGAACAGGAAGAGCTGGGAAGAGGAGTTAAGTGTGTCATTACCTTAGAGTTGTTCCTATAAGTGCTCCAAATCCTTCTGAATTCTGCCGATCCTTATCTGGTGTCAAATTAGTGCTGAACATTAATTAATCGGATTCTTTTATATAGGCTTGAATTAGTCTTCTATGCTGCAACCTTATGAATGGTCCTGGTTCGTTGCACCTGATATTAATAACATATCAAATATTTTGGGGCGGTTATCACTGCATGCATCTTATTATTTGGTTCTGACTCTAAGATATGTTCCTAATCATCTGGACTGAGGACCACATTTTGAATGGCTACTAAAAAGCAAATGGGTGGGACAAAAAATTTGATTTCTTGTCATTTAAGAAAATAAATACTGTACTACAATCACCAATGAATATGATCCATATTGCTATTCTTCAGTAATGTCTTATTTTTTTCTCTTCTATTAAAATAAAAGATAGTGTTTGATCATCTAACTTTGAAGGTTCTGGAGACCCTATTCTAGACTCTCAGTTTTGCAAGTGCCCTTGGAATGTCACTTTTTAGCTAAATCCAAACCCCTGTTATAACTTCTGGCCTAAGTATTGATTCCTAGCTCTCACTTTGTCATGCTCCAAAATCTATGGGTTTTTTCCTGCTGGAAATCATGGAGTTATTCTCAACCAAGACTTTTGCTCTTTAGATTTTTTGCTGGAGTTCCACCCAGGGATGGGCTTCAAAAAATTCAGCAATGGGTTCTCTGCCCGGTTGCTGGGTGGATGTGGCCATGGTGGGCCTGGCCTAGTTGGCCTCCTGCACCATGGTTTGCCTTCCCCAGGTTCTGGAGGCTTTTCTTGAGCCTCTGGGAGGGCAAAAAGTCCCCCCCCCCGATCCATTTCAAGCCTTTTAGAAATTCTGGGAGGCTATTTTTCCTCTTCCCCAAATCCATGTGCAGGCCCTGCACTTACCTCATATCAAAAATGGGCCACATGGAGAAGTGTGTGGGGCCAGCCAGGGGTGGGATTTGGAGGTTCTCCAAACTGGCTATAACATTAGCTATGGGTTCTTCTGAACCCAGGCAAACCCATAGCAACTTGGCTCAACTATATGTCATCTGATTCTCTTCTTTCCTTGGCTTGCCCAGAGAAATAAGCAGAAAACATAGGCATTTCTTCTATCCCTGTACATCTTTCTAGCATGATTTAGCATACAGAGACCAGACTGTTTAAAGCAATATGAGTAAATTGAGGTAAAGGTCTCCTTAGGGATGCTATAAAGCCAATGGGCCCATGTTGACTTACACTATCAAAGAACATCTGTTCTTGACTATCTCCTTCAGCAAACATTTCTGTCATTCCCACTTGTCCCCGGAGTAGCTTTCTGCCTTAGCTGCTATTCTGAGCAAAGCATAGATAGTATAATACACCTTTTCTACTTTCTGCATTTTCCTTTGCAAACAGATTAAGGGAGTAATACAGTTCCATAATGGTGCGATAAATCAGTCAATTTACACTTGGCAGAATAAAATTAGCATTGCCATTACTTCATAATGGGTTGTGACTTCAGTTTTGGAATTGATTTCAGGCTAAAGGTAATATATTACAATTGTGTTAATATTGAACTTTAAATAGAATGAGGAATTGCAAACCAATGCCATTACAAAAAAGATACCGAGAAAAACAATCCTATATTTTTAATTGCATTAATTTTTTTTTTTGCATCACCTTTTTTCTAGCTTGGAAAACTCAAGTCAGTAATATTATAAATTGTATATCAGGTTTACTGTTGAAAGAACATCACTCCTAATTTCAGAGGCAGAGGGAAGCCATCATTTTGTCTGGAAGTAATGAAGATTCACTTTCTTAAACAAGAGAGACATTTAGCTAAATCGAAGTGTGCAACTTTAGTCAGGCTGAGGTTTTAAACCAGCCTTTGAGTAGCATGCAAAATTATCCTCAGATACACATATGGAATAATTCTTCATAGTAATTGCTTTGCCTTCCCATGCATTCTGATTTTCTCATTCACACATACCAAACATTTTCCTCAGTAGTGAATTGCTTTTCCTTGGTTTTTCATAATTTGAAAAAAAGAAAGGATTTGTCCACAGAGACTCTTGAGGTTATGTAGAAAATCTTGTCTACCTCCACCACAATAACTTCATCCCTTTTCATGGGAATATCCCAAGGTCTCCCTTGCTCTTTCTCTTCTTCAATGATTGACATTGAGATAGTGATCAAGTAGAAATTAGGACCTGTGGAGATTGATGAAGAGAAACACCCAGAGAGAAAAATATGATGGAGAAAGTAGGACGACTGGCAGGATATGCAAAGTAATTTATGGTCGTAACTGAATGAAGCTGTTTTGCTAGAACTTACAAGTTCTTCAAGTAGTAGCATAGACTTTTGTATCCACTGGATATCCACATTAAGTGGCTGCATTACAGACATTCTCACTGCCAGTTTTTAAAATTGATTGTAGCAAATGAAATCTATCTAATATTAACTCGACAAACAGGTAATGTGCCGTAAAAAAAAGAAGCTATAAATTCAGTGTTCAGAGCAAAAGGGCTTCAAAATACAGGCATGACATTTCAGTGTTTTTAAAATAGTAAGTCTACTTTCTAATCACTACTTAGGAAATCTAAGTTCAATAATGGAACACTTTGCCATATCAGGCAGTAGCATACAAGTATATGTACCTAATGAAATAGATCCATTATGCCATGCTTGTCTTCAAACCTATAAATACTGTAGCCTTTTGAACTCTGTCATCTTTCTTGCAATGCTTATTCATTGGATCTTGTAACTAATTAGTTTTTTCCTCTTTTTTTAGTTAACTTATACTTACTGGGTATGGAATCCTTATTCACTATATTTAGATTAAGCTATTATTCTTTCTAGAGCATTTATCATTTCTATCTGATCTCCTCTTAACACTTTGTTGAGCTACAGGTCAATTTTATTGTTCATTCTTACCATAGCTGTTCAGAGCAGATAAAGGAATTAACTACGTTCTCAGGGTTGCTTCATTTAATATGTGTAATGAAATCCATTTGCATAATACAATTTTTCATAGCAATCCTTAATTATTTATTATTTTTGATAGGAAAAATCTCATCTAAACATCAGCCATAATAATGAGAGAAAAATGGCATTTATAAATGATTGCATCCCAAGGTAATCACTCTTTGTCAAGCCTTATAATCCCCAGCATACACTTCAATAAACAGCCCTAATATCTTTGAATTGAAATGCTTCTATAGAGGTAGGCCTTGAGATCTCAGAAGAGAACATTATTTCCATGGACTTCATGTCTTGTAACACTCATAAAACATAACAACTAGAGGTGCCTCTTCCTCCTTCTCCTCCTATTCCCCATAGGATAAGTCCTTGGCTGTATCGATCAACAAAGATAACTGAACTAGGGGTTCACTCCAAAATAAATACTAGATGTAATAGCATGTGGGAAAGTCCCCATGATGAAGAGATACTGCCTTATAGAGTCATATAAAGATAAAGTTTTCTCCTATCCAGTTGAGTACAGCTCTAGATACTCAATCAGAATAGAGCTGGAAGGGACCTTGGAGGTATTCTAGTCCAACTCCCTGCCAAGCAGGGGACCCTATACCCAGGGGTGGCATCCTACTGGTTTAACAACTGGTTCACTGTGCTCACATGGGCAGTTGACAGGAAAAAATCTGAGGCACAGCAATCCACTCTGCTGTGCCAATCAGCTGGGCTCAAAATCCAGGAAATAAAGGTAAGTATAACCTATGGGTGGGCAAGCGGGCCCACCTGAAGAACAGAGCGAACCAGTTCACTATCAGTAAATCTTAGGAGCTACTGGTATGCCCAAACCAGGCCAAAGCTGTAGAATCCCACCCCTACCTAAACCATTTCAGAACAGTGACTGTCCAGTCTCTTCTTAAAAATCTCCAGTGATGAAGCACCTACAATTTCTGATGGCAAACTGTTCCACTGGTTAATTCTCTTCACTGTTAGGAAGTTTCTCTTCAGTTGTGGCACTCATCTCTGTTTTTTAGTTGAAAGAGCCAACACTTTCATGGTCATGTGGTCAGCATGAATACATGTCATGATGCACCGAATGCGGTTACTTTCCCACCAAAACAGGAATAAGGGACAACATATCTTGCACCTTGATAGTGGGTAGGGATAGTGGGTAGGGCAAGAGACTAAGAAGGGATATAGTTTCTTGGGCTAAGAAAGAAACAGAAAAGGGAAAAAACAGAAGAGACGTACTTTCAGACTTAAAGGTTCTGTTAATGCATCTTTTCAATAAAGTAAAATTAGCTTCTCTAGTTAAGTCTCCTGTTTGCTCTACCTAGTAAGGCTGACACTAATTATAGTTAATATTTTAAGCAGAAAATTCTCATGCATGTCACAACAAAGATAAAAATTAATTCAAAATGAAGAAGTGTGCTGGATACCTAGTGATGGACATACAAGTTGTATGCTGAAGGGGTCACAGAAACAGAGCTACGATCCATACATCAAATTTACCACCTCTGTTCTGAACAGTTTAGCAAAAACTGGAACCTAGCAACAGCACTTATCTGTTAGCATATATCGCTTCATAGTGCTTTTACAGCTCTCTCTAAGTGGTTTACAGAGTCAACATATTGCCCCCAACAATCTGGGTCCTCATTTTACCCAGCTCAGAAGGATGGAAGGCTGAGTCTCTCATGATTATAACATTATTGTTGTTTTTACAACTGATGAACTTCATTGTAGGATTTGCAGCCTTCTGGACAAGGGCTGAGAAGTTGCAAGATTGACATTTCAATGCAATAAAGGATTGAAAATAGATTTCCAAGTATTAAAATATCTTGTTCAGTTCTATTTGATTGCCATTATAGTTACAGTTATGATGGAAATAGAATCACTTCTGTTTGGAGTAGTCAGTTTTAAATTCTTCATGTCAATAAAATGTTGCAAGGGTTTGTAAAATTAACTGAAAGCAATCTGAATTATAGAAATGATCACAGCAGTATTAGATCTGGTAGGATGGAAATAGACTTGTGACCAAACTTAGGTGTGCAGTCAGGATTCAGTTTGGAAAAGGGAAACATACACTATATTGCCAAAAGTATTCGCTTACAACTGATTATGTGGATGGGTGAGCAAATACTTTTGGCAATATAGTATATTTCTAGGTATACCCCATTCTAAAGTATTTCACAATTACTACATGCAGATCATGGTGAATTATATATTCAATTAGCTAAAATCTCTTGTAGATATTTCCTTTAAGTACTGTACACAATAGCAGTAAATCGATGGTCATGCTCAACCACTAAACTGACTAAAGTGTGATGATGACAAGCATTTGATGATATCATTGTAGTATTTGTATAATCATGCCATTGTTTGTAGTCACATCCCTCCTCTCTCTTGCTAAATGCCTTGCATTCAGCATTTTATTTTTTGAATTGGTTTCATTTTGTCTGGGTAAAATGCTGTTTAATCATTATTATTATTATTAAACCTATTAGACACACTTTCTCTCACTGCTGCAGTCATAAAATGCTTGAATTATGATGGTTCTTATCAATAATGAATTGTCACACATTATTCCAGAAAAAAAAAAGAGGAAGAAGAAAAAACAGAAAGGATAGAGAGAAAATAGAACTATTTGGTTGTAGTTACAAAGAACTATCTTAGATATGTTTATAGTTATAGTGTTCCACACTTTGCTTGATGCTCTATTATCATACTACTCATCACACATAAATCACACCTTTGCAGTTCATCTAAAGGCTAAATATCAAAAGTAATTTTGGACAGATACTATTGGTTTACATGGAAGTAGAACAAGAATGGCAATGATGTATGAATTGCATTTTTGATGGAAGCAGAGAAATTCATGCTTTTCTCTCCATGTTTCTATTACCTGATGAATGATATAAATAAGGCGAGTAGCTAATCAGACAGAAAAGAGATATATGGTGCCATTTAAAATCCATTATTGATGCCATGTAACCTTTGAAAATTAATTCACAAGACGAATTAGTGAAATATTTGAATTTATCTTAAATTCTATGCAACACCATATATATTATTTTCAGTTAATCATGCCCAAATACTTCCCAAGTCCTGAGGCATTAATTTAAATAATGGTTAGTAATATTATGTAGTTCTCTAAATGATGTGCAACAATGGTTAGATAATAAATAATAAAGCAGAAAAGATACCAGTGTGGCAGAGGGTAGAAACTCAATTAAAAAAATGATGTTTGATTCAAATATTTCGAAAGAGATAGCAAGCTTTCAACTCCATCAAGAACTATCTTGAGAGAAAATAAATTGCTATTTGTCTTTGTTTATAGCTCTTTTCAGGAATTATAAACAGCTTTAACAATCTAATCTCATTCAGGAATGTATGACTAACTTTGTTCCACCATCTTCATCTGTTTCTTGATAGCATTTGTAATGCAGAATTTTATTATCTTTCAGTCACTGTAACTGCAATAAATTCAAATACCATACAACTCACCTATATTAATATCACCAATATATTTTTGCTAAAAAAAGGAAAAAGAAATGCAATTTATTTTCCATCACTTTGAGGAAGAATATTTAAAATATGCTAAAGATATCTTTGAAGTGCTCACGGTGGCTTTATTGTTGATTTCATTGTTTAAAAAGATTTAATTTGTTGTTATTGTTATTATTTAATTTGTTCTATGCATGGTTATTTGTTGGATTCCAGGCTTGATTTATAAGTTAAGGTTTCAATTTTTAGCGTGTAGATGCCACAGAACACAATACTTACCTCTGTCCATTGAGTAAAATTTGGATCTTATTTAAAACCTTCCATTTTCTCAGAAGTCATGATCTGAACTGCACTTGGCTATGTTGAGTGAATATTCATATATTTTTTTCATTCAGGATATAATTAATAGATATAATACCACTGATAACACAAACATACACAAACTTTTCTTAAAAGTAATCACTAACAATCTTGACCAAGTTATTTACATTAGATCACAACATGTTAAAAGAAACTGAGAAACGGTAATAATGTTTCTTCTCTATCTTATTAAGATCATGCTAAATTTTGTGTCATGGATCTGCCTCCCTCCTTCCCTCTCCCCCTCCCTCCCTCCCTCTCTCCCCCCCTCTCTCTCTTCATGTGAGTTCAGAGGAGAAGAGTGAATTTGAGTCTGCTGAGAAAGTGTGGAGCCAAGTAGTGGTCAGGATTGGGGCTCAGAGAATGTTAGGCTGATGGAACAACCTCAACTGATTGATCAGACAAGGGACAGACTGTGGCTGAGAGAGGTCAGCCACAGCTTCAGCAAGTTGTCCAGGAGATTCCAGGTGAGGGCAGGGAGCAGATGCTGCCTATTAGTAATGAACAGGTGGTGGAATCCACACCTCCCCCTGATCCAAGGACACATAGAGCAGAGAAGAGTTTGACACAACACCACTCAACTAGACTATTCATGAGGAGGAAATCTTATCTTTCATGAAGGACTGCTGGCATTGCCTACTTAACCCCACCCAGAAGACTTGAATGTTGCTGGAACATTGTATGCTTGTGCTGTGTATTCTGGCCAATTTAACTTCTGGACTGCTTTCCTGAACTTTGTGTGTGCCCATCAGATTTGATTACCCAGTGATTCTTCCTGTACCGAGCTTGGAATCTTGACTTCTGCAACAAGGGTACTTTCTGAGGACCTTTTTGGAGGGTTTGAATAAATACCTGTAGAGCTCTTGCCATATATGTGTGGGGAGCGGGGCAGTACATTTTGTTTCTATCTTCCAATTTATGTGCCACCAAGTCATTTTCAACTTCTAGCAGCCACAAAAATAGATTTTCTCCATGACATTATGTCCCTAATGTGGCCTTTGAAGTCTTCCAGCATCATGCTCATTGCCATGTAATTGAATTCATCTCTCTTACTACTGGTCATCCTCTTCTTTTTTCTTCTACATTCCCCAGTATTAGAACCTTTTCCAGAGAATTAGATCTTACATAATGTGTCCAAAGTAGGATAATTTGGGCTTGTTATATCTTCTAAATTATTAATTATATGGTAAAGAATCAATTTTCTCAGTTCAAGATGAGATGGGATTATTGGGTGACAATCTGAGTGAACTAATAGCCAATGGTAAGAGTAAGAACTAACGAGACAGGTTTCTGAGTTTAGGTGGATCCAACTGAGATCTTTTCAGTGGAGAGATCCAAAGTATGCAATTTTTTTGTCTAGATATTTACACCTGGTGTTCTTTTTGCTACTTTTATCCATCAGTAAAAATTCTTGAGTTCTCCTGCATTTTTGGTGGCTGTTTAATATACTTTTAATTGCCTTTGTTTAAATGTATTATTATTTTTTGCATTGCTGCCTAGTTTCATTGGGGAACACATGCACTCATAAGCACGCATGTGGGTACACACATAAAACATATGATATTTCCAGTCTTTTTATTAGTGTTTCTGATATATTATTTATTCCTAGGGATTATACATAATATGATAGAATAAAATTTTTTAAATAAATATAGTGATACTAGTTCAGCAGGTTATAATTTTCTTTGCTCAATGTTTTATTTATGATTTTTGTCATGTTTCAATCATATCTGCTCCTTTAAGGCAGCATTCTACAAAATGCTCAATGTGTAGAATATGGCTGTTTGTCTGATTTTTGTCCTTCTTCCTTCCTTCCTCTCTCTCATTGATCGGAAATCAGGTAGAACAAAAATGTATTTCTTTTAAAAACAAATTCTTTGCAACATAGGGGAATAAATGTCCCCTGCATAGCTGCATCAATTGAATTGGAGTCTGTATGTTTACATTAGCATAAATCAGAAGAGCAATATATTTTACACTTATTTCACTTTAGCTTCAAGCGGTGTATTATAATTAAGCAATGCAATTACGAAAGTAAAACAGCATAGAAATCAAAACAGATGCTGCAGAGAAAACAATTTAACATTTCTTCTGATTTTTCTGATCAACAAACACAAACTTTTTTTTATTGTACAGAATGTTCAAAATCAGAATGTTCAGTTTTTCCATGCCCAGGAATGAGAGGTTACATAACTTATTATGTATCTGCCTGCCTGCCTACCTGCCTGCAAGGTTTTTTTTGCATCATGGAATTTAGCATGAAAGGTCTGAAAATTATCCATGATAATTGTTGGGTTTGGTTGGATGCCCTGATGTCACTCTTGCCACTGGGACTTCTTATACGGCAAAATGCTAAATTGTGGAAGCAGTATAAGCATGTTCAATTGAATGCGCTTACTGGGGGTTTTTTCCATGTTTTTTTCCCCCACTGAACATGTAAAAATCTTATAGATAAGTATGAAAAACAAATAAATGAAAACACTGGGAAAAGCATTACTTATGTATGCATCTACATTCTGCAATTCAATTTTCCTTTATCCAGAAGAAATAAATGGTAGCATAGGACTCACTACAATTTTTATAAAAGTGCCTGCTGGGAATTAAGACCAACTATCCATATCTCTATAATCCTTCATATTTTGGAGGGTGAAATTACAATAACAGAATAACAAAATTGGGTTTAGGTTAACTACCCCCAGTTGAATGCAGGAATTCATATTAAAACATCCATTACTGACCAGCTGTTGCTTGAATGCATTCATTGGTAGAAGTCCACTTTTTATTGAGGTAATTTATATTAGTGTTCAATTGCTCTTACAGTTACATTACAGTGGTGGGATTCAGCCAGCTTAGGCAAACCATTGTTAAATTGCTGGGTGGCCCCACCTATTCCTGCCCCACTCCTTTCAGAAGTCCCCAGGGGCCCCATTTTGGCTCCCAGGTAAGTGCAGGGAGGCCTAATAGGCCAAAAATGGGTCACAGGGGGTGCAGCGTAGCCCCGTGTCCCATTTTTGCTCCCGGAAGCCTGCAGGAAGGTCTATTAGGCCCAAAATGGGGAGCGGGTTAGGGTTGGGATTGTCTGTCACACACCCCTGGCCACGCCCACCATTGCCACACCCAGCCAGCCAGTCATTAGGGCAGAGAACCAGTTGTTAAATAATTTGAATCCCACCACTGAGTTAGAACATTCAATTGGAATCTGCTTTCCTATAATTTGAAACCATTATTCGGTGTCCCATTTGAGCAGAATCTTCTCTACTTGTGCAGTGAGATATCTGAGTGATTCAGATATCTGTATCATTATAAATATGATGGAGAAGGTAAGTTCAGCTGATTCAGGCCTACTTCTCTGCCTGAAATATAAAATTCTGATAACCTAGTTGGAAAAATGGCTCCATAGAATTTTAGTCAACACATCTATTGAGAGACCACATTTCAGAGATGTGTCATGGCCTTTACTTCCCCATTAGAAAGATGACCAAGCGGGATTTAAATTATCACAGTTCTATTCATTTTAACTTTATAATGCCTTCTCAGGCAATGAAAATGCTCAGTCAACCAAAAGAAAGGAGGACATTCACATTTTTTCCCGTGTATATTTCACTTTTATGGGATCAATAAAACAGTGTTTTCAAAAGTTTGAAAAAGACATCTCTTCCCAATACCTCTTGGAACAACTCTGGAACTGAAAACCTGCAGTGATTTATCTAACCTGGCAAGATTCTCTATTTCTCCTTGAAATGAAATTATGGTGATTTTTTTTAAAATAAAGCCATTAGCACCAATGTGCTATTTTTCAGTTGAGATGGGAATACAAATGAAATTTCCCCCTGGTTACCACTATCAAACTATGGCGGTATCATGGACCTATATTCAGACTCCTCTTTTTCATATCTCTATTCTTATATTAAGGCATTCAGAGATTATTATTCAACTCAAGAAGAGGATATATGATGAAGTAGATAATATTGAAGGCAGGTTCCATTCCAAACAGCCAGATGCTGACAGAATTTTATCAGATCTACCTACCTACCTACCAACCTACCAACCTACCAACCTACCAACCTACCAACCTACCAATCTACCAACCAACCAACCAACCAACCAACCTACCTACCTACCTACCTACCTACCTACCTACCTACCTACCTACCTACCTACCTACTTACCTATCTATCTATCCATCCCTCCCACCCTCCTCCACCTCCTCCTCTTCCTCCTCCTCCTCCTTCTTTTTCTGTTTCGCCTTCTTGAAAAAGAACCATCCATCTACTTCAAAGGTGACTCTAGATGGTGTACAAATAAAACATTTAAAAACATTTTTTTATTTAAATGTTTTTTAAAAACATTTAAAAAATAAAAAGAGTATACAAAATTTATAATTTCAAAAGGCGGGGATGGATTTAAAAATAATTAAAAGATGAAGGGAGGGCTTTCAGGGATGTGTGGTCTTTTTGATAGCCCCAAGCAAGAGCACAGGAATACATTTTTTAAACTTTTCCAGAAAATCAGGAGAGTGGGGATTGCCCCACTCCACTCTGGGGTAGGGAAAAAGTTTGACAGGACGGGGACCATAGCTGATAAGGCTCTCTTCCCAAATCCTTCCACTCAGAATTCTTTAACTGATGGGGTCTGCATCATACCTTCCTGATTGGCCATGATGGATTCCTATAATGGTATGGAGATGATTCTGTAGGTAAACTGTCTCTATGCCGTACAGGACTTTACTTGGGTAAAGTCCAACAACTTCGTTATTTAAGACTCTCTCTGGAAACATAATTGTACAAAAAAGTCTAAGATAGTCTGTCCTTAATTTTTGGGTCTAAGCCTTGTCTGATTATTTAGAAATCCTGATATCTTTATGGATCTAAATAATATTGGTTGTTCACTGCTGGTATTCAGCTTGGACTTTCAACTGCACTTGTTTTGCATACTGATCTTGACTGCTGTTTGACTTCTCAGTGAACTCCATAAATTGAAAATGATCATTTTCATAAAAATTGTCTAATACTTGCCTCCTGCACTATATTTACTGAAAAATCTACTGCTGTTAAATAAGATTAACATTATTTTGCATTAAATCCCGAACTGCTCCTCCCCCTTAATCATGTTAGACAAAAATATAATAAAGTAGATATTTATATTACTATGAACTATGTTGAATGAATGGCATGTAAACTCATCTCTCTATGTTAAACTGGTTTATGATTTCATGATGTCATTGCACACAAACCAAACCAATTATAATCTAGTATGTTTTATGAATGTAGTGCTTATAATTAGTGTCAACCCTGAATCGACCATTTTGAGGCTTCAATGTTGCCACACTGGAGCTCAGGGATAGGGAGGAAGGAATAGAAATGTTGGGGCTTGTGGTCAAAACAAAATACTTTCTCCTAGGAAACAAGGACATTCCCACAGATGGCTTGGGGAGATGAGGAGTGACCAGACAGGAGCTTGATTGGACCATGTGACTGACTGATGGGAAAAGGAGGAAACTTTTACTTTTAAAAAACTGCGGGAATATTCAGAGTTTGGTTTTCACCAGATTATGCCAATATGATAGTAATAGCAATAGCACTTAAGATTTTTATATTGCTTCACAATGCTTTACAGCCCTCCCTAAGCCGTTTACAGAGTCAGCATATTGCCCCCAACAATTTGGGGCCTCATTTTCCCGACCTTGGAAGGATGGAAGGCTGAGTCAACCTTGACCCTTGTGAGACTCGAACTGCCAAATTGCAGTCAGCCAGCAGTTAGCAGAAGTAGCCCGCAGTAGTGATATGTCCAATAAACCAATTCTTTGAGAAACCTATTTGACTCAGAGCTCTGTTTATTATGGTTATATTACTTGGAACCCTGACAGTTTATGAATTAATGTGCCATGAAAGTTCAGAAAACTGGATTAAATAAACCAGGATGATTGAGATTTTCCAGATTGAGATTTTCCAAATAGTTATCAATGAATAACTATCAATAAATCTACTTTTTTGGGAGGTTTATGGTTGTCGGGCTACCTAATGGGACACAGTATTGTATACTTCTTGAAGAGAGGAGTTACAATATACATCACTGGGGTCAAACCCGCGGCGTCACATTATCACATGATGCATTGTGACTTTTTCCTCCTTTGCTAAAATGGAGGTGGAGGTGGCCAGCGCATGACACATCCAGACCACGGGCCACAAGTTTGACACCCCTGATATAGGTGGTTGCATACTGAATTTTCACAAGGAAAGAAAATTTTTGAAAAAAGGTTTGATTTGAGCACAGAATTAATATTGAGACTCCAATCTACTTCAAACATGTTAGTATTTTTTTAATGTCAGCAAAATTCTGGCTGGGGAATTCTGGGAGTTGAAGTCCACATTTCTCAAAATTTCTGAGGCTGATAATCATTGATTCAGAAGAAGGATATTTTTTTTTACCTCAACAAGCCACTTTAGTTTGAGACAAATACCTTCTGCACATGCACCAAAGATCATGAAGGGACATGGAACACAGTGGTACAGTTGTTCTGATCTTATAAGCAGAAATATTATGCTACTTTATTGTACAGATCTGTTTCTTTGAGTGGAATTACCCCACTGACATGTTGCACAGTCCTAGTGAAAACCCATTTGGCTCTATGCTGCTTCCAGCTCCAGCATTTCTCTAAGAGCATACATTTTATACAATTAATGATTTGACTGTGCTATTTACATCCAAATTTCCAGGAATGGTTTACCAAGCTGCCCTTCATTACTTCTCGAGCAGTTTCCCCACAAATGTAAACGCTAAGTTTCTTGTTTCTTTCTTTATTTCCTGTCTGTATTATTGCTTTTAGAAAAAAAGGATCTGATCTATTTGCTGATGAGTAGTATGCCAACTAATATATATTTTTTGATTCCATAACATGAAAAAAATAAGAAAAAATATTGTTTTAATCAACAAAATAAAAATTAAGTTATCTTAGTTACTAATTCCTACATAGGTTTGCTCAATAGCAATAGCAGTAGACTTATATACCACTTCATAGGGCTTTCAGGCCTCTCTAAGCGGTTTACAGAGAGTCAGCATATTGCCCCCAACAATCTGGGTCCTCATTTTACCCACCTCGGAAGGATGGAAGGCTGAGTCAACCCTGAGCCGGTGAGATTTGAACCGCTGAACTGCTGATCTAGCAGTAGCCTGCAGTGCTGCATTTAACCACTGCGCCACCTTGGCTCAAGTATTGTTTTAATCAACAAAATAAAAATTAAGTTATCTTAGTTACTAATTCCTACATAGGTTTGCTCAAGTAGAAAGAATAAAACTCCTAGCTACATTGTATGATGTTTTGAGCATTCCTTTGTGAAAAGCCCGATATATTCATTAGATGCAGGTATATCCAAATACCCAAATTCATGTGTGATGCCTCGAATTCTCAAATATATGAGTACCTGACCTTTTCTGGACATATACATTAATTCTATTTTTTATTGAATATCACTCTCAAAACAACATATTTGCTGTTGCCAGGAATTTATTATTTGGATGTTGATCTGTTTATAATAACATAAACATCAAATGGTAAGAAGCGATGATTCGGATGAGAGGTCCCCAGGTGACAGAAATTGTAAATGGATTTAGAAAGCCATCCTATGATTTTTGTAGCAAACAATATCTTTGTAATAGATGTTAATGCGTAGTGCTGACAGGTGTAATTCAAAAGCTGAAGGATGGTAATTAGTCTATTTGGCAAGTGAGGAACTAGAACATTGGCACAGTTTAAATGGAGAACATCAAAATATGAATGAGATTTCCAGGATTGTACAAAGCTAAAACTAATGTGTGTGTTTAAAGAAATATTTTTTTTAAAAAAAAATAGAATAGCCTCTTGAGTTAGGACAGAATTATTCCAACGAAAAAAGTAAATACTGGGGCAATCTGGTAACTGAGGGACAAACAGAAACATGCCGAGTTTATTTTATCATCTTGGCTGACAGTTTAGTCGTTATGAAACCTGGATCAAAATACATTACTGTGATGGCTCTGACTAATTTATCCCATAGGCATTACTGGGAAGACAACAATAATGATAAACCCGAGTTGCCCTTGCAGGAAAATGAAAAGTAACACTGAAGACAGGCAACAATTATCTCTGGAAATAGGAGAAAGCCTGTTTCTAAAGAATCCTAAATGCAATCAAGCTACTGAAGTCTCTAAAGTGGTGTTAAGGTCTACTTCTTAAATGGCTTGCTAAAGCTGTCAAATCAACTTATAGTGGAAAGTCACATAGCATACATTGTCTTTCCTTCAGGAAGCACAAGGTGGTGCCATGCCTAAGACAATCATTCATATATAGTCGGAAGGGACTTCTATTCCAACCCTTCTACCATATCATTTTAGGCAAATGGATGTTCCATCTCTTCTTAAAAACCTCCAGTGTTGGAATATCCAGAATTTCTGGAGAAGTTGTTCCAGTGATTAATTATTCTAGTTGTCAGGAAATTTCTCCTTAGTTCTAGGTTGGTTATTTCCTTAATTAATGTATTCACTAATAAATTAATTAACTGATTTTAATTTATTTATTTATTTGATTAATTTATTTATGAAATGTTTAATTAAGGAATAAAAATTAAAATATCTGTTAGTATTAAGTAAATTTGGGCTTATCCCATCATATGATTTAATTATTGTCCCTTTATCTTCTGTTGTTTTATGCTTTTATGTTTTTTTGTATTGTTCTTTGATTCAACATGCTATGAGCTGGGTGACATATACAATTAATATATTACTGTTGGTCACATAGTTAGCCAGATGTTTAGAGCTGAAGAAGCTTCTTGGATGAGAAGCAAAATGTCTTCAAAGAAAAACCAGCAAGTTCAGTTGCCTCTTGAAAAAACACCTTTGGGTTCATTTCGTTCATTTAAAAAAAGAATTTCAACAAAATTGAATTCACTTTTGGAAAAAATGTCAAAGCAAAATAGGCAACTTAATACATTATGGTTAGTCACAGAGGCAGCTGGATGTTTAGGTTGGATTTGGCATTTTTATCCACGTATCAAGTTCATATGGAGGCCATGTGAATTTGTCATATTATCTTTTTTCTTGTGGAATAAAATGAGGAAGACAAAGAAATTAGGTTCTTAGAGGGAGATTATTAGGTTATGAAGAATAAGATTTATCTAGAATCTACCTTGAATAGATGACAGTGCTAAATGCCTTTTATTTTCTTAATATAATTTGAACAACTTTTGATTTCCTTTTGATTTATTAACTGCCATGACTTCATGGTTATACAGCAGTGTGCCAATATTTAAGGGGCTGCCACAAAGAAGAAGTGTTTCCAAAGCAAGGCAAGAAAAAATGGATGGAAACTAATCAAGGAGAAAATGAAGCTAGAACTAAGGAGAAATTTCCTAGCAGTGAGGCCAATGACCCAGTGGAACAGCTTGCTTTCAGAAGTTGTGTTTGCTCCATCATTGAAGCTTTTAAGAGACTTGACAGTCACTTGTCTGAAATGATATAGGGCCGTGATGGAAAACCTAGGTGAACAGGTGGCACCCACCCCCCTCTCTGTAGGCATGCAAGCCGTTGCCCCAGTTCAGCTCTGCATGCATGCCTCTCACTGGCCAGATGGTCTTCAGGTCCTTGCCGTGGATCCCTGGGGGCAGAGCACATGTGTGCGTGCATGCATGGGGGATTGGCATACATGTGGGGGGTGCGAGCATGCATGGGGAGTGTGCAGGGGCTGTGTGCACATGCACAAGGGACAGAGGAATGCAGGGGAACCACACATGCATTGCATTTTGGGAATTCACATGCATATGTGCTTTGGACAATCAGTATGGAAAAGGTTAGTGTATAGTGCGTCCTGTTTGAGTTGTGGATTAGAAAGCACCCGTTCTCTTTTTTATTAAAGAGAACTTGGATGTTTTCTAATCCCACCCACGGATATTAAAGAGAGTTTCACAAGAAAGAATATATAACATGGAGATTTACTGTTCATCAAAGGAAAATAGATTAAATAACAAGCTACCTGAGTTAAAAAGCAAGCTACCTGGGTACCAAAAGTGGTTGTTTCGATGTTATAGTGGACCATGACATACATCAGCTCAATCATCTGCAATGTTCATCTGGAGCTCTTTGGAAGGAAAGGAGTAATGAAGAAGGCTACCTCACAAGAGTTTTGTGTAGAAATAACTGTATAAAAGAGAAATTCCCATGAATAAAACAATCACTTCAGTCTACTAGTGTTCAGCACCTGCACAGTATATTTGGAAAATATAATTTGTTTACTTGCATGAGACTATTCAGGTGTGACCTGTTTGAATATTTAAAGCTGTCTCTCAGACATAATGGAATAACTGGAAAAAAATCACTGAAAGATTATTTGTAACTCAACTTCTTTATTGCTACAAATATTATACTCTTTTCTTTGGTTTACCTTCAAAATATAGTTTACCTATCCAAATTTGCCTGTTTAAGGAGGAAATATTAAAAAACAAGCAAGATGACAAAATGTTATGCCCTTCTAGATTCACAAGAGTCAAGTATTCTAGGGCTTATACACCTACAATATTATTTTATTTAAGCCCCTTTAGGATAGATCCATCTCAATGTCATTGTGTAACATTTACAATCTGAGAATTAACATACCATATATTTCTTCTAGAAGTGCTTCCACTATAGAAGAACCCAACAGTAACATGTAAGGTATGTTTGTACTTAGGACTTTTTAAAAGGGTAAATAGCTTTTGCTGGAAGAAGGATTGCAGCATGTAGGAAGTGGGAAATTATTCTTTCCACCTGTCTTTTGTCCTTGAACCCTTTCTTAGTGAGTGCTATTAACATTAGGAAATAAATGACTTTGTAAAAGTTTTTCTATCAGTGCAAATGGCTTCAGCTACTGAGGAAAAAATTTGCTCAGGATCAGAACATAGAATGAAGATTAAGCTACCCATCCAATGTGCTGTGATCCTTGTAGGGTTGACTTCTTCCCAGCAGTTGGAGTTTGTGCTTAAAAGCAATGGACGATGATTATAGAGAACATTACTAATGCAAATGTGTGTTTTACTTGATCAGTAATGAGTTCATTTGCCTTTATGGACCTCAAGAAACTTCTGGACCAAGACTAACCATAACAAGATAAAGAAATACTGCTTTATATTTATTGTAAGCTATCCAGAGGCACTTACAGTGGGTAAGATATGTCTTTGGAGATTCTCAGTCATCCAGGTCATCCAACAAAACTTCAAAGAAAAACAAGAAAGTCCAGTTGCCTCTTAAAAAAGCACCTTTGGGACAACAATGACCTTGGTGACTGAGAAGATACACCATATAAAAATGTAATGATAGATAGATAGATAGATTATAGATAGATAGATAGATAGATAGATAGAGAGAGAGAGAGAGAGAGAGAGAGAGAGAGAGAGAGAGAGAGAGAGAGAGATAGATAAAATATAAAATGAAAGAGTGGGATTGAGAAGCTTCTATTTCAGATTATTGGGGAATTTTGGAAGCTAAAATCTGCAGACAGAAGAAGGTTTCCAAATGAAGAAAGCTGTAGTGTTTCCCTGTTCCTTCCATTGGTACAGATTCCCTTGTATACCTGATGGCTGTATCTTCAGAATAAATCAACAAATCATCCAGTGAACCAACAGAAGTTTTGTCCAACACATTATGAAAAATATTTTCTTAATTCCTTCCATCCTTAAAGTGGTTGACTAAAGCTAGTTATTCCAGTCCACATTCCAGGCAAAAAGTTTTTTAAAAATTGACCATGTATGCCTACCTTGTCATAAGCATCACATCTCACAATCACTTGTACACATTTGGTCTTCAAAGACATTTTTCACTCTGGCAATGAGATTAGTATATTTTCACATATGTAGACTGTTGCTCATTTTGCAGCTCTTTGGTTATAAAGACCAATTATACATTCTATTCAGGAGCAGCTTGTGCAACATTTTCCTTAACTCCTGATCTCAAAATGATATGGAATTCTGTTGAATAATGAAACCAGTAAATGTCTTGGACTTTTCATCATATTTATTAGGCAAGGAACTGGATGATTATAGAACAAGAGTTGAAATTGCCAGTCAGACAGTGGATGTGGATTCAATTTCCTTAGCTATGTGGTGCAACAGATGATGGAAGCTGAATATGATCCATCTTTGGTTGGTTCATCATCTGATTTAAATACTATGTTAGGCCTGCCACCTGTTTCTGATGCTGTGACAGAACAACTAATACAAGAGCAAGGTAAAATAACTTTTGAGGGTATTATTTGTATTTATTAAATATGGTTTGATGTTTCTTGAACAAAGGTGTATCTATGCTAATAGGAAAAAAAAACAGAGTTGATATCAATGGTCAAAGTAATTTGGGAAACACACAAATCTGTACCTAAATCTGTTTTGCAAATCTCAAAGAAGCCTTTGGATTAAATTCTAAAGCGTTATGTGGAACCCTTCCTTCCTTTATTAATTCTTTGCTTTGCCTGTACAGCATGCTATTTTTCAGTTAGTTGCCTTAAATCTATCTATATCAATATCCCTATTTATCTAAAGCCTGTAAAATTAGTCTGAGATCTAAAAATTGAAATATAAAATGTGTCATGCTTTAAAAGCCAGATTTTCAAACTTGTTTATGAAATGGCCTCAGGCATTAGAATTTTGGTAATTATTTATGCTTATTCACAGTTGTATTTTTGACCTGCATCAAATAGCATTGTTAATTCCTTGATTGGAGGAGGAAAACAGTGATTTCTTTTGATCAGTTTGTGTCTCTGAACAAAAGTTTTCCCCAAGTATAATAATTTAATGTACTTAATACATCTTTTAAAAATGGCAGAAGGCAAATTGAGAGAACATCGTCTTTCATTATACAAAAATTAAAAGATGTAGGAATCTAAAACAGAATAGCAATCAGTGCAATAAATCATGACCGATATTTTCCTTTGTCTCTAATAACTTTTGTTCATTTAGAATTTTAATTTATAAAGCCACACATTCACCAATGACTTCGGCTGTCTTACAGATTTAAAATAGTTAACAGTGATAAAGAACAATAAAAGTAACAAAATAAGAACAATCTGATAACAATGAAAATATATTCAGTTAATGGGCTATGTTTAATGACAGATTCACACATCTGCTTGATTTAATGTCTGTGAGAAGCAGTGGTGGGTTGCAGGCGGTACACCCCGGTATGCACGTACCAGTGCCAGCCGGAAGCAGCAGCCATCGTACCAGAATGGTGCTTTGGCGGGCCCGCCCCCGCGCCCTCTTTTCTTACCTGTATTTGAAGGAACAGGCCTTATCTGTATTTGAAGGAAATGGGCCATCTGTGCACGCATGCACAGGATACAGTGCCTGCGTGATTGAGCAGCTGGAACATCGCAGGCGGTGGGTGCACATGCATGCACAGCACACGTGCCCATGGTGCACGCCTGGCTCCCATTGCAGCATACCAGCGTACCAGTTGCAATGGGAGCCGAAACCCACCACTGGTGAGAAGAGACAGTTTATTCAATTGGATTATGTGCAATCATGTGCTCTGAGTACATTTGAATATATCCGAAGCAACGTCTTGTAAATACTTGGTATTTACCCCTTGGAATAATATTATTAAATTGTCTTCCTTTTTTTTCTTTTTTCTTCCTTCTTCCTTCTGCTTTCTTCTTCCTTCCCCTCTTTCCTTATTTTTCCTTCCTCGCTCTCCTCCCATATTTCCTTCTTTTTCTTTGTTTTCCCTCTTTCCCTTTCTCCTTTCCTTTCCTGTCCTTTCTTACATGCTCAAATGCAAAAGAGGAAATGTTTCTCCTTTTGTTTTGTTTTTAGTTTTGATAGCCTTCAGTGAAAATTGAGCTGGATGGGTTACATTTGCCCCCCCATAGCCCATTTTCAGTTGTGATAGCCTCCTGCAACCCTCTGCCAGTGAAAACATTTTTGCTGGCAAAGGCACCACAGACTGATTCTTTGCTATTTCCAGGCCAGCCCCTAAGGCCAGGTTTAAGCAGCCTGGGGACCAGATTTACCCCGTGGGCCTTAAGTCTGACACTCATGATTTAGGGGAATCCTGGTTTAAATTTTCTACAGATGTCGCAATAGCCCCCTGATGGAATGTGTTAGGAATATAATCTAACGGTTGGATTGGCAATATATAAATCATGTAACAATGCTATACCTGTTTCTTTAAATCATACTGTAAAATGTGGTAGGTTACTGTTTTCCTCAATCGGCCATAAGAGGGAGCAGAATGACTGTTAGCTCTCTGTTTGTTAGATGCTGGGCTGATCTTATCTGAGTGTTTTGGAAGCTGGCTGTTAGAAAGTGCCATGAGCTATTGTAAGTTTTACAACTGCTAGCAAACTTTGAGTACCAGACTGTTTGTATGATTATGGACTATGTTATTTGGATTATCCCTTAACTGAAAAACATTGATGACTGACTGTCTTATCCGTGTATGACTTGGACTGTTTGATGGACTCTGATACCTCTATTTCCACGAAAGTAAAAGCCTATTCAAACTGCAGTGTCTCTGTATGCTGGTTTGTGTGTTTTTCAACAACACTCTCACAACGCTTCTCTGAACGCATTCACTCTCCCAACAGGGAGCTTACCTAACAGAATGTATGATAAAATAACTTCTCTTTCAACATTTAAGAATACTCAGACATTAAAAATGTATATTGGATAGGCTATATTGATCACTGGAGTTAATGTCAATTCCAGTACCAAAATCAATTCCATGGATTCCTAAATGTCAATATCACTTATTAAGCTTGTATCATGTTCATGTTTTTGAACTTATTTGCATTCATAACTGTTCATACTTCCTTTCCTTCATTGATTTTCACCTTGTTTTCTTCATTATTTTATTTTAGGGTGGATGTACAATCTATAAGATCTAGTTCCCTAGGTTCTGTTGGGTGGCTTCGGACGCATTATATTATTTATGATTCATTCAAGATGAGCAAGAAAATATAGATAGAGCAGACTATTTCTGGTAAAGGTTCTTTCTGCATGTATTTATCCATAGAAACATTCTATTTTGTATTGATTTTCGGTATTTTTAAAAATCAAATCTTTAACTAAATCACACATTTTAAATGATTTTTTTTTCTTTCAAAACACGCATTTTCTCCAAGGATATTTTAATATATTTTTGAGCTGCAAACTGATCACACCTTTTGAAGATGTGCAAAATCTGGTTTTGATCTGTGCAGAACTACACTTGATGTGCATCTGCCACACATATTTTGTAATAAATAAATGAAACAATTCTGATCTTTGCCTCATTTTTAATGAAAAAAATGGAAGAGAGCTACTGAGACTAAAGTCACTGTCCATGCACTTATTGATCGTATGCATCTGTTTATTAATATATAGCTTAACACTTCAGAAATATTCTTACATGCTTACATTCCACTTTCTTCTAGGAAGTTAAAAATATATAATGAAATGTGGTAGCTTGTTTAAATTTCAGCAATATCTGTTGCTTCCAAACTGTCTTAGATGGCACTTAGCTGCTTATAGATCAGTGGTGGGATTCAAAATATTTTACTACTGGTTCTGTGGGTATGGCTTGGTGGGAGTGGCTTGGTGGGAGTGGCAGGGGAAGGATACTGTAAAATCTACATTCCCTCCCCACTCCAGGGGAAGGTTACTGCAAAATCCCCATTTCCTCCCGATCAACTGGGACTATATTTCAACTTTTATATGGAAAAATGAATATTTAAAATTATTAATGCACAATGTTAATAACAAGCATGATAATGTATATTCACAAATGTATGTATGAGATTCAAAATAAAAAACATTTTGGCAAAGAATCAGACCATCCTTTCAAGTGGCCTAAAAATCAGAGAACTTCTACTTTTCTATTTAGAATAGAATAACAGAGTTGGAAGGGACCTTGAAGATCTTCTAATCCAACCCTCTGCTTAGGCAGGAAACTTTACACCACTTCAGACAAATGGATATCCAACATCTTAAAAACGTCCAGTGTTGGAACATTCACAACTTCTGGAGGTAAGTTGTTCCATTTATTAATGATTGACTTTTGATTGTCAAAAGTCACTGAATTTTTTCGGAGCTCAACTGGTGGCTTACTACTCAAGCTACACAAATTCTTCTCAAATTCACAATGGAAAATAGGAAGTCTAAATCACACCTCTGAAACAGAATAGGCTCCTTGAAATAACTTTCTTCCTTTGATTTGAAGGGTGACTTATACCTTTCTTCCAGTGATGGGTTTCAAAAAAAAATTACTACTGTTTCTGTGGGCGTAGCTTGGTGGACATGGTAGGGGAAGGATACTGTAAAATCTCCATTCAATACCCACTCCAGGGGAAGGTTCCTCCCCAGTCAGCTGGGACCTGGGTGGCAGTGAATAGATGGGGCGGGGCCAGTCAGTGGTATTTACTGGTTCTCCGAACTATTCAAAATGTACACTACTGGTTCTCCAGAACTGGTCAGAACCTGCTGAATACCACCTCTGTCTTTTTCACTATCTTTGTCAGGTCTGCAGGCACTAGAACAGCTTTCCTTCAACTTTGGTGCCTTCCAGATGTGTGCATTTTAACTTCCTGAATTGTCAGCAATAACCATCCTGGCTGAAAAGATATTCTACACATTTGAAGATATCTGGTATAGAAAATTGGAACCTTCAAAGACGTAGTAATTTATAATTTCTCTGTGGAAAAAATTTCATGAACCATGCACCATACCTATACTATGCCTGTGATTTTCCTTGATGGTATGTCAACACTAGTTTAAGTGAATTGCTCCAAAAGTTTCAACTTGCCCACAGGAGTGTTGTACTCCATAGCAACCAGAAACACTGATTAAAGCAAAACAAACAAATAAACAAGAACAACTCAGATTTGAAATGAAGAGAAATTGCAGAGAAGCTTTCAAAATAAAGAGCAGTTCTGCTAGAAACACCAGTCACATAACAGAGAGGATACCATTAATCTGCTTCTGTAGGGTTTGCATAGATCAACAAAAAACAGTCTCCGTAATCCAATCCTCTTAAATTCATTTATGTATATAGAACTTCATTTAATGAGCAGAAAAAGGTTATATCCTAGTGAAGGATTAATTGTTTGTGCTGAATGGAGAATGTTTGTTTTCATGCTGCTACAGATGACTTAAAGGCTGGTCCTAAGTTAACAGGCTGTCATAGGCATATTAAGGGCCAGTGATGTTTTTCACAGCATTTTTATAAGATCACTATGTATTAATGCATATTAACAGGAGAACAGGTGTTGTTTGCTACAAAACACTATAATACAAACTGATTAAATGTATCTTTTGTTTCTTTTGGGTTTACAGTTTTCCCCCCTGCCTATTTGCTTTATCTTTTTTTCAATATTAATATAAATTGATAGTTTTGATCATTTTGATCATTTTTAGGTAGTCACTGAATTGGGTGACTATACAACTATGACTAAATAAATCAATAAATAACATTTTCACCAACTTCATCCAGATGAATTTGAAGCAGTGATGGGATTCAGCCGGTTCTCACCTATTCGGGAGAACCGGTTCGTAACTTTCTAAGCAGTTTGGAGAACCGGTTGTTGGAAGAAATCTTATTTTATTTTTTTCCCACTTTACAGAGCTGTAAGGAAGGCAGGAATGAAAAATTCTGGTGTTGTTTCTAGCCTCAACTTTATTGCCCTGCTTACAGAAACTGCCTCGCCGGTTATCCCTTATCACATTGTAACAGCTAAGGCAAAGCGCCCATTGACGTGAGTTGGCCACGGCCACATTGTCACATGACCACCGAGCTATGCCTACCCAGCTGGTCATTATTGCAGAGAACCGGTTGTTAAATTATTTCAATCCCACCACTGATTTGAAGTAATAAATTCAAAATGGAGTCTCATTCTCTTTTGCTTTTTTTAATGCATGCATCTAAAATGTTTCTCTGTTTATTTTCTTCTTTTCTCTTTCATACTAATCATAAGCACTGGACAAATGTATCTCTGATATTTTTTTAATTTACATTAACAAAATTAAATCATAATTAAACACGACCAGCATGTTTAATTTCAGACTGGAACATTAAACTACTAGAGAATATTTAAGTTCTTAATTAGCAACATGTCACATGGGACTAAATTACACACACTAATAATTAATGCCCAAATATTGACATATGAGGGTGATGGGAATTATATAACCAATGAAATAACTCATGCACTCTTAAAAGTTGAAATAATACAACTTGATATAATACAATTTGTTTTTAATTAATATCTTAAATGTTTATATTCATATCCAGCATTTTCATTCATGACTATGATTCCAGATTTACTTTAATGGAGAACATGGAAGGTATTGATTTATTCTTATTTGTACTGCATATACAGTGTAGGTTTTGCAATGAATTTGAGCATTGATTCATTTAGTTTAGACCTCCAATAGACAGATTTCTCCAACTTTCATTAAATATTGCCATAATATTTGAGAACTGATAAGCTACAAGCATATTATTGTTGGATGTGTTTTCTACATTTATTGCTTTCCTTTAAAGGGACTATATATCTTTTCTCAATTGCTTCATAGATTTCACTCACATATACAATAGCATAGCATAGAATATCAAAACTCAAAGAAGCATTAATAAATAAAACAGCCCGGGAACAGCAAAAGAGCTCCCTAAGGCTAAAATTTATATATCATCCTGACAACTAACAAAGTTGTATACTAACTGTGTGTTTCTTGAATACTTAAGGAGCAGCTCAAGTATGATCGAGGAAAGAACTTTCTGGAATATTTGCATTTTGAACCATGCAGATCTTAAAAATGTAACACATGCAGTATCTTTGAATTTGGTTATGTTAATAATTTCCTTTGCTATTTACTATTGATATCCATTCTACAAGAAGTATAGCCCACTACTTATCAAGTAGAAGCATCTTATTACTAAAAACATGGATTACTATGAAATATTTTCATTTGCTAGTTCCCACATCAAAGACAATGAATGCAAAAAGCTACTACCCATCCACAATGAGAAGAGATTTTACAAATCTCTAAATACAGAGGCTGCCAACCCACTGATCATAGCCATGTAGCTTCCAAGTGTTTTTGTGAATTTAACTTCTTGTCTTTGAATTTTCTACCAAAAATCAGAGATAAGATTAGTGTCTAGTAATAAAGAATGAATTCCATAGGTAGCTTTTAGGTAAGACAATTTAAGTGGACATTAATGAGCTAGAATTTATCTGGAGTGAATTTCCTTGTCTCTAACAAGAAAAAAAGAAAAAGAAAAGAAAGAAAAGAAAAGAAAGAAAAGAAAAAAGAAAAAAGAAAAAAAAACAGAAAAGGTATTGGGGAGCAAAAGTGCTCCTGAAGGTTCCTTGATGTTCTCTGAGCTTGAATGTTTTTTGTAGACATTTCATTATCCAAACCTGGTAACAGCATCAGTGTGTTAGTGCTTTTACCTAGTTACCTATTTGTTACCTAGTTTGGGTAATGAAACATCTGCAAGAAAACAATGAAAGCTCAGAGAGCACCAAGGACTCTTCATTTCAACTCTGATCTACAAATATTCAACTTTATATGAGCATTACACATTGTATTCCACAATGCAAAGAAGGTATTGAGGGTATCAATATCTTTGAAGGTATCTTCAGCTTCAATGACTATTCAGGAGCTATGATGGGTCAGTGGTTAGAATGTAACATTGCAGGTGACTCTGCCCACTGTCGCAAGTTTGATCTTGACTGGCTCAAGGTTGACTCAGCCTTCCATCCTTCTGAGGTTGATAAAATGAAGACCCAAATTGTTGGGGGCAATAGGCTGACTCTATAAACTCTTAGAAAGGGCAGTAAAGCACAGTGAAGTGGCATATAAGCCTAAGTGTTGCTGCTATTACTATTGCTATTCTAGCCCTTGTGTATGAATGAAAAGTCTCTGAAGAGGTTAATCCACGTTTAGCACATTCCAAATGCATTGCATATGGTGAGACATAACAAGTCACAATCTTTCCAAATATCCCAAGAAGAAACATATTCCTATTAAAATTTTGGTCATTTGAAAATTTATGTAGTATTAGTGGTGGGTTTCAAAAATTTTTAGAACCTTTTCTGTAGGTGTGGCCTGCTTTGTGGGAGTGGCTTGCCAGCCATGTGACTGGGTGGGAGTGGCTTGCTGGCCATGTGACCAAGTGGGAGTGGCTTAGTGGTCATGTGACTGGATGGGCGTGGCCAACTTGTAAAATGTGGTGAAACTCACTTAGCAACCAAAATGTGGCTCAGAAACTGGCATTTGAAGCACGCAAGTCTTAAAGCTGTCAAGTTACAAGACCCTTGCACCCCTAACCCTTTAGAAAAAAAAACCAGGGGTGTTCAAACTTGACAGCTTTAAGACTTGTGGACTTCAACTCCCAGAATTCCTCCTCCAGTCATGTTGGCTCAGGAACTCTGGCACTGAAGTGTGCAAGTCTTAACACTGTCAAGTTACAAGACCCTTGCTCTCCTAACACTTTAGAAAAAAACACCCCAGGGGGGTTCAAACCTGACAGCTTTAAGACTTTAAGGTTTAGATAGGACTCTTAGAGGTGGTCGGGGTGATTGGTGAGCCAGCCAATCAGTGAGTGGTGGGCGGGGCAAGCTTGGTGCGGACGGGCAAGGGGAGGGAATGGCACAGTAGATTTGTGGAATCTCTTCTATAGAAGAGGTTAGAATTGGCAGGAACCCACCCCTGTGTAATATGCATTTCTATTCATACCATGGGTCTGTATTTATTTTGTATTTTTGCATAGAAATTATTTGCATTATGGGTTTTGTCTTGTCTCTGAGACAAGACTGTAAACTTCCATCTGTTGTAATGGTTAACATAGTGGGAGGAAGGAGAATAGGATAACATCCAAGTGCTGTGAAAGAGAGAAAACAAACAGGGTCTGGTAGTGATTAGATTTAATGAGGTGCGGCAAGTAGGGTTTGGATAATAAATTATCAATTTTCAGAATTGACCAAAAGTGTTTCACTGGTTAATGGGGAAATCCACGTTTCTGCCAATACTTGGAATTTTATTTTGGAGGTTCTTTCCCAGGTGTTTTTCATCTGGCAGCTAGTCAAGTCTTTCACATGGTTTCTGTGACCTCGCACCTTATTATTTTTTTCTCCACACATGCCACTCAGTTTATCATGTCCCTTATTATAACAAGGTATATTAGCTGTGGTGCTTGAAACAAGAACGGGAATAAAATGGTTCACTGACAAGAAGATTGCCTATGGAAAGCTGGTCTCTGCTACTAGGATTTGAGATAGGGATAATAGCAACAGCACTTAGACTTGTATAGCACTTCACAGTGCTTTACAGTCCTCTCTAAGAGGTTTACAGAATCAGCATATTAGCCCCAACAATCTGGGTTCTCATTTTACCAACCTCGGAAGGATGGAAGATTAAGTCAACCTTGAGACTCGAACTGTCAAACTGCTGGCAGCTGGCAATCAGCAGAAGTACCTGAAACACTGCATTCTAACCACTGTGCCGGAGCTGGTACTCTACCGGATTGGACCAGTTCACCCGAAATGGTAGCAGAAATTGTGGGTGGGTCCGTCCACCCATCCTAGCTCCATTTTCTCCTATTTAGAGACTTTTTTTTTAGCAAAGCACATGCGCAGAAGGCTGGGCGCACAAACATTTGCGAACCTGTAGGAAAGGTAAGTGAAAACCACCCCTACACTGCACCACCATGGCTCTTAATTTATTAAACCTCTATGCCACCTAACTCTCAGTCACTTTGGGTGCTCGCCATAATTAAAGAAATTGCAATAAAACCAGTAAAAGATAAAGAGGGTGTGATGAAGTAAGGAAATCCTATTCTCCTTCACCAAAGGCTTGCATGAAGGATCAGTCTTTTAAGCCAGAGCAGAATGGGGGAGGGGTGTGATTCCTATATCAGGGGGAGCCTCATTTGAAGGCCAGGCATTGCAAAAGAGAAGGCACACTTGTGGGTCCCTATAGATGTCATTATTTATTCAAACGGACCTGAAACACACCACACCTGCAGAATCAAATCAGTCAAGAAGCTGCTATTAGAAATATGTGGTGTCTCTATGAATCAGTGGTGGGTTTCAAATCCCATTCCAACTGGTATGGTTGGAACGGGCCCGGTGGTGTCCTCATGGATGCGTGCACGCACATGCGTCTTAGCGTGCACATGTGTCTTAGCGCCTCCATGATGCTCCAGCTGCTCTGTTGAGCGTCGCGCAGGCGTTGTATGTACCATGTGCGTGCACAGCAGCGCAGAAGCTTTAAAACACAGGTAAGGAGCTCGGGCGGGTGGATGGACCCTCCAGAGCACCGTACTTGAACGGAATCTGCTGCTCCGGGGTGTACCGCCTGCAACCCACCACTGCTATGAACCCAAGCTCTATGCTATGTATGGGCTTAATAGACAATAACTAGTTAACTTCAATCGCATCTGGAAGCAAACTGGCAACCAAAGTCATTCATGTTACTTCGGCACACTGCAGCATGTTCATTCCTGCTCCCGCCACTGCATTCTAAACCAAAGTGGTGACCATTGTATCCTTCTAGAATGTTATTTTAGAATATTTAATTTACCAATCTGCCTTAATTTTGAATTATTATGTATCATCAGGTTCATGTGAACTCTTAGCAAGCATATAGATATATTTTCTTTTGGGGGGGATCTATTCCCAGCCTGTTCCTTCAAGTCTTCAACTTGAGTGGATTCAACTATTCATTGCAATTGTGTTTACCCTTGTTGCTGGATATCCTCTTCCTCTCTTTCTCTTCACCTTTGCTAGCATGGTAGCCTTCTCCAGAGACTAACTCTTTACCTAAATTATAATAATTTGAATTTGGCTGTTTCTCTTTTCAGTGAGAACCCCAGAATAATCCGTTTGAAGATCTATTTGTTTTCATGGTGTTCTATGATATTTCCAGGAATCTTGTTCAACACCAAAGTTGGTAAGCATTAATAATCTTTGTATCCTGCTTGAAAGTTCAATTTTTGCTTCTACACATTGCCACAGGGACCACCATTGCCTGCATGATTCTGAGCTTTAGGCATATCCCAGCTTCTAATATATTTTCCAAGGTCTTCATTGATATTCTATCAAGTGGTACTCTGCAGCACATTTCTTGGCTGCTGATTTCTTTATTTTGATTTTAGCTGATTCTAAAAGACAGAAGCTAACCACAACACTTCAATGTCTTCATTTTCAATTTGACATCAATGGTAGTTGTCCTGTTGTGATTAACTTTATCTTCTTTATATTTAATCTTAGAACATTTAATCTTAGTAATGTATATCTTAAAATAATGTATGGGAACTGAACAAGGAGAGATTCAACCTGGAAATAAGGAGAAATTTTCGCACAGTGAGAGTGATTGACCAGGAAAACAGCTTGCCTTCAGAAGTTGTGGAAGCTTCATCACTGGAAGTTTCAAGAAGAGACTGGACTGCCATCTGTCAGAAATGGTGTAGGGTCTCAATCTTTGGTGGGTGTTGGATTAGATGACCTACAAGGTCCCTTCCAGCTCTGTTAATCTGTTAAATCTGTTGTATCTGTTTTCTGACCCCTCCTCCGTCCAGTAACAAATGCCGAGACAAGTTTAACTGGAATGTCACAGCACTTTATTAACAAGAAACCAAAACCTTGGTGGCTGAAAGCCAAGTATAACAAACAGATAAGAACCTTGTCAACAACTCAGACTTCGACAGATAACAGCTTCTCCAGCGTTAGGAATGGCATTGAATCCTGCAAAACCAGGCTCCTCCCAGTCTCTCTTTAAATACTATCTTGAGAGGAGCCTAATTACAATCACCTGGGTCCACTTATCTTTGGTAACTGCATAGCTGCTCTCTACATCGATCTGCCCGGCATTGCCGGGCATCCAGGAACAACTCCCTTGGCTCCTCCCCACTGCTCCAATGCAGGACTTCAGGATCACACTCCCTTGGCTCCTCCCCACTGGTCCAATGCTCAGGTGCCTCCTGGTGGCCAACCAGCCTCTCTGCGCCCTGCTCAGAGTCGGAACCCTGTCCAGGGTCCTCCACATCCTCCAGAGCCCTGCGCTGTTGGAGTCTGGTGGCAGCTCCAACAGCTCCTGCTGGGCCACAACACATCTGTATTGATTTGTAGTCTAGATGCTGCAAACCCCCAAATACCTAATTTTCTATTTCAGTGTATCTAAACACAGCTTGCACCTACAAATATATATTGATATTGAATTCACTTCCATTTTGTGTTTTAAATTTACCATATATATATAATTAACTTAAACATGGTGATTTATATCCTGCTTTTTCTCTGAAAACTCAATATGGTTCCCATACATCTCATTTCATTTCAACACTATTCTCTGAGATGGGTTGGGATAACACGTTGTGACTTGTCAAAAGTCACTGAATTTGACTGAATAAGCTCAACTGGTGGCTTATTACTCAAGCTACACAAATTCTTCTGAAATTCACAATGAAAATAGGAAGTCTAAATCACATGTCTAAAACAGAATAGGCTCCTTGGAATGACTTTCTGCCTTTGGTTTGTATGGTGACGTATATCTTCTTCACAATCTCTGTCAGGTCGGCAGGCAGTAGAACAGCTTTCTTTCAACCTTGGTGCCTTCTAGATGTGTGGATTTTAACTGCCCAAATTGTCAGCAATAACCGTCCCCACTGAAAAGATATTCCACGCATTTGAAGGATATCTGGTGTAGAGAATTAGAATTTTCAAAGACGTAGTAATTTATAATTTCTCTGTAGAAAAAATTCCACGAACCATGCACCATATTTATACTATACCTAAGTGATGTTTTATTGATGTTATGTCAACACTAGTTTAAGTGAATTGCTCTGATCCAACACTTTCAAGCACCCTTTCAGAACTCTGCATAGACCTTCGGTTTATTATCATTGGATCTTTTGTCCCTGCTTCTTACTACATCCCAAACATAATTGTAGGATTAATCCTTTGGTGTTTTTTTAAAAAATGTCTTTGAGTTAAACTTGATTCTTGGTGAGCACCTGGACCAGTCACTGTAGGTTATTTGTTTGTTTGTAAGAATTCCAAAGTGGTTTACCTCTGCCTTCCAAAGAGTGACTGGCACAAGGTCACCAAGCTGGCTTTATACCTAAGGCACGAATAGAACTCATGAACTCCTGGTTTCTAGCTTGATGCTAAACCAAAATGGCTCTTGCAGGATTAATTGTACTCTACTATAAATAAATCTGAACTGGTTTTCAGATTTTGGGCTTGTGAAAAAGCAAGGGTTAAAGGGGAATGAATGCAATGTGCTAGATTAAGTGCCAGAAAGATGGAGAAAGCATGTCTATGGAGATTCTCAGTCATGCAGGTCATAGTTGTCCAACAATGGGAAAAACAAGTCATCATCCCTGTTAAATCTTATCATATTATATCTGGATTATTTCTAATGTGATTCATTGATTCAGTTTAGATTTTCAGTTTAATTGGATGACTCAGGCTGACTCATTTTTCCAAATTTATTTGGCTCGGTTTGAACCAGGATATCTAATCTGATGATTTAATTCAACTTTCCAGTTATAATGAGAGTCTCATACAACCCTGAAATAAATCTACATTATTTTTACCCCACTTTTAAGAGAAATGTGAGGTTTTATGGCCTAGACCTTTGCCTACATAGAGTCATTCTGGGTCATGTATTTTGTGCTTATTTCATAAATGTAATAGAGCCATTCAAACAATGCCTCACTTTCCAAAAAAATCATATCATTTGGTTGCATCATTCTATGTTGAACGTTATCCTAGGAGTTATTCAGACTGATGGACTGGTAAATGACAAAGTGCTAATCCCTACTAAATTTTTAAAATATACACAGCTGCTTTGAGCAGGCAATCTAGCTGCCAGTTATGTTCTAATGTTCACTTTTCACCTGATGAAGTTGAGTTACCATCATATCTGCCAAAGTTTCCATTCATTTTTAAAAAGTGTTCTATTAATTAAGCAGCCAGTAGAAAAATTTGAAAAGGGATGCGGTGGATCAGTGGCTAAAACACTAAGCTTGTCAATCAGAAAGGTTGGCAATTTGGCAGTTTGAATGCCTAGCACCGCATAATGGAGTGAGCTCCCGTTTCTTGTCCCAGCTTCTGTCAACCTAGCAGTTCAAAACCACGTAAAAATGCTAGTAGAAAAATAGGAACTATGTTTGGTGGGAAGGTAACAGCATTCCATGTGCCTTCGGTGTTGAGTCATGTTGGCTACATGACCACGGAGATGTCTTCAGACCGCTGGCTTTTCGGCTTTTCGGAGATGAGCACCACCCCCTAGAGTCAAGAACGACTAGCACATATGTGCAAGAGAACCTTTACCTTTTTAGAAAAAATTGAAGATTAAAGAAATTTCTACTGTGGAAAAAAAAAACCTTGCCATTGTAAATTTATATTTGCATACAGGTAATTTTTGACATATAACTAGTCCCTTAGCATTTGCTCAAAGTTAGAATGGATCTCCCAAGTCTACTTACAACCTGGTTCCAAAGTTCCAACATCTAATCATGTGACTACATTTCAGGCACTCGGCAACCGGCTTACATTTATGGCTGTTTGAAATGTCTCGTGATCATGCGACTACCATACGTTTTGCAATGTTTTTTTTTCTAAAATGGGTATTTGATTTTGGTTTTTGGTAAAACCATCACATAGCAAATAATTGGTATTTGTTATCAAACATATTTTACAGGTCATAAACTTGGATTAGGTGACCTACCTAATGATCATCACAAGCATGATGGGTAGATCCATTATGATTGCTACTTTTATTTTAAGAAGCATAAAATTGCACCACCATCTCAGCTGTGTTTCAGCTGCCAACATGACTGCCTTTGCATTCTCTCTTTCTTTCTCTCTCACCCTCCCTCCCTCCCTCCCTCCCTCCCTTCCTCCCTCCCTCCCTGTGTGTGTGTGTGTGTTTGTGTGTGTGTAATTTGAAGTTTTCTTGCTTTCCCTGGGAAATGTTGTTTTCCTACATAGAGTACCCCCTGAAATACAACCATAAAACCTTCAGACTGGATTCACATATTTGTATTTCACTGAGTGTGAAGTATGCCTGAAAAATAGATATACTAAAGAAAGGTAGGACAAAAAAGAAACAAAACTGAATTTTACTATGGATTTTAACAAAGACTGTTGTTTTAGGAAAGCACATTAAAATATGTATCTTGTAGTTGATATTGCAAGTAAAGTACCAATTAAAGCAATTAAAGCAATCATTTTTAGTAAGTGAGTAATTTAGGATGTACTATCCATTCAGGACATAAGAACAATTAGACTAAATTTCTAGGTGTTTGAAGGAAAATAGCTTTACAACAGATAGTAATGAAAACTGAATACAATTTCAATATCTAAAAGGCATCGAAAGATAATGGTCATATTAAAAGAAAATAATCTTACTGCTATTTCAGGCAAAATGAAGTCAGTATTTGACACAGATTTTTCATGGTAGTTTGAAATTAATATATATGTATATATTGAAAAGCAAAACCAAGAAGTATTTTGGCTGGGTTCTTTTTTTTAATCCAAGGTCGGAACTGTCTTCATTTCATATTGGGAGGAGGAGAATGTCATCCCCAAATTCAGAACAAATGGGCTTTATGAAAATTTTTAACCTACCTGTAGGTTGAATGCTGGTCCTGTTGAATTTTCTGCCACCTCATATCTTGAGCTGCTGAAACAACAGTGACCTGAATAAGATGGTTGCTGACCCATTCCAGTCTGTCCAGCTAGAAAATATCTCTTCTTATTGCTATAGCAATAGCAGTAGACTTATATACCGCTTCATAGGCCTTTCAGGCCTCTCTAAGCGGTTTACAGAGAGTCAGCATATTGCCCCCAACAATCTGGGTCCTCATTTTACCCACCTCGGAAGGATGGAAGGCTGAGTCAACCCTGAGCCGGTGAGATTTGAACCGCTGACCTGCTGATCTAGCAGTAGCCTGCAGTGCTGCATTTAACCACTGCGCCACCTTGGCTCTATAACTAGAGCTGCACCTAACTGTGAAACTTAGGTCTTCCAATTTTTGCACCATTTGGGAACTGATAGTTATTTATGAACTACATGTAAATTAAATGCAGATACATGTATAGAACACATGCATAAAATATGTATCCATATATAAGATTCAGGAGGGAGGGAAATTGTTCATTTTGCCCTTTCTGATAGTGGGTAAATGTAAAAGCAATTGGATAGGAGCTGGATTTATCACATGTATCAGAGATCTGTAAAAGAACATTATTATGTTGACATTTTTTTCATGTCTTTCCTAATTCACCCTACAATTGGATTTGTTTTTGTTTTGTTTTGCGAATGACACTTACTCAGCATTTTTATTGATCTATTTTATTTATTTAATTTTATTTACTCAAGCATGTATTAGATGACATATAGAAGTATAAACATGATTTTGAATACATAAAATGGATATGAATAAAAAGGAATATTAGGACAGAGACAGTAGGCACATTGGTGTGCTTACAGACCTCTTAGGAATGGGGTGAGGTTGACAGTAGACAGTCTAGGGTTAAAGTTTTGGGGGTTTGGGGAAGAAGCCACAGAGTCAGGTAGTGCATTCCAGGCATTGACAATTCTGTTGTTGAAGTTGTATTTTCTACAATTGATTTTAGAGCAGTTTACCTTAAGTTTGTATCTATTGTGTGCTCGTGTATTGTTGTGGTTGAAGCTGAAATAGTCATTAACAGGTAGGACATTGTAGCAGATTGTTCTGACCCCCACCTAGTCCGTTCAAAAACTACAGCCAGACAGAATGTTCAAAGGAATATTTTTATCAGTCCCGGCTCTTGCTGGCTGAGAGCCCAAAATAAACACAGATAAATTCTCTGGCAAAAGTAAACTACAGCAAAACAGGATTATATAAATCAAATCACTTATCCAAGTGCTTTTTCTTGATGGTTGCAAACAAACAGAGAACTTGACTAGAACAGGAACGAAACGGAATGGAATGGAACGTTGACTTCTGCCACCAGGGTGTGGCACCATCAGTCCTTTTTATCCACAGGAGGATACCCTAACAAGCAACAGCTGCTTGTTATCCTCTCCTGTGAGTTGGTCAGCCCTTTTCCTGCGTGCATCCCGAAACAACTCCCAGGAGGTTTCTGCCGAGTCACAACACAGATAATTTTATGTACTATGCTTAGGTCAGACCGAAGGCAGCATAGTTCTAATCTAAGTTGTCTAAGCCCAAAATTTCAAGTCTGGTGACATAAGGTATTCTGTTGCAAGCAGAGGAGTGGGGGACTCTTCTCGTGAAATATCTCTGGACTTGCTCAATTGCATTAATGTCCGATATGAAGTGCAGTTCCAGACAGATTAGCTGTATTCAAGAATTGGTCTAGCAAATGTTTTGTATCCTCTGGTTAGCATTACAATATTACCAGAGAAGAAGCTATGCAAGATTATGTTAACAACTCTTAATGCCTTTTTGGCAATGTTATTAAAGTGGGCTCTGGCACTTAGATCATTAGATATGAGTACTCCAACATCCTTGACAGAGTGAGGGTTGTTTACAAGGTCATGTCCATCCAGCTTGTGTTTTGTATTCTGATTTTTTTTTGCCAATGTGTAAGACAGAACATTTGTTGGTTGAGATTTGAATTTGCCATTCATCCTTGATAAGATTGTTAGATTTATTTAGCATTTATCTAGCCATTTATTTAGCTTTAGTTCAATGCATTAATAAAGTACTTGCAAGCCATGTATTGTTTAGTACAAAGAAATAAGGAATTGAATTGTTTTGCTATGTAGGACTGATACAATTTTTACAGGCAGAGATAACAACCTTTTGAGTTAAACCATCTGCCTTCATGCTCAGAAATGTCTGGCCCCTGGAGTTAGGTTGATACCCTGATACCAAGTTGCTTGGGAATGTTTTTACCCATAAGATTGATAAGACAGAGGTCTGGACCTACTGTTGTGGCCCGGCCAACTGCTAGTGGAGCTGGCAGCAGACTCGGATGCTGAGGAGGTTGGGGAGGATCTTGGGCCAGTGCTGGAGTTGGAGGAGGTTCTGATGGATGCTCTGCATCAGACTCAGAGCCAGGGCTGTCTGACACTTCCCACCGGACAGGCGGGTGCCTTTGGAGGCAGATATGAATAAGAAGAAAAAACCGCTGAGGCCTGTTCCAGATGCACATTTGTGCAGAGCAGTTAGAAGAGGTGAGCAATGGAGGACAAGGAGTTGACTCGGGAAGCAACTCACACGTGATGCTGAATGGCCCTCCCTATCTGGGGAACGAATAGAAAGAATGGAAAGTGGTTGTCGTAGGAGACAACAGTTTGTATTTCTGAAGGTTTTGCTTATTGTGTTTTGTGCCACAAAGACTGCTTGCCAGAACTTAATTTGTAGCCTTTCAGTTGGGAGCTCACAGCCTTGCAATTATTGTAAGGAACTGTACTGCAGTTAACTCCTTGAAAGACTATTGCCTGGACTTTTCAGTGGGTGAATGCAATTAATTCACAAGAGGCAAATGAAGAGGGTTTTTTGTGACAAATCTGTTTCTGGTTTCTGCTTAAGCTGGGTCAGAACAACTACCCTGTAACATACTCAGTAACCTTTAGTTAAACTGTGCATGCATGCATGATTGATTGTGATTGATTGTGATTGATTAATAATGTTATGTGTTTCCACAATTGACTCATGGCAGTGTATACTTTTAAAAATTGTATAAAAGAGGATCCACTCCAATATGGGATGTGCACATTTGGAACTTGTTTCTGGGTAAACCTTTTATTTGCAAATAAAAGTTCTTTTTTCCCCTTTCCACCTATATGATATGGTTCATTAGGCTTTCAGGCCAGGTAAATGGAGCCAAGCTTTCTGTGCCAACATCATGACCTCAAATAGCTCTTCCTGGGCTAGAGATAAGCTTAGTCTCTGAACACTAGTCTCTTTTTTTCTTCCACTTCCCCTTGCTCTATCCAGATTGTATGTAATCTCTAAAGTGAAACTATTTTACACTAAATGTCTCAGAAGGCAACTTCCAGGTACTCCTCTGTGACAAACTCTGTTAACAGTAACGATCTCCCAACCTTTTCTTTCCGATAGAAAACAAACAGTTATTCTGGGAATTGAATGATGCTATCAGAAATCCACATCCATCTTTAGACCTCACTGGCTTTCTAAGCATCTCCAACTCAGTCACTTTAGCTTCAATGCACCAAGCACAAACCCACAGCTTAACCCCAATAGGTAAATTGTCTTTCTTTTGATATTCTATGCAATAAATAGGAAATATTCTTTTCCCTGTTGGCTTTCTGTCTTCATTTAACCTATTTCTTCTTAGGAGCTCTTTTATCTAAAAGATTGCCTTCATGCTGTTCTTTTACAGAGTTTGAAGTCCTGGTTTCCTTTTCCTATTGCTAGAATCACCTTGATGCTTTGTCCTTATATATGAAATGTATCAGAAAGGATTTTGTTAAAATTTTAAGTTCCTTTGCATTTTTGCCAGAAGACCGCCAAGCTAACTTTATTTGATCGTATAAATAATACATGCAAATCTAATTTGCATAGACTGATTTTCATCATGAGAATAGCGAGTTAGAGTTTTAAATAAGGATGCTATTCAAAAATAGTGACTGAGTAACATTCCATGATACATTTCTATGCATGATTATTGAAAAGTTTGATCCAATATTTTTAAATACCTTTTCTTAGTTTCTCCGATGCAATGAAACCTACTTTCCACTTCCTTTGTGTCTAATTTGGCAACCTGCAATTCTTGAAGAACAAATAAAGATTTATGGTTGACTTCATTGCAGGATGATGAGGTTTGTAAATTTTGCCATCAAACTTCTAAATACAACATGAAAGTAAACTTGGGCCCAAAATACTAAAAATTACATTCTCCCCCAATAATGGCTTTATCACATATCATACTGATATTTTAGAAAGTGTTAGTAGAAATATAAAGCAGGAGCATTTTGTTATGACATCCATATTAAGGAACTATTTTTTTCCCAATTTTATTTTATTTTTATTACATAGACAACATAATCACATAACAATAGAAAAAGAAAGGCAGAAGGAAAAGAAAAAACAACCCACACACAAAAAAGGAAAAAAAAACCATCATCCCATACAATATGTCATTTGATTACAGGGGCATCCCTTCTACGTTTCCCCCGATACACACACCCCGTATCTCTCTGTTGTATATTTAATAGACACCACAATAACCTAGGGTTTTAAAAAAAGGGAAAAGACCCCAAAAAGGGAAGAAAAAAAAAACCATCATCACATGCAGCATGTTGTTTGGTTACAAGTGTTTTAACATCTGCATCTTCAAATAATATTTACCGTCTCAAATGTTTCATCTAATATAACTAAAGGCCTCATTTTCATTCTACAATATATATTCAGTTAACATTAGCATTATTTTTCCCCAGAAAGTATACTTATATTTATTGTTAACCTTGCATTTCATACCTTCAAACAGAGATCTTATTCCTTCATTTTTCAACAAAGCATCGCTGCCTATATATACCAGTTTTCATTTGTTCCCCTATTAGAATTGCTTATCAGCAATATTAAGGAACTATTTTGAATGTTCTTTGATTCATTTATTCAGTTCAAGATTTGTTTCCTCTGTAAGGACTCTTGTTATCTCTATCAGTTTGATTATTTGAATCTGTGCTTATTTTTTAAAATGTTTGATTTTAACTTTTTTTGTGGGGGGAAAGGCCAACTATAAATGGGCTTTATCAAAGAAAAGAAAATTTAAACAGAAAAAAAATGTAACAAGAGCTGTTCCATGTCAGTTGAAGATCCAGGTAGTCTGGATCCACAACACATTGGATTTTTTGCAAAAGAGAAAACAATGAACTATCTGACCAGTTGCATTCATAAACAATATATTTTCTCAGCATTAAAAGCAGTCCAGTTTGAATTTCACCTGTCTACTCCAAAATGTTTGTTTTGCTTAATGAAGGCTAATCCTTCTTACATGCCAATTACTATTTATACATTTAACAAAAGTATTTTTCCATTTCTAGGCAACTTTGAAAAACTAGAATCTTTTTCAAATAATATTTTGGATGAAAATACAATATGATTCAACAAATTTACATGAGATGTAGTAAACAGCAACCAAGATTCCTGTCAATAGTCCAGATAAGTCCAACAGTATTAATTAGATGAATAAGGGGAAAAAATGGTGCATCTATTCTCTTTTGGTGATCCCACAATTGAACCATTTAAACTTAAATGTGATTTTTCATTCCTAGCAGAATATTGCCATATCCTGCCATCATTAAAAAATGAACTTACTTAAATGGGCATGTTTCATAGTATAAAATTATATTTTTTTCTGTTTAACTAAAATACTTCAGGCCTGTGATGAGACTCCATCTTCATAATGTCTTATATGACCTTTAAAAAAAGCAACTCTTGAAAACAAAAAGGGTTATTTCCATCACAATTTTATTATGCAGTCCTCTTTCATCTACTATGAAAATACTTCCAGTTTATGAGAAAAGGCAACAGACAAGAGCCTGAGGATCTATCAATTATGTAAAGCTTCATCCTATTCATTATTTCAAAAACTTACCTTCAAATTGTGTTCCTTAAAAAGTTTTCAGAGGAAGTTTCCATTTATTTAAGATGTACTCAATCTACTATATTACATGCCCAATGAATTTCTATTTCTTTTGATTCAATTATTTGATAGTTCCTCTATGTTTTGAAATCTCTCTGTCTTTCCCACTCCTCCAGAAAGAGATAGAAATAGAGAAAGACCAATGTCATAACATTTTAATAATGCCTAAACACACATTTTGATATTATTTGCTATACTCAGCAATCTTATAACTCTTTATTGAATTAAAGATGCTATGGGACACATTTCTTTAAAGCAAAAGAAAACCCTGGATTGTTTCATCCGTAGTTAAAATCAAATGCAGAACAGTCTGTTTCTCAAATTCCTAGACAGCTGTCCTTAACAAGGTTAAGACTATTATTTTAGATGGATCCCAAAATCTAATCTGGTATAAATGGATTTATATTCGGTCACATTCATGTTGGAAGCACCAAGGTGCTTCTGGGATGAAAGGATTAGCTGGTGATGTCACCATTGTCCAGGGAATACCTGGTTGGCGGTGCCTTTCATGTCTCTGTTAGTGTGCCCACCAAAGTGGTAGTTATGTATCTATTTGCAATTGCACTTTCCAACTGTTAGGTTAGCAGGAGCTGGAATGAATGAAGGAAACTCAGCTCATCATACAACAGCACTCGGGCCTTGAATGTGGATTGCTGATTGACAACCCAGCTGTTGTGGCCCACCAGCAGCCAGCGGAGCTGGTGGCAGACTCAGATAGTGAAGAGATTGAGGAGGAACATGGGCCAGTCCTAGAGTTTGGGGAAGGCTCTGATGAGTGTTCTGTGTCGGAGGCAAAGATGGGGCCAGGGCCGTTTGACAATTATCAGCTGCCTTCGGAGTCAGATGTCAGTGGGGCAGAAGAACAGCAGAGCTGCCAGGAAAGGGAACAGCTAAGGAATAAGGGTGGACTGAGGAATAAAGCCACAGGTGGATGGTGAATGGCTCCTCCCATAGAGAATAAAGAGGAGCAAAAGGGGAGTGGAGTTTGCAGGAAACAATTAGTTCAATTCATTAGGGTGAAGATCTGTTCCTGCCTTCTTGCCAAGTATTGTCTGCTACAGAGTGGTGTTTGAAGGATATCAGCCTGGCAGCTCTCCAAGCTTGTAGTTGTGAAATCTTTTGAAAGACTGTTGACTAGAACTTTGCTGAAGAGGAATTCACTTTAAACTAAATAAAAGGGATTTTATCGGGATATGGAGTCAACTTTTGGGAAGCCTAGGTCAGAACACCAGCATTCTAACCACATAGGCCATCATAAGTACTATGATGCTTCAAAAGATATAATGATCAGGACTAACTTCCAGTGAAAGTTCAAATAAAGCAGAACCTCCCAGATACATTGAGAATCAATGTGTTTTTTTATACTTCTAGAATTAAAGCAACTACACTGCTTAGTTTTACTTTGCTTTATAGCCACCTTCACTCTTCTTGCACAAGCTTGAACAATAGGGGACCACACACACTCCTGTCCCCAACCAACGTTCTTCTAATATCATCATAAACAATATTTATATAGGTATGCTGGTCTTGTTGTATTCAAGTCTTTTCCCATGTAAGATTGAGATTGTCTTGGCAATGTTTTGGCGAGGTCCCATTCGCCATCTTTAGGCTGGTGTTTTCGGCTTCGTGCTAGTGTGAGTAAGGCGTTGTCGTAGCTGTCGCCTTCCTATAAATCTTGGTGGGGTTATGTGGAGTGCTGGCTTTGTTGCTGTAAGTGGGTTGATTGGCTGTGTAGTTCCATTCTGATTGGTAGATAGAGTTGATGGTTGCAGATTGGTCGTCTATTTTGCATCATCCTGTGTGGCTGAGATGCTGGTTGTGTGTCCGTTGTTCTTTTGTGTTGTAACAACCTGGGTGGTGGGTGGAGTTCGTTTGTTGACTAGGGCTGACCAAACACTGACCAAAAAATAGCCAACATCTTAAGAAACGCCAAAGACAAGATCAAGCTAGAAAACCAGTGAGTCTACGAAATACCATACAAAATCTGCCCTGCAACATACATAGGGCAAATGAACAGGAGAATAAATACATGCATCGCAGAACACAAGAACACAGTAAGAAAAAAATAAAAAAAACTTCCTCCTTTTCCAGCACCTTAAAGCTACAGGACATGAAATTAATTTTGAAGGAACGAGGTTAATCTCCAAAACTGAACACTTTAACAAGATAATAATTATGGAAGCTATCAAAATAGAGAAATACCCCCACAACATGAATAAACATGATGATACCTCCCACCTACCAGACATTTGGAAACCATCCTTGGTAAACAATCAAGCCCCACCCACCACCCAGGCCGTTACAACACAAAACAACAACGGACCCACAGTCAGCACCAATCAGCACAAAACTATCAATTATGATACAGCCACACATCCAATCAATCCACTTACTGAGACAAAGCCACACTCCACACAACTTCACCAAGATTTGTAGAAAGACGGCAGCTCCGGCCATGCTTTAAGCCAAAAACACCAGCCTGAGGATGTTGAGTGAGACCTCGCCGAAACGTTGCCAAGATAATCTCAATCTTACATGGGAAAAGATCCGAATACAACAAGACTACCATATATATACTAGCATGTGAAAATCTACGAAAACAAATATGTGTGTGTGTGTTTGTGTGTGTGCGTATGTATGTATGTGTGTGTGTGTGTGTGTGTGTGTGTATATATATATATATATATATATATATATATATATATATATATATATATATATATATATATATATATACATACACACACACACACACACACATACATAGATACATACATACACACACACACACACACATACATACATACACATACACATATATACACATACACACACACACACACACACACACACATTTGTTTTCGTAGATTTTCATGGGTACAGGTATTCAGGTTTTGGTGTATTTGGGTCTTTTCCTGTGTGAGATTGAGAGTATCTTGGCGACGTTTCGACGAGGTCCCACTCGTCATCTTCAGGCTGGTGTCTTCGGCCTCGTGCCTGTGCGAGCAAAGCGTGATCAGAGCTGCCTTCCATAAGTAGGGGTGTGTGGAGTGCTGGCTCTGTTGCTGCAAGCAGATTGGTTGGCTGTGTTGTAACATCTTGATTAGTTAATGGAGTTGATGTTTGCAGATTAGTCAGCTGTTTTGTAACCTCCTGTGTGGCTGAGGGACTGGCTGTGTGCCTATTGTTCTTTTGTGTTGTAATGACCTGGTAATGGGCTGTGTGATGACCTCCTAAGCTCTATTGTAGTGATATCCTGAGTCCTGTGCTGCAATCTCCTGGGGTTTGGCTGCATTGGAACATCCGGAGCCTTTGTGTTGTAACCTCCTGAGTTCTGTGATGTAATGTCCTGAGCAGATCGTTGAGGTGTAACATCCCAGGCTTTGGTTTGGCTCTGTGTTTGCGGTCTGGCCATGTGTTCATGGCGTGTGTCAGTTTGCTTTGTGTGGGGGTTGGAGCGCGGTGCAGTAGTTGGTGATGCCACCGTGGTTTGGCTTCTGGATGGTGGTTGTATTTGGTCTATGGGATGGGTTTGGGTTTGAGTATGGTGATGGTGATTGGTGGTTGCGTCCTGTGTTGTTCTGGGTCCAGTGTCAGTTTTTGTGGCTGGGACTCGTTTGTTCACTAGGGTCTTTTCCTGTGTAAGATTGAGATTTGTGCTGATTGGTGCTGACTGTGGGTCCATTGTTGTTTTGTGATGTAATGGCCTGGGTGGTGGGTGGGGCTTGATTGTTGACTAGGGCTAGTTTCCAGATGTCTGGTAGGTGGGAGGTATCATCACGTTTATTCATGCTGTGGGGGTGTTTCTCTATTTCTATGGCTTTCATAATTATTCTCTTGTTGAAGTATTCAGTTTTGGAGATTAATTTGGTTCTTTCAAAATCAATTTCATGTCCTGTAGCTTTAAGGTGCTGGAAGAGGGAGGAAGTTTTTTCTTCTTTTCTGACTGCGTTATTGTGTTCTGCGATGCCTGCATTTATTCTCCTATTAGTTTGTCCAATGAATGTGGCTGGGCATATTTTTGCATTCATCCATAAATACTTTAAACAACCAGGGAAATACCACACATACTTGTCTTATTCCCTATTCAGCGCTGAATCTTTTATAAGTAGTCATTTATTCTCACATATGCTTTACTTCCACTATCATAGTCAGAAACCAACCATCATTTTCATATTTGTAGAAAACATTCCATATTTTAGGCGAACATACACTATAATACATTTCAAATTATTATGCACTTTCTCTACATCACCAACATTCATCCATTTTTCAACAATCTTGCTGAAGAAAAAAAAAACTGATCTTGCACACTCCTGCCTGGCATACCATTACAATGAGCAAAATTTGTTTATCTCTTCTATTGTTTCATTCAATCAGAATATTGCCAAACACCTTTCCAGGGATCTTTAATAAACAAATCCTCTGTACTATAGTAATTTTTCCTTTGAGAGAGGAATAGTAGTGGCATTTTTCTAATAATAAAGCAATTTATTTATTTATTTAGTGTATGGCTATATAATTTAATGTATCTATGAAGCAAATTGCACTGCCCATCCATAAACAAACTACATCCAAATTTCAGCATTATTCCACTTACATGGTTTTAACATTTTTGCAAGATTTCAACATTTATTTTTCAACATTATCTTTGTAAAAACATTGACATTCATGTCATTTCAATTCTATACTTCAATATATGACTATAATTTCTATTCCTGATTTCAGTTCTACCCCAAACCTGGTTTGTTTTTTAAATCTCATTCCCTCTTCTGGAGATATTTTATTAATCCCATTCACATTGAAAATTTCTCATTATCTTTCTATTTTTCATTAATTCTCTATTTTCTTTCATTACAAACTGATAAATCAATAATGTTTTTCTATTTATATCCATTTTTAAAAGGAAAAGGGTTTGCCATTGCCACATGCTTAGGACTAGAATGGTTGGCCCACAATCACCCAGCTGTTTTGTGCCCAAGGACCGACTAGAAATCATAACCTAGCAGTTTCTGATATGGTGCCTTCACTAGTGGCTCTGATCTAAATACCTCTTCAAAACAGCCTGATATTCTTCTAAACCACCACGTCCCTTGATATTATTCTATGCAGGTACAATTCTCAATCACTTTTGAATATCCAAACAGCCCATAATTTTTCTGTACTCTCTCATATCATTCCCACCTACCACAAAAAGAATTTTATTTTGGATCACACTCCTTTAAAATAGTTTCCCAATTTTTTTTTCATATTCTGTTGTTAATGCCATCCCAATGAAGAACAACATCTACTTTTTTACTCATTTGTAACTAAACACACATTTTCACTTCATCCATTATGGTTTTGGTAAGTCAAAGTTTACATTTAATCCTATTTAGTAATATAGATAAAATAATGACTAAACTATCAGACTTATAACAACATTTTTTATTCATAGAAATGACAGTATTGACTCATTGTAGTCAGTATATCAGAATTGCAAGCAAAACCTGGTATTTAGACCAAGCATCTTGACAATATTCTAGATGATGCAAATTAGAATGTCTAATTTAGAAATACCACTCAAACCACCCTATTTTTCTGTATTCGACGAAGCTGGAAGTGTACATATTCATGTACTCTTGAGATCTAGTTCATACAGTCATTAAAAACATGCAGACGGTTTGGTAACATCCACAAGAAATGGTACTGGGAAGACCAGGAAAAAAACCCTTAAAATTCCTTATTCAAAATATTTCAGTGGTACATCTATATTTCCAAACAGAAAGGATCATAAAAGTATTAAATCAATAAGGGAGAAATGACAAATTGCTTTTATTCTAATTTGTATATCTAGATAGGAGGGACATGGTGGCTCAGTGGCTAAGATGCTGAGCTTGTCAGAAGGTCAGCAGTTCAGTGGTTTGAATCCCTAGTGCCGCATAACGGAGTGAACTCCTGTTACTTGTACCAGCTTCTGCCAACATAGCTGTTCAAAAGCATGTAAAAAATGCAAGTAGAAAAATAGGGACCACTTTGATGGGAAGGTAACAGCACTCTGTGCACCTTTGGTGTTTAGTCATACCGGCCACATGACCACAGAGACGTCTTTGGACAGTGCTGGCTCTTTGACTTTGAAACGGAGATGAGCCCCACCCCCTAGAGCCGTAAATGACTAGAACGCATGTGCAAGGGAACATTTACCATTTTTTATATTGAGATAAGTAACAAGAAGCACTGCATATGTTGTAGATGTTTTAGGAGGCTCCATGTAATGTAAAAATAATGCATTTTTCTATTATAGTTACAATAATTAGCTTTTTTTAGGAATTTATTTTTTTCTTATTTTTTATGTTTTTAATCTCTTCTATTAATATCTACATCTACATTTATATTATAATCTCTGTTTCTTTATCTTCATCCACAAATACATACATGCATATATACATATATACATACTTACATACTGCTATATGTAGCTGTCTCAGAACTTAAAAAACAAAACGAAAAAGCCACAAATCATAGTGCAATATATAAAACTGTGGAAGAGAAAAAAAGTCAATTATGTTCAGGCATATAACTCCATTCCTTCATTCTCCAACCTCTCTATATATATTCAGGGAAGAAATCTGAAAAGAGGCAATACTCTTAAATACTATGACAGAAAATTTGATAGGATAGCAGGTATTCTAGAAGAGAAGAATATAATTGAAAATGGTTTTGATGTGTTAGAGCAATGCATTGAAAATGACACAGAAACAAAAGTAGAGCTTTCCATTTGGAAACTAAAATAAAATATGCAGCTTTACAATGGGGAATATATTACAAACTGAATGTGAGTCAGTTTGGGGTAGTGGTTAAGGCACCAGGCTAAAAATTAGGACTTCTAAACCCATGTTTGTCATAAAGTCAGACCAATGACCTTGAGCCAGTCACACTCTCTCAAGTCTAGGAAGAAGGCAATGCCAAACCACTTCTGATAACCTTTGCCAGGAAAACGTCAGGGACAACATTAATAATAATCCCATAGACTTATATCAACATAATGAGATTGTTTGCATCACTCAGGCTCAATTCCACTTCAAATTATTTCAAGTAAGTTCTTATATATAACATACATACATACATACATACATACATACATACATACATACATACATACATACATACAATACTCATTATGTTTACCTATTTTGGTTTGCTGAAATAGTGCATTATATTGCAACAGTTTTTGAATAAAGATACTTAAAATCCATTAATATAAATAATGCTTAAAAATATAATTCCTCTAATGGAATTGAAATGTTCATGATATTCAGAACAGACTATCTACAAATTCCTGGCAGTTGTGGTGACTCTCACAGTCACACAATCATTATTTCTGGGTTCGCTGCAAGAAATGTCAACGGGGAAGCCAAAAGTAAGTTGGAAGTTGTTCTCTTCCACATTGTTTTTTTGTCAACCATTGATCCTTCCATTTATGTTGTTTATGTAAATAAATGTTCATTTGCTACCATGATTACTTTTTCTATTTTTCTACTTATGCTATATCCAGTGCCAAGAAAACTGCATGAAAGCTTTCATCAGGAGCATAAGCATGTTGTACTTTTCCATAAAAACAATCTCAAATATATTAAGAACTACAGCAGATGGTAAGATTGCATAGAGATTTTCTTACAGAGTTTACAGAACAATAAAATTGGTAGGTACCTTGGGAGTCTTCTTGTCCAACCCCCTGCTCAAGCAAGAAACTCTATACCAGTCTGGACAAATGTCTGTCCAATGTCTTCTTAAAAACCTTCAGTGATGGAACATCCACAACTTCTGGAGACAAGCTTTTGCAATGATTAATTGTTCTCTCTGATGGGAAAACTCTAGATTGGATCACTCTTTGGTAAGTTTCCATCCATTATTTCTTGTTCTGCCCTCAGGTGCTTTGGAATAGGCTTACCCCTCCTCTCCGTGACAACCCTTTAGGCAATCACAAGACCATCCATCATTAATGTAATATATATATATATGATCAGCCTAGAATTTAATGCTCATTCTGGTTACATTGCACTACAGTACCTTTCCCTTAATGGATAAGCCAATAGTTCAAAGGGTTGCCTAATATATTCAAACATTATCAGGTGTACCTAAACTTTGGGCCACGCATCCAAGTATGAATTAACTGTTTGCTTCATAACCGCCACATGTACTTCTTTAGAATGTTGGATTTATTTGAAAGTTTTAACTTTGATTTGGTTTTAGTCCAATTATTTGAAAATAGAGAAATAAGAAAATTCTCATGAACTAGTCTTCAGGCTTCAATTAAAAGCCACAATGGCATACATCAAGATTCGGGTTGTCAAGCTAGGATTGCTTTGTGAGGAAGGATACAGAAGAAATATAATTTCATTATTTTCAACATGAGTCTGCAAAGCAGATGGCCATAAACTATTTCTTCCAAGCCTCAGTAACATAAATCTAATATACTAATGCACAAATGCATTATAAATTTCTTCTATAAATTTGTAGCTTTTAATTTGCATAAACCTGTGATATAAAAGCAATCAAGGTGATTTTTTTTTAAAAAAAATAGGCATATTCAAAGCACTCTTGGAGTTTCATAACATTCATAGAGGGAATCTGACTCGCTCAAAGGATTATATCTGGAGATACATCTCAAAGGCCTTTTAAAAAAGGCTTTCCCAAATTGATCTAAAATTAACCTTAGCTTCACTATTTTTTCTCATGTTAATTCTTGTTGAGTTTATTTACAGTTTAAGGAAAGTTATAAAGCTTGTACTGGATTCTTAAAGTTGAATAACAAAACAAGCACATTTTTTTTTAAAATCAAAGTAGTCGAATTTTATCCTAGGTTTGGGATCTTCAACTTCTTTTATCTTTGGTTGCTCATTAAAATAGTTATTTTAAGTTATTCCTCTAAAACAAGAATTAATGCAGACCAGCTGAGATATATGATATCCAGCATCAAAACATTCTCAAAAGAATATATCTACATAATATCTTGCCAGTAGGTTATTGTGCTCTTGGTAGGGTGTTATCATATACTTGACTCTATAGTAAAACTAAGCAGGGCTTGGAAAATAATTAAGAATGGTGCTTTAGAGCATGTAGGATTCAAAAAAGACTTGTAGGCATCAATTCTGAGCAAGTTTTACACATTTGTTTAAAGAACTAAACTAAAAAAATCCAGCAGATTCAGCAGCTGGAGCCTGGTGCAAGAGCCATGTTTTTTAATTAAAACATTTTAAGTCTAGAATTCAGCTTTGCTCTATAAATTCAACAGAGCTCTCTCCTAGCCTGATTATCTACTAGTCTATTCTAGCTGGGTTAACACCACACAGATATACAGAGAGAGGGGGAGGGGGAGGAGGGAGGAAGGAGGGAGGGAGCGCATAGGTGAAAAAAAATGCCAAATCCAGTCTATATATCTGGCTGACTATCCATTGAACCATAAGTACAAGTATAATCTTTATTGTCATTGTACTTAAATAGAACGAAATTGGTTACATAAAATAAACTGTTGTAAACAAATCCAGTAGACAAGGTACAGTGTTGTCAGAATGAGAATTAATTTCAATTATTTGCCTAGAAGAACCATCAAAAAGTTTCATTTTATTTATTTGGCAGAGAAAGAAACTGAAATATCTGTATGTGGGAGAGAACCTATATTATTCTACAGGATTAAACTATAGTCTTTTAGAATTAACATTCTGAGCTGTGAATTACCATACAGTGGGAGAAGATTAATTCATTTCTCTTTGGAATTAATGTAGAATGCTAAAGGATTAAGTATAGGTCTTTTAAATTATTTTTTATATCTACTGTAAAGTAAATAGCTACTACTTTAAAAAAAGTACCGTTGTCTTATGAGCTCTTTTAAGATATTCCATTGCAGCATTTAAGATTGTAGCTCCTTTCTGATTCGCTTAATAAATCCATATTTATATGGCTTAAATGATTTAATTTGAATACTCCAAAGTAATACTCTGTGAATGAACTGACATATAAAGTAATACTATATCAAGTCTCTAATATTTTTACACTATTATCTTATTTATTTATTTAGAAAATTTATATTGCTGCATATTCGCACATGGTGATTCAAGGCAGCTTACATAAATATAAAAAACATCATACATAAAAATAAACCTAATAGAATAAAATAATCAAAAAATAAATTAATAAAAAAATTAAATCCACCCACCCACCCCCAGCCCGGTGACAACACACTATTTAATGAGTTCCATCCTATCTATCTATTTATCTATCTATCATAAAAAATACATAAACTAGGTTGCAATATTTAAAAATTTAAAAAAGACAAGAAAGTCAATTATATTCAGACATAGAGCTCTGTTCTTTCATTCTCCAAGCTCTATATATTCAGACAGAAAAGATGAAGAAAGGCAATGCTCTTAAATAATATGACAGTAAATTGGATCGGATAGCTAATATTCTAGAGGGGAGGAATATAATTCAAAATAGCCTTTATGTATTAGAGCCAGGATTGAAAATAACAGAAGTAAAAGTAAAGTAAATTTCTATAAAATGTGCAGCTATAGGATGTGGAATATGTAACTTTGTAAACCTACACATCACAAAAGATCTTGGAACAGCAGTAATTTACAAACTGAATGAGAGCCCTTTTGGTGTAGTGGTTAAGGCACTTAGAAATTAGGAGACTGAGTTCTAGTCCAACTTTAGTCCAACTCTAATCCAGCTGGGTGACTCTGACACATTCTCTTAGACCTAGGATGAGAAGAATGGCAAGCCACTTCTGAAATCTTGCCAAGAAAATCGTATGCCCAGGTTGAATATTGACTCAAAGGGAGGGAGGGAGAGAGAGAGAGAAAGAGCAAGGGAGGGAGGGAGGGAGAGAGAGAGAGGGAGGGAGGGAGAGAGAGAGAGAGAGAGAACAAGGCAGTATTGTTTGTAGAGATGGGTATATTAGGAAATGAAAATGTATTAGAAAAACTGTAGCTGACAATATATATACCCCTATATTTTTAGATTGCATTAAAAATTAACTGATGAATAAATAACACCAAACTAATTTGCTGTAAAAGAAAGAAAGAAAAAAAGAAACAACACACCACCAGAGATTTGTATCCTATTTTAAATTAAACCAAGAAAGAAATATATATCTGAATGACAGGTTGGACAACATCTTCTTGTCAAACCCTCTGCTCAAGTATGAGATCCAAAGGGCTGTCCAACCTCTTCTTAAAAATCTCTAGTGATGGAGCAGCCACAACTTCTGGAGTCAAGACTGATTATTAATCAGAGTTGACTCCATTATTCTGTCAGGAAATTTCTCCTTAGTTCTAGGTTGCATCTCTCCTTGATCAGTTTCATTGTTTCCCACTTTTGACCAAACCCATTTTACCACTGTGGTTTGTATAGGTTGGTAACCAAATGAATACTGACCCCAAGTTAGAAATTAACCAAATTGGTTTATCAGGGGCGATTTTAATATTTGTATTTGCAGGTAAGCCAGAAAGAAACTTTTGGAATTCAATCACTGAATGAGTCTTCTTAGCTTAGACATCATTTTTGATGGTCACATTAGAATTTCTATTATATATAAAGGTTCACTGACAGATATGATCTGTAGCTAAGGCAGTTACAGAGTGAATTTATTGCCCTAGATGAAAATAAAGCTGAGCTAGGTCATTTTCTCTTTGATGTTCTTGTGACATATTATAACATCAGTCTGAGTGGATAACTGCTAATGGCATCATATAATCCTAGTAGGAAGAATCAACTAGGATAAAATGCCCCAAACCTTGAAAAATTGTAAGTAGGCTAAAAGAACATTAATTCTGTATGCTTGTGAGAAACAGCTGGAAGAGACTATACCAAGTTGTACATATCTTCACATACATACATGGACATTATCAATAACAGCTATAAAATTAAAATGTTATTAAATATTCCACATCTATGAAGCTTTAAATATTTCAGAGCATGACATTCTGCTGGAATACAATCAGTCATAGCCAATCTTTCTTATTAAATGTAATCTGGACCATACTCTGCAGACACAAATTTTAAGCACCACATGTAAAGTCAAATGTTCTTCCTCCTCCTTCCCAAATTAAAAACAACAACACATCCAGTGAACATCCTTGAAACTTGAAAAAAAGTTCCCAAAATTTAATTAGTCCCCAAAGTTAATCCCAGCAGACCAAGAATGTGAACTAAATTTCCTGGTTACTTAGCTGCCAACAGTTGAATATATTGTTGACATCATGTGGAATCAACTAAAAAAAGTCTGGCAGCTTGTTTTCTGAATTAACACAATATTAAGAGAAACTTAACCTTGAGGAAAACTGAAGATGAGTATTTTATTACAAAGTGTACATTAAGAACATTAGTGTTGCTTGTTAATATGGAACAAGGTTTCAGAGATGACTAAGTGCAAAATGTCCCTTCATGATTTTTGATGTGCGTATTTTGCTGTACAGTGAAGCTTACAATTTCTAGCTCCTATTTAAAACTATTACTGAGATTCGCCTTATATAATCACAACCATTAATCGAGTCATCCAGATGCTTTATATCTGATAACAAGATTTAAAGAACAGATCAGGCAGTAACTGCCAAATAGAATTTATTAAGCTATTGCTTTCTCCGGTCTTGAAATAAACCACACATGAGCCTTAGATAGGTAGGAGAAATTGTAAAAATGGCATGAATGCTGTTGCTTAGAATTGCTGTCCAAATATTATATAAAGAATAATAATCAGAATCAATTAGCAACTTACTTATATGGTAAAAATATCAAGTGTATCTTTTTAGGAAACAAGTATTTTACTAAGGTATCAAGAATCTCTCATTTACTTATTTAAAACATATTAAATCACTCCATGCAATGTATTTCATCTTTGATGTTCAGCATCTAAAGCAAAATAAAAAACTTCGCGCCAGATTAAAAAAACACAAGAATAAGTAAAATATTAACAGGCTGGGTTAGGATTAAAGTACTAGCTGACAAAAATCTTATTTATTCAATAGAACATAGTAATATAATTTGTTAAATGTAAAGAAATGTAAGCCCCCCCCTCCTAATTGAGTTATTGATTTGTTTTCAGACTAAGACTTGAAACTTTAAACTGATCACATATAAGCCAGTGAAGAATTAGACTAAAGATATTTAGTCAAGAATTTAGGCATAGAATGTAAGACATTCTATGTTTAATTTTAAGGTAGCTCTAAGTTTTCTTCTGGCTGTCTCCTACATTTTGTTAGAAACACACTCAAACCCATAGCCTTGTTATTTTTAAATGAAATGTAAATGCCACTTGGCATCATGTTTTGTATTTAATCAAATCAAAACCTTACATCATTTCAGAGATGTGGTCTCTGTCTTTAAAAGAGGAATCAAGAAGAAGGGTGGGAAAATCCCAATTCAGATTATGCTATCACTGTATTGTAAATAAGAGTAAACAACCAAAAAAAGGAGTAAAACAGGACAACATGCATTTCTTGCCATTTTCATAGTAGGACCTAATTAGTGTACAGGATAACTAAGTAATTAAATAAATAAATAGAGCAAACTAATAAAGGAAGTCAATCAATAAATGTATGTTGAGAAAGCATAGGTTACGTTTCAGGAAGCAGTAAATTGATATTTTATTTCCTGATAGATAAAAATTAGCTGAATGGCTTGACTGGATTATTCTAATATAACAGAATAAAAGAATAATGGACTCGGAAGGGACCATAGAGGTCTTCTAGTCCAACCCTCTGCTGTATACCATTACAGGCAAGTGGCTGTCCAATCCCTTTAAAAGTCTCCAATATGGGTGATACATGGGTAATCTCTCTCTCTTTCTCTCTCTCTCTCTCTCTCTTTCTCTCCCTCTCTCCCTCCCTCCCTCTTATCTATCTATCTATCTATCTATCTATCTATCTATCTATCTATCTATCTATCTATCATCTACCTACCTACCTACCCACCCACCCACCCACCCACCCACCCACCCACCCACCCATCCATCCATCCATCCATCCATCCATCCATCCATCCATCCATCCATCCATCCATCCATCCATCTATCTATCTATCTATCTATCTATCTATCTATCTATCTATCTATCTATCTATCTATCATCTAATCCAGTGTTTTTCAACCACTGTGCCGTGGCACACTAGTGTGCCGTGACATAGTGTAAGGTGTGCCGTGGGAGAATTACTTTATATATAGTCAATATAGGCACAGTTAAAATTTTTAAACATTTTCTAATGGTGGTGTGCCTCGTGATTTTTTTCATGAAAAAAGTGTGCCTTTGCACAAAAAAGGTTGAAAAACACTGATCTAATCTATCTACTGTATCTGTAAGTACCTATCATATATATCTATATCTAACATATATATTGTACATATATACTGTATGTATAAATCTACAGGGCGGGGCATAACCTTTTCCTAGGGGGTCACAGCAAGAGCGACAGCAGTTTACAACTTCCGCGACACCTCATTTTAAAGCCCATAAAAAACTGAATTGAATGAGCTATTAAATGTTAAATTTGCTTTAAGAATGGCTGGAAAATTCGATTCGGAAGAACAAAGGATCATTGACAGAATGTCAGCAATTGTTAAAGGAAAACAATGTCGAATTTTGGGGCAATGACGTCTGGCCGGGAAATTCGCCAGATCTCAATCCGGCAGAGAACATTGGGGCCATAATTAAGGATGAAGTGGAAGCTCTGATGATTCAGGAGCAAGGTCAAAATCGATATTCGGTTGAAACTTTGAGAATGAATTTGGAAACTGTGTTGAAAAATCTGGAAAATCGAACGGAACTGTTTGAAGATTTGTTGTGTTCTTATCCACCTCGTTTGAATGCTGTTCGAAGGGCTAATGGTGGTCATACTGACTATTAAATCGTTTCAATAAACTCAGTTTTTGATGGGCTTTCGAATGGTGTATGAATTATTTGTGTTGTTATTACAAGTGTTGCTGTGACCCCCTAGGAAAAGGTTATGCCCCGCCCTGTAGTTGCGTAAATTTTAATGATTCATTAAAATAGTGATTTACTGTCTTTTATTTTGCTTTATGATGCAAATTACTTTATATTTTGGTCATAAAAGACCAAACTGCAAGAAGTAACTATAAGTAAATGTGGAAATACAGCTTAGTATTAAGTTATTGTTCTACTCAACATTTAATTCCTTCTATCCTTTGCATCTATCCATGCTTTACCTTTTATGCTAAGTAATATAAAAACAATAAATCTGTGCAAAGTCTGTTCCTGCCTACATTTTCTATCTTCCAGGTCCTGCCATGATTACACAAATAGGTACAGATAGGATATAGGGACATAAGAATAGAGTGAGTACATGCTTAAATAATTTATTTGTCCTCCGTTTCTTAGAAATCCTGGAGAGGGTCTACCTATTCAACAGCACAAATTCCTGTTGTACTATATAACCATTGGAGAAAAGCTAAAGTACCATGTGAATTGATAGCCTTACCTTTCTCTATGCAGTTACAATAATACAGTTGCAGATTTGGAAGGGACCTTGCTTCTTGTTCTACCCTCAGGTGCCTTGGAAAATAGTTTGACTCCCTCTTCTTTCTGGCAACCCCTGAGTTGTCAAAGGTAATTCTTGTAGAAGGGTAGCATTGTTTGGAAAATATCAAGCCTGAACCTATACTGTTTTTATAACCTATGCTCACAAGTTCTCATTATGTATTGCATTGGTGTTTTAGTGAATCCTGCATTCTGAAATAGATTGAGTCACTTGAGAGCAATTCTGTGCCCCTCTAAGCAAAATGGTATTTTTCTCTAAAACTGTCTGGATGGAAACTTCACTTACCAGAAGCTTTATGAGAGGCACATTCCTTCAGAAAGGCCAAACAAACAAACAAACAAACAAAGCCAGCTCTTTACTTGCTGGATACCCCAGGAAATAAAAAGGGAACAATAACTAATATTCTTATTTAGTAATCATGAAGAACAGAATCTGTCTGCAACCGTATCAATTCCCCATATCTATAGAGGCAATATGATGTAATAGTTAAGGCGATAACTAAACAAGGGGATCTAATTTCTTATCCACTTGCAACTATGGAACTTCAGTAGGTACACTTGGATCACCAAACTATTTCAGACTGTTCTTCTAGAGAAAAAAATAGGAGGGAGAAGTAATTATGTATGTATTTGAGGGGGTCTTCAGTGCTCTTTGAGCTCAGTTTTGTTGCAGATGTTTCATCACACAAACTAGGTAACATCATCAGTGTTGGGTAATGAAACATTTGCAAGAAACAACCAAGCTCAGACACCAACAAGGACTCCTTATTTTAATCGTGAGCTACAAATATTCATCTTTATTATGCATTTATTTAATTTCAATAGCCACCTATCTCAATCAATGACTCAGGGTGCTTGCAATTATACTTATCTACAGTATATCTACAATTCTAATCTTTTCTAACCTAGTTGGAATGAATTTGGACTGGGTGTTCTCAGTAGTGGTGGGATTCAACTGGTTCTCTTTGCACGTGTTTTGCATTGCGCGAGCACATTGCATTTGAAATCAGCACTAAATCTTACTTCAGCTGACTGCAGTTCTGCAGTTCGGCTGTTCAAATCTCACCGGCTCAGGGTTGACTCAGCCTTCCATCCTTCCGAGGTGGGTAAAATGAGGACCCGGATTGTTGTTGGGGGCAATATGCTGACTCTGTAAACCGCTTAGAGAGGGCTGAAAGCCCTATGAAGCGGTATATAAAAATCGAACTGCTATTGCTGCTGCTGCTGCTATTATCTTTCGCTGCAGCCCCGGTGACTAAAACAGCTGAGACATGGCAATCCGCTCTGCTGCGCTAATCAGCTTGGGTTCAAACAAAGGAAATCTAGGATTGAACAGAGCAGGGGCCTGTGGGTGGAGCCAACTGATCACTGGAACTACCTGTTCACTGGAACCGGTCCAAATCAACTGAATCTAACCTCTGGTTCTAAGTTTATGTTACAATACTTGAGTGTTAACCATATAACTCAACCTTTCCACCCCTTAGAAAATCAGCAAATGAACATTTTAAATAAATGTCATCATGACTGAGATTTCATGAATGATGTTGGCTTCTGAGAGACATTAGTACATTTAGTATAAATACCTGCTTGGGAAAAAAACATTGTATATATAATTCCATCACTGGTTTATACACAAGATAACATTCTTCATTATTGCATTAAAGTCTTGGCTTGCTTGGAATACAGTACACATATGAAAGTATGCCTGAAGCATCATGTCTCTGGTAGAAATACAGCTGGATGGTATAATTCTACAGCGTCAACCTATCATTGCATTATTTTATAAAGCCAGTTTATTAGAAAATCTTTATTATAGTGTGAGATGATGAAGCTTCTATCATCAGTTACGTGGATCTACCAAAACACATTCTGTGCTACTCTAAACCCTCTAAAGGCTATATGGTAGAAATAATGTAATTTAAAAAGGTAGAACAGTGCAGTTATGATCTACTGTGTTGAACTTGGAAATTTCATTCCGTCTTCACTCTTGATATTGCTTGATTTTCCCCCCCACAGAAGATAAATTACACAAATCTAGAGATCTACAGTATTTTCCACCTATACATACATTGACATTTACCAACTCTTCTCTCTCATCAATATGCACAAGTCAAACTCCTTAGTTGGATTGATTATATGACCTAGGAGAAGAGATGCAGCCTTGCTTCCTGATATACTGTATGTTTGTGCTGCATAAAATGCATGTCTTTTTATGCATGCTTTTGTTGCACATATAAGGAAAAAAACAGGTTTTACATGTTATTTCAGGTGCAATAAATAGTGATCAACCAATTTGAAATTCTTTCTGAGATATTTTATTTTATTTATTTGGAAATTTATGTTGCTGCCAATTTGCACATGACAACTCAAGACGGCTTATAAGAAATGGGACGGCTTACATTTTAAATATTAAAAATAATATAAAAGCAATAAAACTAATAAAAAAGAATCAATAATAAATTAATAAAATAACATAATAAAATAACTCCACCTCATCCCCGCTCTGGCAAAAACACATCACATAAGCCATTTAATGGGCTCCATCCCACTTTGCATTCCCCAGACCAGGTCTTCAGCACCTTCCAGAAGAGTGTTAGAATGGAGTACATTCTAATCTTTGAGGGAATGATGTGCCAGAGAAAGGGAGCCACCACAGAGAAGACCCTTCTTCTGGGTCCCACCAGGTGTATTTCACTAGCCTAGGGGATGGGACCTGCAACATTCCTTGCCTCCCCACTTTGGTGAATCAGGTAGATGTGACCAGCAATAGATGGTGGGGAAAAAACCCGAATACAACAAGGCCAGCATACCTACACCCGTGAAAATCTATCTATCTATATCTATATCTATATCTATATCTATCTCTATCTCTATCTATCTCTATCTCTATCTCTATCTATCTCTATCTCTATCTCTATCTCTATCTCTATCTCTATCTCTATCTCTATCTCTATCTCTATCTCTATCTCTATCTCTATCTATCTATCTATCTATCTATCTATCTATCTATCTATCTATCTATCTATCATCTATCTATCTCTAGCTCTATCTATCTATCTGTCTATCTATCTATATCTATCTCTCTATCATCTATATCTATATCTATATCATCTCTATCTCTCTACCTCTCTATCTATCTCCATCTGCATCTGCATCTGCATCTGCATCTCTCTCTCTCTCTCTCTCTCTCTCTCTCTCTCTCCCTCTCTCTCTCTCTCTCTCTTATCTATCTATCTATCTATCTATCTATCTATCATCTATCTATAAATATATATGCTGGTCTTGTTGTATTCGGGTCTTTTCCTGTGTAAGATTGAGATTGTTTTGGCAATGATTCGGCAAGGTCTCACTCGCCATCTTCAGGCTGGGTTTTGGGTTTAAAGCGTGGTCAGAGCTGCCGTCTTTCTATAAATCTTGGTGGTGTGTGTGTGTGGAGTGCTAAACAATTGCATGAGAGAGACTGAATTCATGGTTAATGAAAGAAAATTTGAATTGTGTTTCTTGGTCAAAACTCCAAAACCTTAAGCACTATAAATATCTTTTTAATTCCTCAAACAAGACAACAGGGAAAATTCATAGAGAGAAGTTGTGGATCCTCAAATGTATCTTACTGAGGACTCCAAAATAATATCAATGGATACTTCCTGACATCCATCTCTTGGCAGATGACTAATTGAACCATGATTCTATTGAGTTTACTTTTTCCATCTCAACACCATGGACTTTTCTTCACAATGAAATGGGTTTCTCCGGAACAAATTATATTGCAGATAGCATGTACACTAGACAAATGGTACTTATGATTGGATTGCAAGTAGGATGTGCAGGTAAAATCAATAAGAGAAATAAATAATAATAAAACAAAAATAGCATGATTGCACTTAATCTTGAAGTTTCTTCATTGTTTCTGGCAATGAGTTTCTAATGCATTTGAAATAGAGTCTTGTAAATCTTTGTTTTTTAAATGCCTTACAATATAAGACATGTGAAGAAATGCAGAAATCTAAAAATTGAAAAGCTGATCTTCTTGCCCATAACTTCATCTAACTTGCCTTAGCCAGTGGTGGGATCCTGCCAGTTTAACAATCATTTGCTATGATTGCATGTTGTGCTCTCTCTTGTGTGTGCTTTGCGCACGCCCATGCTGTACATGCTTGGGCAGTTTTACCAAAACTTACCTTCCATGTTACTTTTTGGGGAGTAACACAGCTGGAAATCCTCTCTGCCACGCTAATCAGCTGAGAGGATATTGGTAAGTAAAGAGGAAGGGCAGACCCACTTGATCACTGGAGTGAACCCGTTCACTCCCAGCTGATCGTCGGAGCTACCAGTTTAATCCGGCTGAATCCCAACCCTGGCCTTAGCTATGGGAAGGAACCATTTAAGTGTATTACTTATCTCATTCTGCAACATTGTTTGCAGTATTCTTACCACCCTCTTGCATATTTTACTTTTGAAGGAATTCTGCAGAATAGCTTCTTTTCGGTCACAACTTTATTTGAAGGTTGATCAAATCAGATTTATTAGCAGGGAAACACGAAACACTCAAGCTTTCAATTGGTTCCCTTGCTGAAATGGAGGTGTCTTCCTTTAAACCTTTGTAACTGGAAATGGAAATCTTTACAAGGTAACATAATAGAAGCTACATCACAACTCTTCTTAAGCAAGCCACATTTAACCTCTACAGTTTTTCTAAACCAAATTCAGCTGCTTAGATGATTTTGCTAATGAATCACATTATCCAGTACATTTCTAGAAGATGTTTTCTGGGCGCAGCTTGAAAATCAGGAGGTGACCTTGGAGTCTGCCCATTTTGCTAATTTGCTGTTTATTTGGATGAGTGACTCTTTAAAATCCTAATTTACCAACAGGCTTAATTAAATCAATCAATGGGGTTACATGAGCATAAAATATTTCCTAACAGGGTAGGGAATCACTGTGTACTTGCAAAATGGCAAGAGATAACTTTGTTCAAAACACAGAATTAGATTTTTGGGCTGCACTTTATTCTTAGATATATGAAATATGATTTTTTTGTGTGTGTGTGCTACTGTTCTATATTTGTGTCGAGAAAGAGATTATCTATGAATTGTTTTGTTTTAGGGCTAAAATTATTTGAGGAAGTTTGAAAAAAAATATTCTAGGCCAAATTTCATATATATATATATATATGTGTATGTGTATGTGTATGTGTATGTGTATGTGTGTGTGTGTGTGTGTGTGTGTGTGTGTGTGTGTATGTGTATGTGTATATGTATATGTATATGTATATGTATGTATATGTATGTATATGTATGTATATGTGTGTGTGTGTGTGTGTGTGTGTGTGTGTGTGTGTGTGTGTGTGTGTGTGTAGTATATCTGGAACTGATTGAGCTTCAGTGACAGTTATATTGAGAAAGGTAGATTTTTGACTCTTGGCTGTTTTAAGGTCTGGAGTAAACAATTGGAAGCATCCTGATGATCCAAAGGAGACAGAAAATGAAGCTTCAGGATGTTTGTCAAGCCTTGCTGAGCAAGATGTTTCATTTTATCTGACAATTTCAGGAACATATATCTCCCATTCCTGTAGCCATAACATGGTTTTTGGCTTTTGAATATAAGCAATTCGTGGCAACTGATAAGGTATTGATGCAAGCCAAAGGGAAGTGACAAATGCTGGATTTCACTATAAGGAACTTTATTTCCAGTAAACTAAACAAAAATAGGCTTGCTCAAAATGGAGTTTAAGCTTCCAAATGAGGCAGAATGCTGACTCTACGGTAAGCCTCATTAGGCCCTATTGAGCCATAAGACCTGAGTCACCTGCTTTGGCTTAACAACATGTTTGGAAGAAGCTATTGAACTGTCTGGCCTTCCTCCCAAGTATTGTAGTACTGATTTAAAGTATATCCTACCACCTTGAATTGGCCTCACAAACAAATAGGCAGCTGATATAGCTTCAAAAGAAGGCATATATTATGTGGAATGTGTGGATAGAGAGAAAAGCTTTTCTTCTTTCATATCCAAATCCAGTCATGCATGGAGGCTTGAAGAGGGGAAATGCAGGACAAATAAACTGAACTCTTTCCCAACATATCATTAAATTATGGAAGATGGTTTTGACAGAGAACTAGTCTGATTCCAAAAGAAACTTAGGTTCTCTTGCTTTTAGCTTCAATGCCACCAGGGTAACTCCAGAATCAAAGGAAATGTAGCAGGGGTGAAATTCAACAGGTTCTGACAGTTTCTGGAGAACTGGTAGCGGAAATTATAAATAGTTCAGAGAACTGGCAAATACCACCTCTGACTGACCCCAGAGTGGGGTGGGAATGGAGATTTTGCAATATCCTTCCCTCAGGAGTGGGGAGGAAATGGGGATTTTGCAATATTCTTCCCCTGGAATGGGGAGGGAATGGAGATTTTGCAGTATCCTTCCTCTGCCATGCCTACCAAGTCATGCCTGCAGAACCTGTAGTAAAAAAAATGAATTTCACTAATGAAATATAGGGGTCTGAATTACACACTTGTTAAAAAATATATTACATTTGTATATCTATGTCTCGCTTATGTGTTTCCTTGACCAGGTCAGCCATTGGTAGGTAATTTTTGTACACTTAACATAGATCCCTGAATTAAAGAGAACTGTAGTCAGATCCATCTTCCTGACTAGTCAGTAGAAACAACGATGATATCACATGCATGGTAACACCCTTGCATAACTTATGTAATTTATCTTATTTTCAACATGACATTATGATGTCAATAATGTGTAGGGCAGAATTTAGGTCATATCATTACTTGGTGCCCCTTATATCCATGTCAATGTTTCTTCACCTTGAAAATTTGAGATATGTGCACTTCAACTCCCAGCATTCTTTAGCCACACATTTTAAAGTTGTCAAGGTGGGGAAACACTGGCCTGAGTAATAATATGCTATCCAATTAGTGCAATGGGCTTCACCAAGCTAAACCCCTCTGATACTAAATTTTGTCTGATAAAAGCTTCCAAATTATAATCAAGGGCAGTCTGAAATATAATTTATTTCTGTAAACTAAGCCCCATTGAGTGATATCTATTACAACAATTGGACTTATTGCAGTTTGAACTGTTCAAAATTGTTTGAACCTACTCTGTGGGTGTGGCCTCCTTTGTGGGAGTGGCTTGCCACCCATGTGACCGGATGGGAGTGGCTTGCTGCCCATGTGACCGGATATGAAGATGCCGACGACACTTATCAGAATCACCTTAAATTACCTCACACACAGCACTGGCATGCATAAGAATATGATGTAAACTTGTTTTCTAAAAGGAATCTTTGGTGCCTTTGGCGTTAAAACTTCAACACACTCAATGTTCTGATTGCACCACAAACGCAGTAGTCATCCTTACCTTTCACAGAGGCACTGAGTTTTGTAAATATGAGCATGATAGTGTAGAATAATCATATCCAAGGACCAGTGGTGGGTTTCAAAAAAATTTGGAATCTCTTCTGTAGGTGTGGCCTGCTTTCCGGGTCCACTGGCGGAACAATTCTAACCGGTTCGGTAGATTTGATGAAGCGGTTCTACTGAATAGGTGCGAACTGGTAGGAACCCACCTCTGACTTATTGTATCTTAAAATGGCCCGCACGTGTAATTTTTGACTTATGACTATACTGGAGTCTGTCCATTATGATCATATGTTGTGATAATTATAAAGCAGGTCACCGACATGATTGACATGACTTTATGACCTTTTTTGTGTGACTGTTATCAAGCAAACCCATTGTTTGCTATGGGGCTTAATTGACAAAACCCAGATGAAATTGCTGGTTTGAGGCAAAACTGTAAATTACAGTCATGTGAATGTGGCCTGGTTGCCTGAAATGTAGTCATATGACTGCAGGGAAGAGCGTCAATCAAACTTTGGAACCAGGTTGTGAGTTCATTTTGGAGGATCCATCATAACCTTCAACTGTTACTAAACAATTGGTCATAAGTGGAGTACAACATGCATTCTCTTCTTATGTTTTTGTAAGCAGAAATATTTTTGTAAACAGAGAATAACCTTGTCCTGCAGAAACTGCTCCATGCATTCACCTAGCATTTCACAAACTTGCCAAAGGGAAATCAGGCGTGAATATGGAATCCAGTGTCTGGATTTTCAGATGAGTCAGTTGCATTTAATAAGACAACCTTTCCTTAAAGCAAAATCCTTGCATTTATTATCATTTACAAACAAAGCAACTAGCTCAGTTACCATAGCTCTTGGCATTTTGAATGCTTAGTTTATTCTTTGTGCACTAATGTTTCCTGACAACACAAGGATGTTGTATCTGTAGTTTGGTAGTGTTGGGGGTGAACACAAAATCAACATTACAGGCATATAGGATCTCCTACAAAGCTCTAATATTAAATTATGAACAGGACAGGACACAAAAAGGGACTTTTATGTTGGAATTTTAAAAAGCAGATTAAAAGGCATTTGTTCATTTCATAGCTCAGAGTAAATTATTGTCAGGATTAGCTATTAAAGGCTTAACAGGAATAATTCCAGGGAGTAATAGAGTAATTAAAAAAAAAAAACTTCTGAAGAAAGATTTGTTAACCTTTTCAATATGTCTGGGGCTTTTCCTTGCTGATATCCAGTTGCCAAGTGTGAATGAAAAACAGAACAAAGCCTAGTGTTCATTTTAAAAGTTAAATAAAATCTTTCGTGAAGCAAGCTCTACTCATGATGATTACAGGATTACATCTGTGAAGATGTATTGGTGGCAGTATGAAAGCTGAACTGGATGAGTATCCTTAGAGATCGCCACTCTGGCTTCTTCCATGTACAATGATTCTCCCCTTGGCTTACTATTAATACATATGGGGTAGTTGCTATAATATGAATCCCATGTACTGCACATTTTGTCCAATATGCTTCAAATAAGGCATCTTATTCAGGCAGCTTCTGGCCTTGTGGAAAACAACAGAGATGAGCTTCGAGAAACTGTGCAGTGATTGTTACAAAAATGCGTTTTCAGTCTAGGAAATGAGGCTAGCATAGAAAGAATCTCAAAGTGGTTTTGCCCTGATTCCCTGGGGTACCAGAAGGAGGAAGGAGAAAGCACAGTCAGGCTTTCAAGATTCTATTGTTATAGTCTATATAATGACTATATTTAAACTACCATATTAAAGCTTCAGTTAAACTTTTGGAGTCTGTATGGACTCCAAAAGCTGGGCTACCTTGAAGGCTTGGCAGGTTTAGAGTCCCTGGCTTGGGCTATAATGCCTTCCCTGACTCTTTAAAGGGGTCCTTCTAGACTTCATTGTCTTTCTAGTAGGATCTTGCCTGGAACAGATCTAATCAAGTAATTGAGATGTACTGAACATGCTAACTATGGGTTAGCTAGACAAGTGTTTCTCAATCTCAGCAACATTAAGACCTGTGAACCTCATCTCCCAGAATTCTCCAGCCAGCAGGTGAAGTTCAGAGGTCTGAATGTCACTGAAATTGAGAAACATTGCCCTAGGCCAGTGGTGGGATTCAATTTTTTTTACTACCTGTTTTGTGGGCATGGCTTTGTGAGTGTGACTTTATGGGTGTGGCTTTGTGGGATGACAGGGGAAGGATACTGCAAAATCCCCATTCCGTGCCCCCTCCTAGGAAAAAGGTTACTGCAAAATCCTCATTCCCACCACCACCACCCTAACCTGCTTTCCAGCTCCGTTCTTCTGTTCAGAGCAACAAAAGAAGATCAGCTGGGAGGCTGGGAGGCAATGGGGGCAGGGCCAGGCTCTTTGCCAATTCTCCAAACTACTCAACATTTCTGCTACCGGTTCTCCAGAACTTGACAGAACTGGCTGAATACACCTCTGCCCTAGACCAGTGGTTCTCAACATTGTCATTACCATTTAAGTACATTTTATGGTGATGGGCTGTGGCCATGGACCACCAAGATGTAACTCAATATTTAAAACATAACATTTCTTCAAGACTTCATGGCTGGCATCATGGCTTCCAAGGGATCCACAGACGACAGGGTGAGAATTGCTGCCATAGGCCCTTTCTTTAGCAAAAGTTTATTGTTGGCATTTCCTTCCCTTTCCCCCCCCCCAGGCACCAAGAGATTCAGTTTTCTTTGTAGTCCCACGGCTTTGCCTATGTTATGTACCACTGCAGTGTGGGCCCCCTACCATGCCAATGGACTTGCCAGTTGAGTTCATCTAGGTGAATGGTTTTGTAATCTGTCTTTCTGTATCTCCTTCATCTTTTTTCAGAAAGCAAAGATAAGCAAATAATGTTTTAGTGTTCTAGGAACATTTTGGGAGAGTCTGAAAATCAGGTCCTGGAAAAATAAGACATAGAACGAATACCTGGCTTAGCAGTGCACTACCAGAGTCACAGATACTCATTCTCTTATGAAGGCCAGCCTCACACATCCCAAAGGATGGAGTAAGGACCTTGGCTAAAGTGACCAGATTTTAAAATTGGTAAAGTGGGACACCATTGACAGAGGGGGGTGCTTTTAACTTGACCCAACAAGTTAAAATACTCACCACCTAGTTCAATACTCAAGGAGAAAAGTGGGAGGGGGGAATTGAAGGGGTGCCCAACACGTCACCCAGCGTGACCAGGTCCTTCTTGCCTGGCCTCACCTTTACCCTCTGGCTGATGCCCACTGCAGCCAACTCACCCCGGGCTGGCTGGAAAGCTTTGGGCGGCTCCTGGGTGGGGGGCGTTCAGGCAGGAAGGCCGGCGAGGGGGTGGCGGTGGCATCTTCAGCGGTGGAGCAGAGGCGCAGCAGCGCCAGCAGCAGCAGCACCAGCAGCCGGGCAGCCTCCATCGGGCGGCAAGGCGAGCTGCGTGCAAGGATGCTTGGCCAGCTCGTCCCGCGACTTCTGCTAGTGTTCGGGCTGGAAGGTTTCGGGCAGCTTCTGGGTGGGCGTCTGGGCCAGAAGGGCCGGTGAGGGGGTGGCGATGGCATTTTCGGTGGTGGAGCAGAGGCGCAGCAGCGCCAGCAGCAGCAGCGCCAGCATCTGGGCAGCCTCCATCAGGTGGCGAGGCGAGCTGCACGCGAGGCCGCTTGGCCAGCCTGCCTCGTGACTCCTGCTAGTGCTCGGCAGCACATAGCCACCATGCAGCCTCCAGCCCTGCAGGCCACCCTCCCGGCGCGCAGCCACTATAGACAAAGATAGACCTGGAAAAATGAGTGAAAATGTTTGCAAGAGGAAGCCACGTGGTGAGCCAAAAAAGGGGCAGGGCACCCTTTCTACAAAAATTGGGACTTTTTTAAAATGCCGCAAGACGCAGGACAAATTATTAAAAATCGGGACTGTCCCGGCAAAAGCGGGACGTCTGGTCACCTTAACCTTGGCAGACTGCAATCTTCAGCCTTTAAGCTTTTTCCCTTTTCCTGGATTTTCTACTTTCCTAACTGCTCTCTCCTCATGCCGTCTGGTTAACCATTATGGAGGAGGTTTTTGACATTTCAAAACTTCCACACTGTCACTTAAAGGACTCACAGGATTTCTGTGGCAAAGGCTTTCCTCACTTCCAAATTGTCATTTTTTTAGCCTTTCCATCTGCTTATATGCCCCTGGACAAACAGGAGAGGGAAAGTGGGTCATTGCACCTAGAAATATACTGTGTTAAAACCTGTCTTTCAAAAATTCTTACACAGCTGATTTTATTGTTACAATACTTTTGCGGATGTTGTTAGGTTTTGTTTTTGTTGTTGTTATTATATACTTTATTCATTAAACATAAAACTCAGCCAACTGAACATTCAAAAATGCATCACAAATACCAGTGACTGGTACTAATGGTTGATATGGTTTGCTGCCAGTGTCCTAGGTATCAACCAAGTACCTTCTTAAAATATAAGATGTTCCGAGTAGCGCAGTTTTTTGCAGTTCTACTGTTGTTATTGCAGGAAGCTGCAATTTGTTGATGTATCATGTAAAATTCTTGGACATGGACATGAGATTCACAGCCTTTGGGGCTGGTTGGTAGCTCAACAGCTCGAGTCCTAACCAAGGACCTAGGAACTGTTAAGGTAACGTTGGAGGATATAAGCTGTTCCAAGTAGGGTGGTTTTTTGTAGAATCAGAATGTTCAAGTCTGATAAATTTAAAATTTACAAATAGCGAGGTAGCCCTTTGGGTATTGCTCCAAGGGCTCCAATTACAATCGGGACAACACACAATTTCTTTTTCCACAGTCGCTTAACTTCAATTTGCAAGTCCAGTACTTTGTGATATTTTCTTGCTGTTTATCTTCAATTCGTGCATCTCCAGGTATTGCAATGTCAATGAACCATACCTTTTTTTTCAACTATTGTTATGTCAGGTATGTCAGGTATTGTGGGCCAAGTGCCTGTCAGTCTGGATTCTGAAGTCCCACAAGATCTTGACTTTCTCATTCTCTAAAACCGTCTCAACCTGATGGTCCCAATGGTTTTTGCTGTACTCAAATCCAAACTTTTGGCACAATTTCCAGTGAATGATCTTAGCAATGCGGTCATGGCATTGTAGGTAGTCAGTTTGTGAAATTTTGCTGCACCCACTGATCAAATGGTCGACTGTCTCGTCTTTCTCATTACAGAGGCGACATTTGCTGTTGGTGGTAACATGTTGAATTTTTGCTTTCATGTAGTTTGTGGCTAAGACTTGTTCTTGAGCTGCCAAAACAAAGCCTTCTGTTTCTTTTTTCAGTGCTCCTGATCTTAACCAGTTCCAAGTTAGCTTTTGGTCAGCTTTGCCTTCAATACTTTTCAAGTATTGGCTATGCATAGCTTTGTTTTTCCAATTTTCAGCTCGCTTCTTAATTACTTCTTTCTTATATTCAGCTTTTTATCATCATCATCATCATCATCATCATCATCATCGTCATCATCATCATCATGTGGTAAATCTTTGGTGAGATTCACAGCCTTTGGGGCTGATTGATAGTTTAACAGCTTGAGTCCTAATCAAGGACCTAGGAACTCTATTATTATTACACATTTGTCATTATTTTTCAGTTTCACATAAAAAAAGGAAAGAAATAAAAATAGTATTGAAATTAATGTAAACCTTTTCTTTCCCTTCTTAGAAAATGCTGGCTCCTTTTAACTCAAAAGAGCAGAAAGACACAATAAAATTCATAAAACCTTCTTGATGTTTTGACTGCTGTCATGTTTATAAGGCACATTTAATCAGGTCAGTTACAAAGTAGCAGCTGTATTTGCAGAGTATCTTAAGCCTTGTTAGCATTAACTCTACCTATTATTTTCTTCTGACTTAAGCCTGATGTGTGAAAATTGTGTGGTCAGTTTGTGGTTCACTGAATTGCAGAATGTCTGTCCCTACAAAAACAAATTGTTATAGAAACTAGGCTAAATTAGTTGTATGAGTAAGACATCAGAAGCCAGGGTGGGTGCAGAAAGCTGTATGGAAGAAAATAACCACATTGGAGTTGTTTTGTTTTGTTTTCATGTAACAGAATGTGAATTTTTAACTCAGAAACTCAGAAACATAAGAAAGCTTCTCTTACTCCCACCATCACTCAAGGCACCTTCAAATAGAAGATAACTATTGTGATGAAATATTTCTCACCTTACATGCAAAACATTTCTCTCCCTTGATCTTTCTACTTCATTCAATTGGTTACCGGCCTTGTTTTTCAAAACTTGGTTTCTATGAATTGTTTTGCTGCTGAAGGCAATATCTGTCATTGGCATAAAAACTTCAGAATTTTCAAAGGGCAGCTTGTACATATTTTTCATCTTGACATGGTTGATGTTGTATGCCATTATCCAATTGCAGTTAAGTTCACCATGACAACATGTCATTGTTCAATTAGGATTTTTGACATCCTTCCTAATTGTAAATACTTTACCATTTCAGGTTTCTCCTATGTTTTCCTTCCTTCCATTTTTCACTGGAAGCTAAGGCTCAAGCAAAAGAAAGTATTTATGTCCTTTGAAAAGGAGAAATGGGGAAAAGAAAGAAAGAAAGAAAATCACATTTGCTACGTTAATAAATACTATGATTTTGTTTCTTGTAGACAAAACATTGCTAGAGTTGCACTATATCTGAGGCTGAAACATAGCTCAGGACAATTAGATTTCGGAATTCCTGCAGCACTTTTGCTCTGACTTCAGTCTTCTGAATTCAGTGAACTTATTCTGAAATAGAAGAAATCTGGCAAATGTACCCAAACTCAATGGGAAATAGATGACCATGGAAGAGAAAGGAGAAAATCAAAACCTGTTTGGCTCACATAATAGATCCGGCCGTGTGGGAATTGTATATTTTACTCTGCACATACTCTCATGAAGAAAGAAAAATATTTTTTTTCCCAAATCCTAACTATCTAAAGTCTTTACCTACAAAATAATGAGTTTCCTTTTTCTAATTATGATTCTTCTTTGTCCTGAGAAAGGGCTCCGGCTTCATGGGAAATGATAGAATCTGCAACACACAATGCCTTCTTTTTTACCTTTCTTTATCAAAAGCGATAGACAAGTTTCTTAGTTTATTTTTCAGATACAAAATACAATACATGAGAACCAGTTAGCACAGTGGTTAAGGCACCAGGCTAGTCCTGCTTTAGGCTAAAAAAGAATAAGTGAGTGACACCGACATTCTTTTTCAACCCTAGAAGGAAGAGGGCAAGGCAAGCCATATCTGAAAAATTTGCCAAGGAAATCACAGGGAGTAGTCCAGGTAGTCACCAGAAGCCAACACTGTCATGAAGATATTCAGTGGACCATTAAAGCAGTTAAACTATGTGCCATTCCTGAGCCAGAAATTCTGAGAGTTGAAATCCACAGTTCATAAATGGGCCATAGTTGCCCATCCCTCGTCTGGATAGTCATTTATCAGGCATCTTACAGTGGTCCTGTATTGTGTAGGTGATCAGACCTGAGGCCTCTTAGATCACTTTCAGTTGTATGGTTTTAATCTTACACCATTTTTAGCTCTCAAGAATCAGTTCAATGAATGTGAACTGCAAACATAAGTCATCAAATAAATCTAAGAATCCAAAGAGAGAAAGATCTGAAAGATTATTAATTTATCTCAATGTTAAGTAAATATAATATATGATGAAGTGCATTCATTTTTTCTCTTGTTGTAAACTGACTTGTGCATATTGTTTCATGTATAGATCCAAGAGTTTATAAAATCAAAATAGAGAAAGAGAAGACACTAACCTGTGTCCTACCTGTATTTTGTACTAAAATAAAGAAAAGAGAACAGCTTTAATAAGGTTGAACTGACAGAGGTAATAATCATTTTCCAATTGAGCACAATATTGTCTCTTTTTCCCCCCTCACTTGAGTTTGTTCATCCTGGAACTAAAGCACATTAAAACCATGGACTTTCTGGACAGGCAATTTTTAAGGGATGGATTCAGCTATGCACGTAATTATTTCTATTGAACACAAACTTTCCTAAAAGTATTTCTATATTATATCACGAAGGGACAGAAATCCAGGGCATTAGCTATAACGTTAAGCAGGAAGGCAAGCTGTGATAATGGCCCCACAACAGCATGTGCCCAGAATAGTACAGAATTCTTGAGCGCTGTTGGGAGACGTTTTGAAGCAGTCCCCTAAATGAAGCAGCTCAGCAAAGCCAGACTGAAATGCATCATCCCTTTCATTACTTTTATGAAACCAAACTTAAATCCTTTTTGCAGAAATACTTGCAGACAAAATGAGGCTACAAGAGGGGATTTTCAGTCAGCATGCTGATAGCTAATTCTTTCCCTGCATATACCATTCACACCAAAAGTTTAAAACATTTGTTTCTTGGCCCCATTAGTAGATTCTGAACTTATCAGCATTATGTTTAATGCCTTCCTGAAACATGGGACTTTCTTCCATAAAAATAAAACGAAGCCAGAAAGACACTTTGGAAAGCTCAAGGCAAACATGGAAAAAGAAAAAAAGAAGGAAAGTGGAATTACTTCTGGGACATTATTTCCTGCCAGTGACTATTGAGGTTACTTGTTTCCAACATCAACAGCCTGAGGAAAGTACTTCATATTTGAAGAAACCTGCTCAAGGATAACAAAAACAATAACAAAATGTATGAAGCACTTCAGGAGTAAAGGTACCACTAGACATGCTGTTTCAGATTTAGAGATATTTTAAAAATAGGATGTTAAAGTGTTCATAAATCCACTAAAGAATATCACAATAATAGAGATGGAAGGGTCTTTTTAGTCCAACCCCCTGCTCAAGCAGGAAACCCCATACTAGTGATGGTGAACCTTTTTCTTACGGTGTGCCAAAATTGTGCATGCGTGTGCCTACTCATTCCTCCCCACCTGCCTACCTGCGCATGTGACCTCCCTTGCATGTGTGTACAACTCTCACACACACATACGTGTATGACCCCTCCCAGGCTCTGTGGGCTTTCCGGAAGCCTGGGAAGGGGAAAAACGGCTTCCCCTGGCCACCTGGAGGCCCTTCGGAAGCTGGAAACAGATATTTCTGAACTTCTGGTTGGGCTGTTGGGGCCGTTTTTCTCTCTCCTCAGCCTCTGGATGCTTTCCTGAAGCCTGGGGAAGATGAAAACAGTCTCCCTGGGCCTCCAGAAAGGCAAAAAATCAGCTGGATGATGCACATATGCACACTGGAGCTGACGGCTGGCGTGTCACCAAATATGACCTCCAGACTGGAGTACTGCAATGTGCTCTACATGGGGCTGCCCTTGAAGAGTATTTGGAGACTTCAGCTTGTCCAGAATGCAGCCGCGCGAGCGATCGTGGGTGCGCCTCGGTTCACCCACGTAACACCTATCCTCCGCGAGCTGCACTGGCTGCCTGTTGATCTCCGGGTACGCTTCAAGGTGCTAGTTGTCACCTACAAAGCCCTTCATGGTATTGGATCTGGGTACTTGAGAGACCGCCTACTGCCAATTACCTCCACTAGACCAATTAGATCCCACAGACTAGGCCTCCTCCGAATTCCATCAGCCGGCCAGTGTCGACTGGCGACTACCCGGAGGAGGGCCTTCTCTGTGGCTGCTCCGACCCTCTGGAACAAACTCCCCATGGAGATTTGTACCCTCACCACCCTCCAGGCCTTCCGCATAGCCCTTAAAACCTGGCTCTTCCGACAGGCCCGGGGCTAAAGACTCGCTGCCCCACTTCGAATGGTATGACTGTTGTGCTTTTTAATTATGCATGGTTTTTATGTTTTTTGTAACTTTGTTTGTTTTTCCCCTCCCTTTAAGTTGTGAGCCGCCCTGAGTCCCTTTCAGGGAAAAGGGCGGCATACAAATAAATTAAAATGAAATGAAAAAATGAAATGAAATATGGCTCTGCGTGCCACCTATGGCACACGTGTCATATGTTCACCATCATGGCCCTATACTATTCCAGACAAGTGGATGTCCATCTTAAAACTGTAAAAGCTTTATAGGATACCCATTTGTTCTTAATCAATACATTGAAATTAAAGTCATTAAAAGGAGAGGATAGATACTATGTGAAATCAATTAACAATATGTAGCCATCAACAACCCCCCCCCTGTCTCTCTCTAACCCTCAGTCATGTTTATGCCCTAGATAGTTTGATGTTTTAACCCTATATCATTCCAGACCAAAAGCTGTCCAATGTCTTCTTAAAAAGCTCCAGTGTTAGAGCACACACAATGAGGCAAATTGTTCTATTGATTAATTGTTCTAACAGTCCGGAAATTTATCCTTTGTTCTAGGTTGGTTCACTCTTTGATTAGTTCTCATCCATTGCTTCAGGTGCTTTGGAGAAAAGCTTGACCCCCTCTTCAGTCCTTGAGATATTGGAACACTGCTATCATGTCACCCCTAGTCTTTCCTTTCATTAAACTAGACATACCCAATTCCTGCAACCGTTCTTCATATGTTTTAGCCTTCAATTCCCTAATCATCCTTAACATCTGAAGAAACTAGTATTGTTCCTGCTTAGTGTCTTGCCCCATGCACTATCCAGATCTGGGCTCTGCTATCTCTTATCTGACCATTTCTTAAGCAGCACTTCTTCCTCTTGGATGTTCCTTCCAAGGTCATTCCCACATACCATTAGAGTGACAACATTTGGAAATATTTGTTGCTCACATGGATTGCTTGTGTTTCTTCTTGCTCAATAGGAGTCACTCAGAGTCATTTTGAGTTAAGTGTTGTATAAAAGAAAATAAGCCACCAAACAAATGTGTTGCCCATTTGCCATGAAAAGATGCAAATGTTTAATCCCATAACCTTTCTTTCTCCATGCTTCCCACTGATTAAATACATGTGCTGTGCTATGCTGTGTTGGGCTGTGCTTAGTGGCCTTGAAATCAAATAGCTGTGAGTGCTTACATAACTACCAAGGTCTGGCCAAGGAATTGCTGATGCTCACCCTCCTTACAGTGTGTATGGATTTTAAACTGGACTCTTTTCCTGAAATGCAAGTTGTGAGAAATTCCATTATTTTCAGGGGGGTTTTTTTGTTTTTAAATCATAAAATCTGAACGTTGTTCCAAGAAATTCATACTTGTGGGATTCTCCTGGGTTAGGTAAGTATGTGATGCTTCCAATTCAGTAGTCGACTGTGTAAATGTGCTGTAATAAAATCCAGGAAAATTAACAGTCAATGATTTACAGTAAATCTCTGGAGTATAGAAGGCTTGCCTAAGACAGGGAAAGCAAACACTTATGTGCTACATTATAATGATGGCTTATACTAATTAAATTGAAGAAGGAATGTTTAATTTATGCCTTGCCATCAAATGAATGGTGGGGGGAACACCCTCTTGGTTCCAGCTTTGCCTTATTAAGAGGATTTACTCCTTATTATTGTAATAAAATCTATTTTTGAATGTAAGTAGAGAAAGCAAGGACTTTCAGTGTCTTGCCTCTTGTTGCTCTGCCATTTGGGATCTCAGCCTCAGTTCAATGTACTGTTTGCAATTAGGTTAATTAGAACATTATCTCAAAGTGCAGTGCTATTCAGGAGTACAGGGGAAAGAATATATTTCCACTGGCTACTGCTGCTTCCTAATAAATGATTTTTGGTTGAAAATTATTTCCAATTATACTGAATGTCTATTTCTCTCAGGGATGGTTGACATTTAAATATAAAGCAACTGAAAAAACTCTGCTAAACACAGAAGTTGAACTCTTTCTCCGCTCCTAAGACCAAAATAGATGCGATGCAGGAAATCTGTCACTGGATTATTTGATGTATTTTCCCCCACTGAAACAGACATTTTGATTTCATCAAGGGTAGCAGGAAATAGGAACATTTGAGCCCCTTCCCTGTCAAAACTGTACTGATTTTAATGGCTAGCCTCCTGGAAATATACAATTCAATTGAAAAGGAGGGTAAGACTTGAAAAGGGAAAAATCCGTGTTTGTGTATCTGTGTGTTTGGAAGAATATATGTTTCTATATGTGTTTGAGAGTCAGTTTGCTGATTAAGGGATCAGGCGAGAAATTGGAAGACTATGAGCCAGTGGTGGGTTCCAGATTCCGGTGCAACCGGTATGGTGCAACGGGGCCCAGCACCACCCACATGCACATGCACAGTACTGTACTGGAACGGTACCCAGTGCTCCCAGCAGGCACCAGTATGCCCGTATGAGCTCTATGAGCTCTTAGCAGTGGTGGGATTAAACTGGTGTAACAACTGGTTCGCTGAGTGTGTGCTTTCCATGCACACAATACCTTTGAAAACAGCTCAATGTCTACTGCAGCCCCAGTGAGTATAACACCTGAGGCATGGCAATCTACTCCACCACTCTATCAGCTGGGCTTCAAAGGAAATATAGGTCAGTATAGCGCAGGGGCGGGCGGGCAGGCTCAACTGATTGTTAGAGTGAATCAGTTCGCTCTCAAATGTCGGAGCTACTGGTTTGCCCGAACAGGTCTGAACCGGCTGAATCTCACCCCTGGCTCTTAGGCACAAAGTCAGTTGGGTGACCTCAAGCCAGTCACAATCTCTCAGCACTAGGAAGAAGGCAGTAGCAAACTACTTCCTTGCCAAGAAAACTACTGAGTGTTGTCCAGGCATGCGCATACACACAGAAAATACATCTATGCACAAACACACATGTACCCCCACATGCCTATATACATACAGACATACACTTTCCCGCTAAATCTGCTTGAGTAGATGGAGGGCTGGAAGTCGACAATGGAACTGATTCCGCTAATTATTTTGAACTGTCATTTGTATTATTGCTGCAAACAATCTGGTAATTCCCATTGGTAGGATCCTTATGAAGGATGAAATAACAGCATTGGAAACAGCAGTTCTAAGTTATTTAGTATTGGAACTCAGAGTGAGGTTTTCTTCCTCATTGTCACAGTGAACAGGAACATATATTTAACTGTCCTAATACAGTTCTACTGTGAGTTTCTTCTACTAGAAATGGCAAGGGAGAGAAAGGGAAGAAAAAAAGGGAGGAAGGGGGTGAGGAACACACATACACACACACATATACAAACACACACAGAGAGAGATTTTGACTTACTAGACAAAATCAGCACTAAAATCCCATCATCTTTTAAGTTGTTTAAATGCTGAAAAAGTTTTCCAGTTTATATAAATTCAAAAAAAAAAAAACCCCAACAATACTGTACCTTGGATATAACACATTTCACAGCACCCTCGGCTAAGCGCACAAGTTCAATTTTCAGTTAAAACATTGTGGGCTAAATTTTGGCCAAGGGGTTTTTGCAAATGCCATTTGGATTTTGGTTTCTAATTTTAGAACAAATCTATTGCATAACTGACACTTCGAAAGAGCATTTCATTTCTAAGTCATGTCTGTTTACCATTTACAATGCCTTGGATTGAGTCCTAGATTTTGAGGGACATCAGAAAAACAGAAGAGAAAATTAAATTAGGACCAGGTGTAGAAAGCATAAAGAGAAATAAAAAGTGATAGACATTTTCAAGTATTTTGTAAGTTTGTATAGGAGAAGGAGTGGCAGAACCTGGGCAAACTAAGTTTGCTTGTGGCTACAGAGAGATTCTAGGCTGATTCCTCTTTTAATCTCCTCCCCAGATTCTGCCACTCCTTCGCCTACAGTTTGATTAGCCCAGTGTGGATTAAATTAGTTATATTGAGTTTGGTTTCTAGATTTTCAGTTCTTGGCTTCAACTTTCCTTGTGAAAGAGGCCCAAAGTGGAATGCCACTGCCTTGACTGCCTAGTTGCGTAATCTACTTCCTTCCCTCTATAATGGACATAACCTTAAGGAAATAAAACTAGCAAATTCTATCTAGTAGAGAAGAGCTGTGTGAAAGGCTTTATATGAAACTTTTCTCTCTGTCAAGCAGAAGTCTGGATGGACATATATTGTTTAATAAATAACATTTTACTATTTTGTGCAAAGTACAAGCAAAGGCTTGCAATCTTTGTAATTCAATAATCCATGTGATAACGAGGGCAAAATGATGTATATAAGTAAATTTACAATTATATTTCCTTAATTTCCTTTCCTAAATATTTTCATTCATTTCATTCATTTCATTTTATTATATTTATTATTATTATTATAAGAGCCAAGGTGGTGCAGTGGTTAAATGCAGCACTGCAGGCTACTGCTAGATCAGCAGGTCAGCGGTTCAAATCTCACCGGCTCAGGGTTGACTCAGCCTTCCATCCTTCCGAGGTGGGTAAAATGAGGACCCAGATTGTTGGGGGCAATATGCTGACTCTCTGTAAACCGCTTAGAGAGGCCTGAAAGGCCTATGAAGCGGTATATAAGTCTACTGCTATTGCTATTGCTATTGCTATATTTATATGCTGCTCTTTTCCCCCGAAGGGGACTCAGGGCGGCTAACAAATCAAATCAGGGAAGGAGGGATACAGACAAAAAATAAAAAATAAAAACAAAACATAACAATACATAATTTAAAAACACACAACAGTCATACCATTCAAGACGGGGGCAACAGCTCTTTAGCCCCAGGCCTGTCGGAACAGCCAGGTTTTAACGGCTTTGCGGAAGGCCTGGAGGGTGGTGAGGGTTCGAATCTCCACGGGGAGTTTGTTCCAAAGGGTTTTTCTTTCTCCCAAAACATATAAGAATCCATGTCTATATCATACCATTTGTTTTGTGAATTTATTACAATATTTTTTTTTATTTAACACAAGATATAAAATGTATATATTTCCTTGTATGAAGAATTTATGTCAGGCTATAAAGTGTATTATCTTCTTGTACCATATAATTGCAATCAGAATAAGAAACAAAAGAATGAAATTTCAAAACAGTGGGTGGGGTATATTACACGGGAAAAGACCCAAATACAACAACAAGACCAGCATACCTACACCCGTGAAAATCTACAAAAACATTATAGATAGATAGATGATAGATAGATAGATAGATAGATAGATAGATAGATAGATAGATAGTTGGATGATAGATGGATGGATGGATGGATGGATGGATGGATGGATGGATGGATATAGATATAGATATAGATATAGATATTTTTTTTTTTTCATTTTATTGGAAATTTATATGCCGCCCTTTTCCCTGAGGGGACTCAGGGCGGCTTACAACAGTAAAGGGAAGGGAGTGCAAGACAAGACTTAAAAAGAAAAGAATCGTGATTAAAAAAAATTGATCATAAAAACACAACATTCAGTCAACATTCGGGCGGGGTGAGAGTAATCCTATCCCCAGGCCTGACGGGATAGCCAGTTCTTAAGGGCTGTGCGGAAGGCCTGGACTGTGGTGAGGGTACGGATCTCCACGGGGAGGTTGTTCCATAATGTCGGAGCAGCAACTGAGAAGGCTCTCCTCCGCGTAGTCGCCAGTCGGCACTGACTGGTGGATGGAATTCGGAGGAGGCCTACTCTGTGCGATCTGATGGGACGCAGGGAGGTGATTGGCAGGAGGCGGTCTCTCAAATAGTCAGATCCACTACCATGGAGCGCTTTATAGGTGGTAAGTAAGACCTTGAAGTGCACCCGACGATCAACAGGTAGCCAGCGCAGCTCACGGAGGATTGGTGTTATATGGGCGAACCGTGGTGCGCCCATGATCACTCGCGCGGCCGCGTTCTGGACTAGCTGAAGTCGCCGGATGCTCTTCAAGGGCAGCCCCATGTAGAGCACATTGCAGTATTCCAGCCTAGAGATCACAAGGGCTCGAGTGACTGTTGTGAGAGCCTCCCGGTTCAGGTAGGGCCGCAACTGGCGCACCAGGCGAACCTGGGCAAATGCCCCCCTGGTCACAGCCGACAAATGGTGGTCAAAACTCAGCTGTGGATCCAGGAGGACTCCCAAGTTGCGGACCCTATCTGAGGGGAATAAATTTTGCCCCCCCAGCCTGATTGGTGGAACGTTAGCCAAATTTTTGGGAGGAAAACACAACAGCCACTCGGTCTTTTCCGGGTTGAGTACCAGTTTGTTAGCTCTCATCCAGTCTTTAACAGCCTCAAGGCCCCGGCTCATCACGTCCACCGCTTCATTGAGTTGGCACGGGGCGGACAGATACAACTGAGTATCGTCCGCATACTGGTGGTATTTTATCCCGTGCCTTCGAATGATCTCGCCCAGCGGTTTCATGTATATGTTAAATAGCAGGGGGGACAGAACCGAACCCTGCGGCACCCCATACGTTAGGGGCCTCGGGGACGATCTCTCCCTCCCCACCAACACCGACTGCGACCTGTCCGAGAGGTATAGATATAGATATAGATATAGATATAGATATAGATATAGATATAGATATAGATATAGATATAGATATAGATATAGATATAGATATAGATATAGATATAGATATAGATATAGATATAGATATAGATATAGATATAGATATAGATATAGATATAGATATAGATATAGATATAGATATAGATATAGATATAGATATAGATATAGATTATAGATATAGATATAGATATAGATGATATAGATATAGATATAGATATAGATATAGATACATATAGATATAGATGATATAGATATAGATATAGATATAGATATAGATATAGATATAGATATAGATATAGATATAGATATAGATATAGATATAGATAGACATAGACATAGACATAGACATAGACATAGACATAGACATAGACATAGACATAGACATAGACATAGACATAGACATAGACATAGACATAGACATAGACATAGACATAGATAGACAGACAGACAGACAGACAGACAAACTGCATATATACTGTATAGATACTCTCTGTGTGGGTATGTCTGTGTGTAAATCCTATAAGAAAGTTAAAGGTAATGAGCCATGTAATAGCTTTTTATGGTAATCATATTGGTTTGTTTAGTCTTTTTATCAGCTCATTAATCTGTGGAGGGTGTTGAGGACATGAGGAGAGACAGATGATAAGTTTGCTTATTGTGTGGTATAGCTAAAGATGTGTGTGTATGTATGTGTTTGTACACACACACACACAGAAGTACAGGCAGGATTTCGAAAGGCAGAGGAGTAGAGATCAAATTGCCAACATACGCTGGGTCATGGAAAAAGCTAGGGAGTTCCAGAAAAACATCTACTTTTGCTTAATTGACTTTACTAAAGCTTTTGATTGTGTGGATCACAACAAATTGTGGCAAGTTCTTAAAGAGATGGGAGTGCCAGACCATCTTATTTGTCTCTTGACAAACCTATATGCGGGTCAAGAAGCAAGAGTGAAGACTGGACCAACCACTGATTGGTTCAAAATTTAGAAGGAGTTCAGCAAGGTTGTATACTGTCTCCCTGCCTATTTAACCTATATGCAGAGCGCATCATGAGAAAGGTGGGGCTAGATGAATCATACATTAGAATTAAGATTGCCAGGAGAAATATCAACAATCTCAGATATGCAGATGATACTATTCTAATGGCAGAAAGTGAAGAGGAACTAAAGAGTTTCTTGATGCGGGTAAAGGAGGAGAATGCAAAAGTTGGCTTGAAAATCAACATTAAGAAAACTAAGATCATGACAACTGGCCCTCTCAATTCCTGGCAAATAGATGGTGAAGAAATGGAGGTAGTGACAGATTTTATTTTCCTGGGCTGCAAGATCAGCCAAGGACTACAGCCAAGAAATTAAAAGAGACTTGCTCCTGTGAAGGAAAGCTATGACAATCTAGACAGCATACTAAAAAGCAGAGGCAGCACTCTGCCAACAAAAATCCAAGACTATGGCTTTCCCTGTTGCAATATATGACTGTGAAAGTTGGACCATGACGAAGGCTGAGTGTCAAAGAATTGAGGCCATTGGTGCTGGAGAAGACTCCTGCACCAAACTGGTGCTGGAGAAGACTCCTGCAATTCCTTTGGACTGCAAAACAGTAAGTCCTAGAGGCGATCAACCCTGACTTCTCTTTAGAAGGCCAGATCCTTAAGATGAAACTCTTTGGCCAATTAATGAGATGGAAGGACTCATTGGAGAAGAGCCTAATGGAAACGATTGAGAGCAAAAGAAGAAGGGGACGACAAAGAATGAGATGGCTGGATGGAGTCACTGAAGCAGTCGGTGTGAGCTTAAATGGACTCTGGGGAATGGTAGAGGACAGAACAGCATATTTAGGAGTCATGTAAGAACTTCATTCTAGGGGTGGGACATTGACCAAAAACTATGATTCTCTCCTTTTAGCTAGGAGTACTGATTGATGATTTCATGGTGCACATTCTCAACATATCAAGGAAGCTGATGTGGGAATGTTTTAAATGATCCACCCCAGGCTCCACTGCATGACTTCACAATTCTTGTCAGGACCATGCCCAGAGATGGAATACCAAAATTCCATCAACTTTAACCCTTTATTGGTGAATACTTAATGGGCAGAATTTTGCCAGAGAAAAGCTATAACTTTCTTACCTACTAGATTAGGGGTGTCAAAGTCACGATGACACATTGTCATCACATGATGCATTGCAACTTTCCCCCCTTCGCTAGAATGGGGGTGGGCGTGGCCAGTGTGTGATACATCTGGCCCATGGGCCGCAAGTTTGGCACCCCTGTACTAGATATATCCTGAAAGTTTCTGGGGTCGAGCATCCCTGAACTTCTTCCTCCTCCTCCGTACAGTTTGGGATTGCTAAATCTCTTAATCCAGGCACCTGTCTGGAAAGACTGTGTTGTCAAAAGTTTCCATCACTATTCTTGCTGGTAAAATAGATTGTAAAATAGAATCTATTCCTCTAAATTCTATAATTCCCGGTCATAAACCTGGAAACACAGAATTGTAAAATCAAATGAGAATTCTACAGCATTGATTCTGCAGCAATATACTATGCTGCTTTCAAAAATGGTCTAATAGCAGAAAGACCAGTCATGACTGAACTGTTTCCCAGCTAATAATAGCATTGCATGACAAAAAGTTATCCCAATTAAATCTCACATCTCTTCACCAACACTTTAAAAGACTTTTGTATGGCCTCTGTGAATTTATCTACTTTTAGTACAGCAAGAGTGCCTTATCCATTATGCCTCTAATGCAACACTGGAATATTGTCAGCCTATTCTGCAGAAAATTGTTCTTTAGCTTACAATATTTTAGTGATGGGGAAAAGCAGAAGGATACATTTGTGGCAGCAAGAATGGCACTGGGCACAGCCATTTAATAAGTTCTGCATGAGCTGGAATATTCTTTTTTTGTTTTTCTGAATTTTGCAGGGAAATAATATTGAAAAAAAATGTTTTTAAAGTTTTATTTTAGATTTCTATAATCATTAGTTTGTTTTCTCAAAAGAGTAGAAAATCATAGATATGTTTCTTATATTGACAATTTGAGGTTTCTTTGAGAGTGTTCAGCTGATTGTGTGAGTTTTGCTAAAGCTGATATTTGATTCTGCTTTTATAAGAATTCACATGTTGTATTTCAGCAATGACATCAACTTATGCCAGTTTCATAATGTATGATGCACTAGGGTTGTTACTTTTGAAAACAATGTCTTCATTTTCTTACTTGTTCAAGAAATGTCGGATTATGTTTTTTTCTTTCTCTCTCATACACTTTTGGTAACAATCCAATAACACCTATTATTTTCAAGAGCTGTTTATCTTACCCCAAGAAAAAGAAAATGAATGTCTTCACAATCATTCAAATTAAATCATCACAATTCTAGAAATTATCATTTGAATTCCAAGTGCTATTCCTATAATTATATGCTGTATTGACTACCTTCATAAATAAAGAAATAAAATACATTACTAACAAAGATGGAAGTGAATACAATTAGCATTGTGATGTAAATATTAAAATGAAAGGATAGTAACATAAAATTGTCTGAAATAATGATCATGATATCCTCTCCATCAACCTTAAAAGAATTTATTTTTCATATATATATATATATATGTGGGGGGGGTATTTGTGCTGATAAATAAATAAAGGGAGACTAGTATAGATCTATTTCAAGCTATTTAGCTCTCATCAGCTAGCCATACCCTTACTGGGATTCGAACCTGTGCTGTATTGCATCTTAGGCAAACATCTTAGCCATTAAGCCACAGGTCTCCTCCTTATCAGCTGAAGCCAGGGAAGAAGGTATATATTTAACCCCTGGTAAGCCCTAATTATGGGAGGAAGCTAACTCCTTCCACAAAAACACAAATATAACAAAGGCAACAGTAAAAATATTAGGATTCTGTCGTGATGGACTCTTGTGACGAGCCGATTGACAGATGATGGAAGGAGTTAGCTTCCTCCCATAATTGGGGCTTACCAGGGATTGTGACTATATACACACACATACATACATACATACATATTTACATATATATATAAATATCTACAACCCCCTGGTATGCCCAAATATGGGAGGAAGATCACTACTTCCATTCTCTGTCCTTCGGCTCGTCACAAGAGACCATCCAGGCAGAAACCCAATATTTTTACTGTTGCCTTTTTGTTACATTTTGTTGTATTTGTGCTGATATATATATCAGCGCCTATATATATAATAATAAATTCTTTTAAGATTGATGGAGAGGATATCATGATCATTATCTATCTATCTATCTATCTATCTATCTATCTATCTATCTATCTATCAGGAAAGGCTTCATTTCATGTTATATGATACAAGGAAATGGTAAATCGCTCTTATATTTTACCAATACAACCAAAGATAAAGTGATTAAGATAATGGTTCTCTCAGGTCAGATTGCACTAAACACATGTGAGAAAAAAGCTGGCAATCTTTAGGAGTAATAGTAGTGTTTATTAAAAGCTTAGATTAAATACTTTGGGTTACCTAGTTGCTGATGGATGACATGCAGAAAATTTGAAATTACAAAGAGAGAATTACAGTGGGAAGCATGAACACAAGAAAGCTCAACAAGTTGCTTAGAAAAAAGCAACATATAGATTTAAAACCAGAAATATTCTTGTTAGGTATTTTACCAGAAAAGTATAATAAAGGAAATACATATTTAATTTTACATGTGTTAACAGCAACAAAAATTGCTCAAAGTAAAAAAAAAAAAAGAGGAGATCCTGACAGATGAAAGTGTAATTAGAAAAATACTAGATGGATAGATTAACTCTTAAAAAAAAGGAGAGAAGAAACAGAATATTTTTTGACATGGGATTTGTTTTCTTTACCAATGGTTTGCTAATAGCAACATAAGTTAGAAACATAAAGTTTAAGAGACTAATTAATTATACAATGACAGTTTATTGGTATGGATAAGCAAATATTATTATTACTAAGTGATATTATCAATGCTAAGAATATTATTGTTATTACTAGTATTATTAGTGTTCAAAATCAACTGTACCCAGACAACACACAACTACGTATATTGACTTTTTATGTTTACTAAAGAAAAATAGATAAAGTATGTATGTATGTATGTATGTATGTATGTATAAAAGAAAGCTCAACAAGTGAAATATAAAGTAAATTAACTGCACAATGTCATCTTAGGTATCAGAGACCTGAAATGGAATGGAATTGGATACTTCTAATCAGAAAAAAATATACATTTTATGGCTTAGAGCTCAAAAGCAAAAGAAGAAATGTGTTGCATTTCTGCAGTCAGGAAGAATGTATCAAAGGTCGTAGTTAGGTAAAAAGAAATCAGTTACAAAATAATATAAATTTGATTTCATGATGTAGAAGAAAAGGATGCTGGTGAGTTTTATGTCCAAAATGAAATCAATAAAATGTGAAATGAGATGATTTGCTTGGGATTGGGACTAAAATATCAATACTGGGATTATTTACAGATGAAAATAGAATAGTCAGATAGAAATGAAACAAGGGAAAAGCTTCTAAGTTTCTGTCAATCCATTGACTTCTCCATTGCTAAAACAATCCTCAAACCAACAAAATGATGGCTGTATGCATGAACAGCACCAGACTGAACACACCGAAATCAAATTACTTATATTGTTGGCACAAGGGGATTGAAGAAGTCAGATATAACAGCAAATCTGTGACCAGGATATAACTAGCCAACACATAACAAACTGCTCATATGGAAGTTTCAAATCAGGTTAAAAGCAAAGCTGTCAATTTCTATGGTCTTGAGCACAAAGCACATTTTTTAAAGATAACTTCAGGTTTCTTTTTGAATTTGATTTAATATCTGTTTTTATGTATGTGTTTGTTTTAGTTCTGTGTCCTGGCCAGAGTTCATTGGAGTTGGGCAGCCACTGAATTTAGATAACTAAAGACATATTTGATACTTGAGAAATAGGATCACGATTTTCTCATGGAGAGAAGTTGAGACTGTTATCTGCATTTAGGAAAGGTAGCTGCAGTCAGGCAGAAATGTTTCCCACATGCATTTATTCACAGGCATCCAAGTGAAGCTTGATTTAGACTTGTTCACAATGGCCCATAGGCATCGATGCACACCTATGGTGCAAGCAGGTTTAAGGAGAACCATAGGTTGCAGAAAGGCGAACATGTGTTGTATGGAAATCCTGCATGCTGATTGGTTGACCCAACTTCCTGTTGGGAAGTGGGTGGAAGGCAAGGCACATTAAAGTGACATTAACATTTGCAGAAGTAGATATGTAACCATCTCTGAATGACAGGTGCATATATTCGCTGACAGCAATGATGCAGAAGTCTCACCCAGGTTCAAGTTTTTCAGATGCCTGTGAAAATTGAGCTTCACTGTAGTTTTCAAGGAAGTCCTGATGACCAGAGGCAACCTCAACTCATGTGTGATCTTAGCTTAGAAAAAGCAAATGTTAAGACAGAGAGATGTTTGTAGTAGGAAATATCATAAACAAGCAGCGCACAGAGGGAGAAGTGGAAGTGATATCTGTATTTGTATTTGTATTTGTATTTTATTATTTGTATGCTGCCCTTCTCCGGGAGGACTCAGGGCGGCGAACAATTCAAGGGGGAAAAAGGGGGGGAACATAAAAGACAAAATACAAATAATAAAAATAGACAACAGTCGCACAACCATACATGTCGAGAGGGGAGGGAACTCATCACCCCCAGGCCTGCCGGCAAAGCCAGGTTTTGATGGCTTTTCGGAAGGCCTGGAGAGAGATGAGGGTCCGAATCCCTGCGGGGAGTTCATTCCAGAGGGCCGGAGCTGCCACAGAGAAGGCCCTCCCCCGGGTAATAGCCAGGTGGCATTGGCTGGTAGATGGCACCCGGAGGAGGCCAACCCTGTGAGATCTAATGGGTCTGTGGGAGGTAATTGGCAGCAGGCGGTCTCTCAAGTACCCAGATCCAATACTATGAAGGGCTTTATAAGTTACGACTAGCACCTTGAAACGTATCCGGAGACTGATCGGTAACCAGTGCAGCTCGCAGAGGATAGGTGTAACGTGGGTGTACCGGGGTGCACCCACAATCGCTCGCACGGCTGCGTTCTGGACGAGTTGAAGTCTCCGAATACTCTTCAAGGGCTGCCCCATGTAGAGCGCATTGCAGTAGTCCAGTCTTGAGGTCACGAGGGCGTGAGTGACTGTTGCGAGTGCCTCCCGGTCCAGGTAGGGACGCAACTGGTGCACCAGGCGAACCTGGGCAAATGCCCCCCTGGTCACAGCCGACAAATGGTGTTCTAAAGTCAGCTGTGGATCCAGGAGGACCCCGAAGTTGCGAGCCCTGTCTGAGGGGCATAGGTTTTCAACCCCCAGCCTGAGTGATGGAATATTGACCAAGTTTTTGGGAGGAAAAGACACATCTGGAGACTGGCTGTTATAAGCAGCAAAGAAGACTTTCAGCTGCCAGGATTACAAACAATGATGAATAGCATGTCCTGATGGGGGCCTTGTCTGGAGCTTGGAGCATTGTCCAGAGTTCAGCAGCAACCAGAAAAGAAACAACTACACTGAGGCAGCATCACACCCTAACTAGTGGAAGAAGTTTTGAGAAAATGTAAGTGTTGCATGCTAATTTATAGACTGTAAGACTTTTGTTTGAACTGAATATTTTTTTTAAAAAATGTTAAAGGACTGAGTATTAAAGACATATGTTTGTGGCAACATCATCCTGCAAAGCTTAGAAGGGTGGAATTGACCCAGTGCAAAAAAGCTTATTGTGGAGGAAAGTGTATGTCACAATAAAGTATTGTGTACAGATTTGCTGTGCTATGATGTGTCCAATTCTTGGAAAACAAAATAGCCTCACAGATTTCTGTCTCTTGGTTCTGAGATAGCTACCTTTGGGGGTGGTTGGCAGAGTACAACTATTCTCTTATAGACAAATATACATTCACAGTCTTCTTTAATCTTCTGCAGAGGTAAAGCTGACATTTTATTTCCAATAAAGATTTTGTGTATTTAAAACACATACTGGTTTGTTGTCTGACTTACAGAGCTAAGAACTGTTTTCTAGAAGTTTGCAGCATGAAACCATCCTCCTTGGTGGAATGTTTGCTCTTCATTGTACTCAGTAGCCTGGCTGGCCTTACCCTCCAAAAATGGAATAAACTATTTTATTTATTAATCTAAATAAGAGCACTTCCTTGGAATATGGAACAGGTAGTAACAGTATTCAAAATCCAGATATCAAAAGATGTGCTTTCTACCATGCAAAATTCTCTGTACATTAAGATAATCAAACAAGCATTTCTCAAGTACCATCACTAGAGAAAAGAAAAGATGTGACTCACTGGTATTTTATTATGATTATTTCATTTCCAGGACAGCTACCATCTGCCTGGGTATTTTAATTTATCATGTTATCTTTATGAGTGTATACTTTAATAATTAGTTGATTATCCACCTTATTGCCTGAGTGATATCTAAGAATAGGAAATAGAATAGAATAGAATAGAATAGAATTCTTTATTGGCCAAGTGTGATTGGACATACAAGGAATTTGTCTTTGGTGCTTATGCCCTCAGTGTACATAAAAAGACAAGATACATTTGTCAAGAATCATATGGTACAACACTTAATGATAGTTATAGAGTAGAAATAAGCAATTAGGAAACAATCAATATCAATATAAATTGTAAGGATACCTAAGCAATGAAGTTACAGTCATGCAGTCATAAGTGGGAGGAGATGGGTGATAGGAATGATGAGAAGACTAATAGCAATAGTAATGCAGTGAATAGTGAATAGTTTGACAATGGTGAGGTAATTATTTATTTAGCAGAGTGATGGAGTTTGGGAGAAAAACTGTCATTATGTCTAGTTGTTCTGGTGTGCAGTGCTCTATAGCGTCATTTTGAGGGTAGGATTTGAAACAATTTATGTTCAGGATGCAAGGGGTTTGTAAATATTTTCACAGCCCTCTTTTTGACTCGTGCAGTGTACAGGTCCTCAATGGAAGGCAGGTTGGCAGTAATTGTTTTTTTCTGCAGTTCTAATTATCATCTGAAGTCTGTGTCTGTCTTGTTGGGTTGCAGAACCAAACTAGACAGTTATAGAGGTGCAGATGACAGACTCAATAATTCCTCTGTAGAAAACAATAATAATAATCTGAGTCAATGCAAAGGCCTATTGCAATAGGCAAAATATAATATTTTGTTCTCTGGATGATAAAGTAAATGAATAAGAGAACTCACAAGCAGAATATTAGCTCACTTATAATATCCCGCTCATATTTGCCTGAAGCAAATATTGGGAACTATGAGAGATAATACATAGGCTTGACAAACAATTTCCCATGAGCATTTTTAATAGTGATGTACTTTTCATTTTGAATCTTCTTCTTAAGCATTGAAAAAAAATGTCTGTGACAGTAGATTGTATTTTTCTATATGTCCAAGTCTGCCTGCAAGGATCTTGTGCCAACAGACTTTTATTTTGTATTAGGATGTTGATCATTAACATTCTTCTGGTATGTTATTTTAACCTGTTTTTAACTTTTAACATGTTACAAAGGTTGAAAGTTTGTTGCTTAAGTCAGGTACAACTAAAGTGGCAGAAGGAAAGGAGGAAGATAACATTAAGAATTTGAGGATATTAGGTGTTGCTAGAAATAAGAACAAAAGGGGAAAAACATTGTTTAAGTTCTGTATGTGTTTTCATCCATTGGATATATCATGTATGCATTAGTGTACACATTAGCTATGGAAACTTCTACAACAATATGGAAGATTTCCACCTCTGGAAAAAATGTACCTTCAATACAATTTTTACCTTTAGTTTAAAGTTATATAAATGATTATTTTCTCTGTAATCACATACAGATATACATACACTTTTTTTCCAGATTTCTGTTCCTTCAGCTGCTGAATAACACTTTCAAATCTTCCTGTTTATTCTCAAAGATATACATTATTTTCATGTACAAAAATCAAAACATGAAATTAATTATAAATGCAAAACATTTTAAAAGATGTAAAGAAAATAAACAGGACTTGAAACAGAAACAGATGCGGGTTCTGCTAAATTCCCACCATTAGTATCAACACTTCTATAATTAGCTATTAGAATAATAGCACATATCTAATATTAACAAAACTAGCTTTGGGCTAAACTAAACAATACACAAAGTAGTGTTGTCCAGATTCACTTTCTAATTATAATTTCTTAATTGTAAGCATGTGGTAGACCAATCTGTTGTTATGTTCCCAGCCTATGAATCATCCTCAGATGAATAAAAAGAACTATATTGGCAACCAGAAAAGTACGCAAAGCCACAACATGTTAAGGCAGAATTATCATCCACTTCTTGTCTTTGTTGACTATGAGTATGTTTTGGGGTAGGAGCAGGGAGACAACTTTTGAGGGTTAGTAGCAATAGAATTTGTCTCCCAGTGCAATCCTGTATATGTGTGTGTGTGTGTGTGTGTGTGTATATATATACAAGAGCCAAGGTGGCGCAGTGGTTAAAAGCAGCACTGCAGGCTACTGCTAGATCAGCAGGTCAGCGGTTCAAATCTCACCGGCTCAGGGTTGACTCAGCCTTCCATCCTTCCGAGGTGGGTAAAATGAGGACCCAGATTGTTGGGGGCAATATGCTGACTCTCTGTAAACCGCTTAGAGAGGCCTGAAAGGCCTATGAAGCGGTATATAAGTCTACTGCTATTGCTATATATATATATATATATATATATATATATATATATATATATATATATATATATATATATATATATATATATATATATATATATGTGTGTGTGTGTGTGTGTGTGTGTGTGTGTGTGTGTGTGTGTGTGTGTGTGTGTGTGTGTGTGTGTGTGTGTGTGTGTGTGTGTGTGTGTGTGTGTGTGTGTATGTGTGTGTGTGTGTGTATATATATATATATATATATATATATATATATATATATATATATACATACATACATACATACATACATACATACATACATACATACATACATACATACATACATACATACATACATACATACATACATACATATATATATATATATATATATATATATATATATTGAAATTCAACCTCCACCTTTTGGCGTATATGGTCACATAACTAGATCCCCTTTCATGGGGCTCAATAAAGTTGAGAAACAACGTTCATTTTTTTTTCATACTAATCACTCACTTGACTGGCGACACTTGTGGGCTAATATGTTAATAATCATTCTTATATAGAAAGTGCCTTTTTCAAGTACAAATGCTTTACCATAATACTTGATGCTACCTGGTGAAGTACACTGATATTTACTGTAGCTGATAGGAACAGAAATATGTAGCTCCAAAACCTGTTATGGACAGTAAATATTTTTTAAAAAAATATTAGCTTATTTTAAGATTCCAGAAATTAATTTATATGTATAAAATTATATTTCACATACATGTGTATGTATATGTGTGTAATGTAATTTTCTAAGACTTGTTGAAAACATGGAATGCTATGCATTCTCTAGAGTCAGGAATGACTAGCGCATATGTGCAAGGGGAACCTTTACATTTACCTTTGATGATCAAGAAAGCTAATTTCAAAATAGGTTTCTCTGTAGAATGCATAATAGCAATAGCAGTTAGACTTATATACCGCTTCCTAGGGCTTCCAGCCCTCTCTAAGCGGTTTACAGAGTCAGCATATTGCCCCCAACAACAATCCGTGTCCTCATTTTACCCACCTCGGAAGGATGGAAGGCTGAGTCAACCTTGAGCCGGTGAGATTAGAACCGCTGAACTGCAGATAACAGTCAGCTGAAGTGGCCTGCAGTACTGCACCCTAACCACTGCACCACCTCGGCTCTTATCATTATTCAGATAATGTTATCTGAATTTGCAATTATTACCTGCAATTATTTTGTTTGGTATTTGTTTGAAGTTAATTGCTCCCACCCCAATTTCTTCCCTGCAATTAATATAATCATGTAAATCAGAGGCAAACCATCTTACTTCCATGCCTCATGTTGGGGTCACAATCAACAAGCAGACATAAGCATATACATTCTAACAAGAATTGGATAAAAAATAAGAATTAGAAAGCAGCTGTAAAAAACAAAGACCTTCACTTTTTTTCATTGCAGGAAAGCCTGTTATATTGGGGAAAAGCTGGTGGCAGATTTTGAACCAGATACAACATTGAACTTTTTTTTTTTTGAAGAAAAGAAGCTAATAAAAACTCAGATTTAAAAGGATGGCCATGTAGTTTGATACCTCTGCTAGAAAAAGGCAAGGAACAGCTTAATTAAGGATAGTTGCAAGAGATGCAGTAGTATTGTACTAAGTTGATTGAAATTTTTTGGCATTTGCAAATAGAAATGCCTAAGAAGTCCTGCCAAGAAGATTTGAACTTATAAAAAAAAGAAGGCTGATAAAATATAAAGTTATAATAAAATCAACTATTCAAGGAATAGTTGTTTACCTTGCCTTTGTAGAGGCGAGGCTTGAAGCTTATGAAACTCTTTTAAGAGCCAAGAGTCAATCTCTAAAGAGGGAATTGTGTGCTGTAACCCATTACACCATTACTTGTAAAGTCTCCAAGAAAGCCTTGTCAAAGGCAAGAAAAGTATTGAAGGAACATAACAATAAAATAACAACAGAGCAGTTTTATTTACAAATTAATGAGTTATGGTGAGATTAATGTACTATATGTTCATGGGCAATCATAAGAGAGGCTCTCCATATAAATGAGCCACTGCTTGGAAAAATATGAGAGTAATCCAGAGGGAAAGATTTGATGACTTAATTGAAATTCTGAAAATTTGACACTTCATAGCTCAGTGGTACAGCACATACCTTTTAGTTTTCATACACAAACTCAGCCCCTCACATTTCCAACTAAAAGATCATATGAGTGGAAAAAATAATTACAATATATTTTGTGCAACACTGAATTGCTTCATGAACCTCAACGTATTTGTTGGACACCATACCATAATGTAACTACATTCTATAAACATGTGGGAATGACAGCTACTAACTACAAATAACTAACTGCAGATTACTAACTGCAAACTATAAATTGCTAACAAGAGATTAAACTCCTTAATGAACATTATTCATGGATGTCTTTTCTGATAATGATCAACGATGGATCAATTAAGAATGCACAAATGAATTTCACCGAGAAAGTTATATGCTCTGAGCTTTTGATCCTTGTACTGAATGATATGGAATAATATAGGAAGCAAGCAGAAGCAAATAGGCTAACAGCGTTCCAAACAGGGGAAATGGAGCACAGAAAACAAATGAACAAACAAATAAGGATCATTTTATTTGCTAATTATATTTCTGTTCTTCTCAATCAACAGGATAACAGAGTCAAAGCTTATCGAACTGTGATTTGAACAATATTGGGGGGTGGGGGGTGGGAGAATACCATACATCTCTTCCAGCTGACCAGAGTTTACCAAAGGAACTAACTCTGGTCTACCAAGAAAAAAAATATCCCATGCCATAATAGATTAGAGATTAATTGGAGATAGAGACAGGGGGAAAGACAAGATTAATATATAAATGGAATTAACAATGAGAGGGATGCAGATACCCTTCTAGACAATCAGAAGCATCCAGGAGGAGCATGTAGAGACTACTACATATTTAGTTCATTGTATACTATAGTGAAAGCAAACAAAAAGCAAATGGAAAGGTAACTGGAAAATATGGAGGTCAATATCCTTGCAAAAATCTGTTCTTAAGAAGATTTAACATAGTCCTGTCTCTTCTTATTAAGCAGGCTAATAAATTAGAGCACAAAGATCCAAGTAATTTAAAAAAAACTATCAATGATGTGCAATCATTTGCTGTGAGAGTCAATGAGATATAATTTGATGTAAAAATGGGTGACTTGACTAAAGCACCATAGGCAGGAGAAGGATTCTACCAGTTCGGACTAGTTCAGGTGAACCGATAGCTCTGACGACTAGTTGACAGTGAACTGGTTCGCACCGACAATCTGCCCGCCCACCCCCGCTCTATACTATCCTATATTTCCTTTGTTTGAAGCCCAGCTGAGAGGCGTGGCAGAATGGATTGTCGCGCCTCAGCTGTTTTACTCACCGGGGCTGCAGTATAAGATAAGTTGTAGGGCTTGTTTCAAATGCACTGCGTGCGCGGAGCACAGAGCACAAAGTGCAAAGCGCATGCTCAGAAAACCAGTTGTTACACTGGTTGAATCCCACCACTGACCATAGGAATGGGCAATTCTGGATAGAGAAGCTCAAGACAACCACAGAGAAGGTCACAACAACCAAGCTACTTTTTGAGAGGGAATTACAGGTAGTTCTCAACTTACAATTGAGCACAAAATTTCTGTTGCCAAGTGAGACATTTGTTAATTGAGTTTTGCCCCACTTTATGACCTTTCTTGCATCAGTTATTAAGTGAATCATTGCAGTTGATCAATTAGTATCCCGATTGTTAAGTGAACCTTGCTTTGCATGGACTTTGTTTGTCAGAGGTTTGCAAAAATGATCACAAGATCTTGGGACACAGCAACGGTCATAAATATGGATCAGTTGCCAAGCAGCTGAATTTTGACAACATGATTATGGGGATGCCACAAAAATTGCAAATGTGAAAAATGGTCATAATTCCCTTTTTCCTGTGCCACTGTAACTTTGAACGGTCACTAATCAAACTGTTGTAAGTCGAGGATTACCTGTATTCAAAGTGGTACTTTGAAACTTCATTCCAATCCAATTTAGAAAGTAATTTGTTTGTTGATGGACCAAGACATATTCATCCACTTATTTAGGATTGTACTATCATGACCCGTCAAAACCGCGGTCCACAAAAGCGCGCTCGACGAAAGCACGCATTTGACGTCATCACAGCGTGATGAAAAAAATTAAAAATTGAAATAAAAATAAAATTAAAGCAAGCCGATTCACATAAAGGTAAGGGTTAGGTTTAGGGTTAGGGTTAGGGTTAGGTTAAGGGTTAGGGTTAGGTTTAGAGCGTTAGGGTTACATTTAGCATTAGGTTAAGGGTTAGCGTTAGGTTTAGGGTTAGGTTAAGGGTTAGGTTTAGGGTTAGGTTTAGGGTTAGGTTTGGGGGGGTTAGGGTAAGGTTTTCGCTTTATTTTTACATTTATCGATCACAGTGCGATGTTTTCGTCGCGCTGTGATGACATCACGTACGCGCTTTCATCGAGCGCGCTTTTGTCTACTGCGGTTTTGTGGTGAAACCTTGTACTATTGGTTCTGCTGTACCTAAAATTGAGTCCAACAACTTTTTACTTCTCAGAATTTTAAAATATAACAGATGAAATCAGAGTAGTATATTGACAGCTTTTTGATCTTCGAATCAAAAGAGAGATAGCAATTCAACGGGATACACATATTAAGTTGGTGATGGATTTCCACATTACTACAAGCACTGGGTATATCAGAACTGTTGTTTTGATATCTGCTAGGGTTTTTTCCCTCTCATAATGATCAGGTTTGTGTTTATAGATTGAAATTTCTATCGTGAAAAGTGCATAGGCACTTTGCTTTTGGCATGGCTGGCAGATTTACTGAATTTGGATCATGTTTTTATGGCTCTTATTTGCAAGGTCATAACCATTTGTCACTATCCCGGTGATGAGTCAGAGACTAACTTTCCTTAAAAAGTCTTGATAGTTTGGAAGTGATGAATCTGCCATAAGAATTTGCTCATTTGTGAGAGTCTATTCCATTCATGGGTATTCTGATGAATTTTTAGGAGGAGTGACTTTTTTTGTAACACTGAAGACAGTGCTACAGCAACTACTTCTGGATGCCCTATTGATGTTACAGGAAAGGATGCCAAAATACCAACATGGTCAGCTTCTGACCATGTTCTCAAATTGTTGATTGTTATGGAGAATTTGCAGATCAAGGGCTTGTTGCAGACAAAAGCACAACTCGGGAAAAAGGTGAGTAATGTAGCGATGAATAGAATAGAATTCTTTATTGGCCAAATATGATTGGACACACAAGGAATTTGTCTTTGGTGCATATGCTATCAGTGTACATAAAAAGACAAATTTGTCAAGAATCATAAAGTACAACAACTTAATGATAGTCATAGGGTACAAATAAGCAATCAGGAAACAATCAATATCAATATAAATTGTAAGGATACAAGCAACAAAGGTACAGTCCTGCAGTCATAAGTGGGAGGAAATGGGTGATAGGAATGATGAGAAGACTAATAGTAATAGTAATGCAGCCTTAGTGAATAGGTTGACAGTGGTGAGGGAATTATTTGTTTAACAGAGTGATTGCATTTGGGGAAAAAACTTTCTTGTGTCTAGTTATCTTGTTGTGCAGTGCTCTATAGCATCATTTTAAGGGTAGGAGTTGAAACAATTTATGTCCAGGATGCAAGGAGTGTGTTTTCATGGCCCTCTTTTTGACTCATGCTGTGTACAGGTCCTCCATGGAAGGCAGGTTGTCAGTAATTGTTTTTTCTGCAGTTCTGATTATTCTCTGAAGTCTGTGTCTATCCTGTTGGCTGCAGAACCAAACCAGACAGTTATAGAGGTGCAGATGACAGACTCAATAATTCCTCTGTAGAAAACAATAATAATAATCTGAACTCCTTTAGCAGTTTGACCTTCTTAAATTGGTGCAGAAAGAACATTCTTTGTTGTGCTTTTTTGATGATGTTTTTGATGTTAGGTGTCCATTTTAGATCTTGAGAAATGATAGAACCTAGAAATTTGAAGGTCTCTATTGTTGATAATGTGTTGTCTAGTATTGTACGAGGTGGTTGTATGGGAGGGTTTCTCATAAGGTCTACCACCAGTTCTACGGTTTTGACTGTTTTCAGTTCCAGATTGTTCTGGTCGCACCATGAGGCTAGTTCTTCAATCTCTCTTCTGTATGTGGTTTCATCATTGTCCCGAATGAGACCAATCACTGTTGTATCATCTGCAAACTTCAATAGTTTAACAGGGAATACATCTGGATGATGCTAAACTGAAATTTGCTTGAGAAGGTTATCTATGATTCTTTTCTGCTTTTCTGTTTGGGATAATGACTTAGGAAACTGGAGAGTTGGAGAAGAGCCTATCTTGTTACTGGCTTCTGCAATGTCATATCTATTGAAGAATCCTGAGGCTGTAAACATATTACTTGTACTTGGTGTTGTCTCTGAGATGGGGAGATAAGAGTCAATCATCATCTGTTTTCATGGTTTATTGAATTTATATCCTATTTTTGTCTTCATAATTCTCTAATTTACACTTAGATTGTATGCCAACCTTCTTCGGTTTAGCACTTTCCAGATGTGTTGCCCATATTGACCTTTGAAAATGTATTCAACGCTTCTAGAGATTATCAGTGGAGAAAGATTGCTATAAATCTGTAGGAAACAAGTATTTTGGAAGCTCTGCAAATTGACACATGCAGTTGTGCAATAAGAACTATAGTAGGGTATATACAGTATATTAATCAGGGTAATTCCGCTAGGGTAAACAATTTTCAGTAGAAAACAGAAAAAGAAATCATAAACTAAGGATCCAAGATAAAAGAAAAGAAACAACACTAAAAGTTTTTTACAGCAGCATTATTCACTACACCTTTCTGTCCTTGAACCATATCTATATACAATTGCATATACTATCTTTAATTCTTCAAGCTTTTCATCCCAATCTTCTCAACCATCTATGACTTTCCCATTGTTTTTTCCCATTTATCCACTCATTGCTCTTGATATGTTTGTTTTACAATGTAATCCTCATATTGCCTGTCCCAGGTCAAACACACAGACAAGCACATTGAAAGGTGGTTGCAAATTTTACTGATTGGTTTTTTAAGTAAATAAACAATTAGAAAAAAATGTGAGTGCAAACAGAGAAAACAACAAAACGTTTAGCAAATTCAGAATTCCAGTCTGAAACCCTGGGAACAAGAGAGGTCAAGTGAAGTCCAAGAAACATTGTAGAACATTCATCATTCATCAATGCAGGACCAAAGTCAAAGTCATGACCTTTCAAATCGGGAATCAAGAAACATGGAGTCTGGGTTAATGAACAATTGTTGCCCCTGGGGTGGCTTAAATAGAAAGAGCCTTGTTGCTCATTTGGAAGTTCTATTCTTGTAAGAAACCTCATAGAATGTCTTTCCTCTGCTCTATTCTCTTTGTGGTGAGCTCTTACCCTGGGAGATCATGACAGCTCAGACTTCTCATCTTCAGTGAGTGTCAACAGGAGTGTCAATTCTACTCTTTTTTTACATTCAGAAAACAATCTTCACTTTCACATTTCTATGAAACTTTCTCTGTTAGTCTATATATTCTATTATACACTTCTTTAAGTCAACAAATATAGAAAATACTTCTTTTGCACATTCTGAAGACAAAATCTGATCTACAATCTATTTCCTGCATTCACCAGAAGGTATTAATTGTCACTTTTTGTACAGTTATATTTAATCAGAATTTTGCTAAAAACTAATGCACACTTAGCAAATTAATTCTGCTGTTTTTGCTTTCATTCTTGCTGCCTTCCGTTTCACATTTATGATAATATAACATATTTTAACTATTATAGTGAATGTTCTAATACACTTATAATAAATAGAAATACTTTCAGTAGAATATCAATCACTTCCAGAGAGGATTTTCTTCCTTTTCATAATTTTTCTTCTACTTGGACACTTATCACTGAGGCTTAGGCTCTTTCTGATAATGCTTCAAAAATATTTGTATCAGTTTTTGTTTGTTTATTTTTAAATATTCTCCTTTCCCTGTTCAAATTAAGAGTGACTTTACCTTTACTCAAACTGATCATTGAATAAAGAATGTAAAATGGAATCAACAAGGATGATTGTTAAAGTAATTCATGTTTTTATGCATCAACATTGTTTTGTTCCTGATATCACTTTGGTGTAAAGACCACTTTCTGATTTTATATGGATTTCCTTATAAGAAATCTATGTTTCCCAATAATAATTTCTATATTTTGACATAATATATTTAACCAATGACATAATGATTAAAATAATTGGTTGCTTCATACAAAATCAATAATAATAGCATATAAGCTTAATGTTTTGTTCAGTTCAGTTCAGTTGCATTTATTTATAGGCCGCCCTTTTCCCTGAGGGGACTCAGGGCGGCTAACAACTTATAGGAGGGGAAGACGTATAATAACATAAAAATACAGTATGTGGTTAAGATCAAACAACATTCATTCAACATTCAGGCGGGGGCAAACTATAGTCTTTACCCCCAGGCCTGGCGGGATAGCCAGATCTTGAGGGCTGTGCGGAAGGTCTGAAGGGTGGTGAGGGTACGAATCTCCACGGGGAGATCGTTCCAGAGGGTCGGAGCTGCTACAGAAAAGGCTCTCCTCCGCGTAGTTGCCAGCCGGCACTGGCTGGCAGATGGCACTCGGAGGAGGCCTAATCTGTGGGATCTTATGGGTCGAGAGGAGGTAATTGGCAGAAGGCGGTCTCCCAAGTACGCAGATCCACTACCATGAAGGGCTTTATAGGTAGTAAGAAGCACCTTGAAGCGCACACGGAGGTCAACAGGTAGCCAGTGCAGCTCGCGGAGGATAGGTGTTATGTGGGCGAACCGAGGTGCACCCACGATCACTCGCGCGGCCGCATTCTGGACTAGCTGAAGCCGCCGGATGCTCTTCAAGGGCAGCCCCATATAGAGCACGTTGCAGTATTCCAGCCTAGAGGTCACGAGGGCGCGAGTGACTGTTGTGAGAGCCTCCCGATTCAGGTAGGGTCGCAACTGGCGCACCAGGCGAACCTGGGCAAATGCCCCCCTGGTCACAGCCGACAGGTGGTGATCAAAGGTCAGCTGTGGATCCAGGAGGACTCCCAAGTTGCGAACCCTGTCTGAGGGGTGTAAATTTTGACCCCCCAGCCTGAGTGTTGGAACACTAACCAAATTTTTGGGAGGGAAACACAACAGCCACTCGGTCTTTTCTGGGTTGAGTACAAGCCTGTTAGCCCGCATCCAGTCCCTAACGGCTTCAAGACCCCGGCTCATCACGTCCACCGCTTCATTGAGTTGGCACGGGGCGGACAGATACAGCTGCGTATCGTCCGCATATTGGTGGTATCTTATCCCGTGCCTCCGAATGATCTCGCCCAGCGGTTTCATGTAGATGTTAAATAGTACGGGGGACAGGACCGACCCCTGCGGCACCCCATATGATAGGGGCCTCGTGGTCGATCTCTGACCCCCGACCAACACCGACTGCGACCTGTCCGAGAGGTAGGAGGAGAACCACTGCAAAACAGTGCCTCCCACCCCCACCTCCCGCAGTCGTCGCAGAAGGATACCATGGTCGATGGTATCGAAAGCCGCCGAGAGGTCGAGGAGAACCAAGATGGAGGCATGGCCTCCATTCCTGGCTCTCCAGAGATCATCGGTCAAGGCGACCAAAGCGGTTTCTGTGCTGTAACCAGGTCTGAAGCCGGACTGGAAGGGGTCCAGGTAATCGGCTTCCTCCAAGGACCGCTGGAGCTGGTAGGCCACCACCTTCTCAACAACCTTCCCAATAAAGGGGAGGTTGGAGACTGGACGGTAGTTGTTAAGTACGGCTGGATCCAAAGATGGTTTCTTCAGGAGAGGTCTCACCACCGCCGTTTTAAGTGCGGCGGGGAAGTGCCCCTCCCGAAGCGAGGCGGTAATAACCGCTTGGATCCAGCCCCGTGTCACCTCCCTGCTGTTAGCAACCAGCCAGGAGGGACACGGGTCCAGTACACAGGTGGAGGCACTCACAGCCCTCATGGCCTTGTCCACGTCCCCGGAAGTAACATCCTGAAACTCAACCCAGCGATGGTCAACCAAATCGTCCTCTCGTGCCTCGGCTGGTTCTGCAAATGTGGAGTCCAAATCCGACCGAAACCGAGCAACTTTGTCCGCCAAGAACTGGGCATAATCTTCAGCCCTACCCTGCAAGGGGTCCCCCGTATCCCTCTTATTTAAGAGGGAGCGGGTTATCCTAAACAGGGCGGCTGGACGAGACTCGGCGGACGCAACCAAGGTGGCAATATAAGATCTCTTTGCTGCCCTAAGTGCCCTGATGTAATCCTTGGTGCAGGTTGTTAAAAGTGCTCGGTTCGGTTCGGATTTATCGGACCTCCACAGGTGCTCTAGGCGTCTCCTCCGGCGCTTCCTCTGCCGGAGCTCCTCGGTGAACCAAGGAGGCCTCCGGGATCCGCCGCCTCGGAGGGGCCGTAGTGGCGCAATCCGGTCGAGGGTCTCCGATGCTGCCAAATGCCAAGCGGCAGCCAGAGTCTCTACCGAACTGTGGGCGAGAGTATCAGGAATAACCCCAAGCTCCGTCTGGAACCTCAAAGGGTCCATAAGTCGCCTGGGGCGGAACCACTTGGTCGGTTCCTCCTCCCTACAGTGGGGGTTTGGTCTTCGGAAGTCAAGCCTCAGTAGGCATTTGTCTTATTGAACTGCTCATTATTGTACCATTAATACATTTGTCAGGTTTTGTATATAATTCTGGACTGCTCATATTTTGAGACTGTAAACTTTACCATCAAAGATATGGAAAGTAGTCTCATTACAAAAAAATAACAAAGCACTTTGTTAATTCAAAGAAGAAATGTCAGTGTGAGGTTAAATTCTTAATCTCTCCATCCTATGCTTCTCCTTCATGATAGATCACTCTGAAGCCACACTGAAATGTAGGCATATATTCATGAAGGAACCTGAGGATGAAACAGATAATCTATCCCTTATTCTCTTCATTTTCTACAACATCTCGTCTAACATTTAAGATGAGACAAAGTCACTCAGATGGCGTCTATTTCTATAATTTGCATTTATTTTTCCTTTCCTTTTTGTCTCCCTCTCCTCTCTCTCCCCTCTCCCTTCCCCTTATTTCAGTCGTTTTCAAATCTTTTGCTTTCTCTAATGACAATTTTCAAATTGTTCTAAATCTTTTTTTTTACTTAGTCCTGCTTTGTTGTTTATTTTCTCTGTATGAAAATATTTTTAATTTATTGCCAGCTTTTTTAACAATTAAAATATCATCAATATAGTCTTCCATACATCCCTTCCTTCCTACCTTTTGCCTTTGTGTGCCACATTTATCAACTGTCATCTTTTTCCCCACTGATTGATGGGCGCTTTGTATTAGTAGATTAGAGGGTGTCACAGGACACACCGAGGAAAAATGGTGAGCTCTCACTGGAAAAAAATAAAACTGGAAACATCACAGAATCCTTAAAAATTTCCACAAATAATGTACATGTTAACTTGAGAAGCTGTGAGCTACTTTCATTAAAATTTAGCATGCTGCCTTCCCTTATAAAGTGCCTGTAAACATTATCCAATTTTCATGGCATCATTATTTTATAAAAGTTAAGAGTGGTTAGCAATGATGAATCATGAATCCAAAGAAACTTAATTCAAGATTGCTTGCACATTAAATTGGAGATCAAGCCGCACTGTAAGCTTGATCTCCAATGAAATGGTTTGACCGCCTGCAACTTTTTCCCCACCTCAATGAAATATATAAAAAGTTATACCCATTGTTATACTTTCCCCCTCCCTTTTTATCTTAGATAAGGGGAGAGTGGAGTTCTGCTTTTCTCAAATAATGCTTCATATTTGGGGATGAATTGGGATGAATTGCTTCTCTTGCAAGCAGATTGAGTTGCCTTCTCATGTGGGAATCTACCACAAAGTGGGTTGGGTAATCCCTGAAGAGACATAGCATTTGCTATTATACTGACATGTATTAACTGTACATGGAACTTCATGTATGAAGAGGAAAGAAATTTGATTTTGATGAAGCTATGCAGAGTTTATTGCAAGGGGACAGGGACAAAATATTGATTTGATTTGATTTGATTATATTTATATGCTGTCCTTTTCCCCCGAAGGGGACTCAGGGCGGCTCACAATTCAAATCAGGGAAGGGGGGTACAGACAAAAAATAAAAGACGAAACATAACATTACATAATTTAAAAACACACAACAGTCATACCATTCGAGACGGGGGCAACAGCTCTTTAGCCCCAGGCTAAATTTGATAATTGTAATTATCTCAAAATATCGAGATAATGTTCAAAGGTACCTCAGATAGAAATCTTTAATTCACTGAACTATAAGAAGTGGGTGAAGATACAACAAAATATGTGATACAATTTGGTGCTGGGTTGAGAAGAGTTAAACAGCTGAGTAGCCTTGATTCCCTTGTGGGGAGGAAAAGGCTGAAGGGTGATCATTCCTTAAACTTTGAAGTATTTATCTAGCAGTCATCCTGTGTGCTTTAGCCTTATAACATTTGTACAAGGAACCCAAAGTGAGCTGATCAAAGTGTTATGCTTACTGTTGTTCATCTGCAGACAGGAAACTTGCCAGACTCCTTCTCTTGATTTATATTGATATTGATTGTTTCCTGATTGCTTATTTGTACCCTATGACTATCATTGTGCTGTATCTTATGATTCTTGATGAATGTGTCTTGTCTTTTTATACTAAGAGCATATTCACCAAAGACAATTTTTTTGTCTGTCCAATCACACTTGGCCAACAAAGAATTCTATTCTATTCTATTCTATTCTATTCTATTCTATTCTATTCTATTCTATTCTATTCTATTTGATTCGATTCAACTCAGTACCAGATTCCACCCAAAACCACGTTTAAGTTTCTATTATTTGTTTTAGGTAATCTTAATAAAAGTGGTTGTAAACCAACTGTGGGGTTGATTTTATGGTGTGATCTACTTATTGGATAGTGATCTACCTACATACATGTCTCTGGGCAATGTACTTATTTATGCATGGCAATGCTAAACAGTTTCTATATCTAGCAGGAATACTTACATGTTGTCTAACATTTTTATTTTTTATTAGTTGTAATTATTAGGCACCTCTAAATTAATTCCCTAGATCAGTGGTCTCCAACCTTGGCAACTTTAAGATCTGTGGACTTCAACTTCCAGAGTTCCTCAGCCAGCAAAGCTGGCTGAGGAACTCTGGGAGTTGAAGTCCACAAGTCTTAAAGTTTCCAAGGTTGGAGACCACTGCCCTAGATGATGTAAAATACATTAAATCTATTTATAATTAGTTAAGGGTGTTTAATCGGTGATAAATATTCAGGACTTTGAGATTTAATAGATAATAACATCCCATAATGCAAGAGGTAAACCACTGAGTCTATAAGTAAGTTGCAGTTTTCCATTTGCTTTGAGAGCCTTCAAGTAAAGTTCAGAAAAAGTAAAAGCTGCAGAAAACTAACAGAGGGATAACAAAATGTCTTTCTTCACTATGAGGCTAATTTGTGGTTATTGCTTCCTATTTGCTTATTTCATTTACATAATTTTGATAATTACTTAACACAAGAAAAAGAAACAATATACTCTTGCAAATTCCAGTGGAATCTTATCTGTTCCTTTCTTCTTGGATTAATGTTCAGGCTTAATATCTGTCTAATCATGTGTATTTAGGGAGAATATAGTTTTTATATATTTTTTAAGACGGAGAACTGCAGTTTGTATTTAAATTTAGATTAAAATATAGTCATGAATTAATGTGGAATTGTCTTATGAGTGAACACATGTAAATGACTTCAGCATATGCATCTGTTCAACTGGCACATGAAAAAGTCTAATGTATAGTGGGGTTGAGAGCTTCTTTGTCCATTAAATTATTTGTCCATTAAGCTATTTGTCCATTAACTAGAAATATGTTGCATGAAAAAAACTCTTGTCCTAGTCACCTCACACGTGGACTATTGCAATATGCTATACATAGAATCACCATGAAGAAGTTACATCTGCTCCTGTAGTGGAATGTAGACCGGATTCCCAGAAAGGAAGGGATGCACTCCAGAGATCCAAGAAATAGTTAAGTGTAGATAGTTTGGTTAAGAGAAAGAAAATTAAGATGATTCTTCCTTAGCAATTCTCATATATTTTTACAATAGTTGCTTTGGTTTGGCAGGATTTCTTTCTACAGAACAGAAATTAGAAGCAACTCTATGTGTCTTTTCTAGTTCTTGGGGCCTGATAGATTTGGAACACAAGGTACAAACAACCTGACTATGCTTAAAATGTTTTTGAATATATGTTTTTCCAGGCTTTATTTGAAGGTAAATTTTCAGATCCCGTAAGACAACTTTATTTTTGGATATATTAGTCTGAATATTTTCTCTTCTGGATGTACATAGTCTGTTTCAAAAAAATCCCACACCTGATTAAATAGCAATAGCGCTTAGACATATGTAGCACTCCATAATGTTTTACAACACTTTCTGGGCGGTTTACAATGTCAGCATATTGCCTCCAACAATCAGGATTTTCATTTTAACAATCTCAGAGTGCATGCTGGAACGATGCTACTTTCATTTGTTTTCAGAATACTTTTAAATGCCATCTACCTTTCCAAGTGCTTAGTGGTTTATAAAAAACAGGGCCACCACTGAGAAGTTGCGTGACCCTACTCCTCATGGACTTCACAAGGAGGGGGATTGGCAGTGTATTCCTTCTAGATCAAGTGTCCTCAAACTTTTTAAACGGGGCCAATTCATGGTCCCTCAGACTGTTGGTGGGGGGGGGGGCAGACTGGCTGGGTACGCATGGCTAGGTAGTTTTGTGCCTGGGTGGGCAATTTAGCAGTCCAAAAAACAATACAGACACATTATATTTTAATTTGTTATGCTCCTGGAGGTGGACAGCAAGTTAGTGAAGGAATGTGGCTGCCTTGGGGAGTGTATGAGATGTGTGTGTGTGTGTGTGTGTGTGTGTGTGTGTGTGTGTGTCCCTCTGTCTCATCTCTCTCTCTTTCTGATGGGGAGGCAAAAAATGGGCCCATTTTTGGCCTTCTAAGTCCTCCATGCATCCTGTTTTTGACCTTCCTGGCTTCCAGTACCTGCCGCCCAAATATGGGCCTGTTTTTGGCCTCCTGGGGACTCTGTGCATCCTGTTGTTGGCTTCCCTGGCCTCCAGTAGATTCTGCTGCCTAAAAATGGTCCCTTTCAGCCTCCCAAGCCCTCCAGGAGTTGGGCGGGGGGACGGAGGGTAAGCAGTCCAATGTGGACAGAGCAGCTTCATGGTCCCATGCAGGCCAGATTAATGGCTTTGGCAGGTCGTATCTCGCCGGTTTGAGGACCCCTGTTCTAGATCTTTTAAAACAGAGGTCTCATGCAAACAAGCAAACTCCTATCCACAGGATGCAGGCAGCATGTGAAACTACGCCCCCTCCACTCTGTGGAAAAATCTCTCTCCACAGAAGCAGTTCTTGTTGCCCAAAAGCGGTTGGCAGCCACTGCTTTGAAACTTTTAAAACATGTAGACTTCAACTTCCAGAATTCCCTAGCCATCATGCGAACCTTGAAGTTCCTAAGGTTGAGAAATACTATGCTTGATGATTAATCTAATCTAGATTCAATTTTGGTTGAATAAGGTACAAACTATCACTTTCCTCATCCCATGATCTGTAACTGGAAATGGCCACTAAGAAAGGAAGAGAACCATCTTAAAAATATCCTCAACTATCAAGTCCTTTAAAGTATCTAGAATATGAAAATCACCATCATACTGCTGATTTTTAAAAGATTTGTACCCTGCCTGTTTCCATATACAACTCAAAGAAGCGATCATGTCAATATTCTTTCCTCATCCTATTTTCGCAATAACAACATTTTTGAAAAGAGAGTTCTACTTGGCTTAATTGTCATCTTCCCCTAGGTGTCATTGTTAGTTTATACTTTTAGTTTATATTTCTCCTTTTTGCCCTTCAGCCCATTTTATTGCTTTTTTATGTTCCCTACTCTTTAGTCCCTCTGAAGGAGTTTGGATGCTTCCTTAGGCTTTTTGACTTAAAAGTTGACATGCCAGTACATGTCTGTGTTTTATTTTACTGCAGTTCTCAACAAAAGAATATCATGGTGCTTTAATCATTACAATTTCAGGATGACTTCGAGATTACCATAAAGGTAAAGCACAGTTTCCCCCTTTTTGAATTCAAAGGAAAGCTGGGACATAGCAAACCTCACCAAAAATAGACCTTGATGCAAAAGATACAGCCTCTTTAAGACCTAAGAACTTTCTAGAAGGCATATTGATCTGTTGCTAGCTATTCGGTAGATCTAGTTGAGAGGGAGCAATGCTGGATTTAAAGTTTTAAAAGTTGTGTTAAGACTGGAGCAATTGCTTCAAAATGAGAAGAACTGCATTGGGATTTGTGACATCTCTGAACTAATTTCAGGCTTCCTCTTAAAAAAACCAACAGAATAGCTTCGTAATTTGATGGATCATTGAATACAGTGAAGAACTGGAGCATAATGAAAATAATCATGGTTAGCTCTTCTCTCCAATTACCAAGGGTAAAATTATAGGAGAATAAAATAATTCCTTCCTACTACAGTATCATCATCATCAGATTTATATTGCACCTTTTATTTTGTATATAATGATTTGACCACCCATTTTTCTCACAATAACAACCCCGAAGGGCTCATAATGTTGGGATTATGTGATTGGTCCAAGGTCATCTATCTGGTTTTCATGCAGAAGACTAGAAATCATAGCGTTCTTGTTTCTACTGCAGCATTGACCACCTTCCCAATTGGAGTAAAGCCAATAAATACTTACAAGAATTTGGAGACAGGCTTTAACATCTTTTGATATTCCCATGAATTTTTACTTGTTGAGTTGATCTCTTGGTTTTTCATTTGCTATCTTTTTTCAGTTATCTTCATATACTATCGCACAATGTTTTTTAATTCATCAATATGAAATAACAATTTTAATATAGCATAATGAACATATTGGTAATTCAAATGTCATGGCTACAATATTAATATCAATAAGAAACTGAGCTAACCTCACTGAACTTTCCTCCCTTAATCAACTCATTTTGTTACCTTTTAAGTACCAGCCATGCAATTTAATTCAGGATTAATTGATATAAAAATGTTGTGTGCTTTTTTATCCTTTCCTCAAGTTCCAGAGAGTTTTTCCTAGAAAACATTTTATACAACAAATAACAAACAAAAGATTATCCATGTGTTGATTTTAGTATCCATAAATTATTAGAAATTCTGTATATAGCCCTACAGAACAAACAGTGCACAGTCCACATGTGCCTTGCTGCTTAACTCTGACAGGAAACAGGAAACTTTTATACAGAGAAAAGGACATAGAGAGTACACCATAGATACGATTACAAACTTATAAACACTGCCATCTATTGGTTAGTAGTTGTTGCACTAAATACATGAATAAAGTAATGTATTTCATATATATATGTTTTTTTATTTGTGCTGATAAATAAATAAAGGGAGACTAGTATAGATCTATTTCAAGCTATTTAGCTCTCATCAGCTAGCCATGATGGTCACAAGAGTCCATCACGACAGAAACCCAATATTTTTACTGTTGCCTTTGTCATATTTATATATCTATACCTTCTTCCCTGGCTTCAGCTGATAAGGAGGAGACCTGTGGCTTAATGGCTAAGACGTTTGCCTAAGAGCAATACAGCACAGATTCGAATCCCAGTAAGGGTATGGCTAGCTGATGAGAGCTAAATAGCTTGAAATAGATCTATACTAGTCTCCCTTTATTTATTTATCAGCACAAATAAAACACACACACACACACACACACACACACACACACACACACACACACACACACACAGAGCTATTTAGCTCTCATCAGCTAGCCATACCCTTACTGGGATTAGAACCTGTGCTGTATTACATTTTAGGCAGATGTGTTAACCACTAAACCACAAGGTCCTTCTCCGTTATTAGCTGAGCCAGGAAGATAGGTATGTATTAAGTGTTAAAACCCCTGGTATGCCCAAATATGGGAGGAAGCTCACTGCTTCCACTCTCTGTCCATCAGCTCATCACAAGAGACCATCCAGACAGAAACCCAATATTTTTACCGTTGCCTTTGTTACATTTGTGTTTATTTATTTATCAGCACAAATACAACACAAATGTAATGCATACCAGGGGTTGTAACACTTGTGTAATACTACACAAATGTAACAAAGGCAACAGTAAAATATTGGGCTTTCTGTCTGGATGGTCTCTTGTGACGAGCCGATGGACAGAGAATGGAAGCAGTTAGCTTCCTCCCATAATTGGGGCATACCAGGGCTTGTGACTTTGATTATATATAAACTCTTTGCCATATATATAATATGTGTGTGTGTGTGTGTGTGTGTGTGCGCGCGCGCGCACGTATATATATATATATACGTATACATATACGCCTACGCGTACATATGTACACACACACACAAACACACACACACACACACACACACAGAACTGCGTGAGTCTGCTTTTCCTCGGTTCTCAACTAGTTGTCAATGATATACCAAATTCAAATTAATGTAAAATTATTTTAAACTCAGTGACTGCAGAATGTATGGATTTCCCAATGGGCAAAGTTACCAAGTTGATCTTCTTAATTTTGCCATGCCACATCTATTTCTATATTTTTTACATTTTAATACAAGATTAAAACATGTTTTCATGATTCATGAAATAATATGAAACATTTAACATTTTAGAATGTCAAAAATATTGAATAACAGGACGAGAAAGAGGAGACGGATAGTCTTGACAGGCATATAGGCATATCGCTCATTTGAAATCCAGAATGAAGATCTTTATATCAGGATAGGATTTTAATTCAATGCAGGTTGTCCTACCTTTTTCACCATTTCTGATAAAAGGCAGTCAAAGTCAAAATATATTCTAGATATATTACTTCTGAAACTTACTGTTCAACTTTATTAAAAATGAAGCAGACAAGTTTCTACTGTGTTTTTAATCAATCCATTGAAAACAAAACTAAAATGAATTTATCAAATGCTTCAAGGTAATGATATATAATACATTATAGTGGGAATTCTTAAAATAGTGACTATACTGTTGGGTTAAAGAAATAAAATGTACCTCTTTAGTAATTGCAAAACTCTAGGTTATAAAATGAAGCCCATCAAGATCTGCCTCAGTCTCTATAAAATATTAATTTTCCAATTTTACCAAATAAATTAAAATTGACATTTTGCTTAGGGATTTGAGTAAAGCACTGTAAAGTTAAGGCCTATGACGTTTATGTAGATGACAATTTGGAAACAGATATTGTTCATTTTTCATATTTTTTCAAATAGCAAAAGAGCAGAACATTCCCTGCAGAAAATACATTTAGTTATTCACAGCACTTTGAAAATGCATGATTTGCTGGCCTAAGATGGTGAGGAAAATGTTATAGAAATGCAACTCAAATTTGTCCCTGTGGAGAGACATCTGTAAGAGCCACTGAAATAAATTTGATTATAGCAAAATCAGTGGTACTAAACAGTATAGAATAGCATTTTCTTAATCTTTGACTAAAAATTTATTCCAAAATATTGCTCAACCTTTTTAGAAACTGTGAATTTCTAAAACTTATATTCTCTTTACATAGTGTTGGAGATGGACTTCTTAGCTCCTTCAAAGTCTATGATTCTATAAAACAAATACCACAATAAAACAGTAATTGTTTAAAGAAGAAATTATATCAAGGGAAACTATGTTTTAAAAGTGTAAGGGGAAGATATACCACAGAAATCATGACTTGAGAATTTGAATAAGCATTTGTTTAAAACTACATATATTAGAGATATTTTATATAGAAATTAAAAAGTGATGTGGTGGCTCAGTAGCTAAGATGCTGAACCTGTCAATCAGAAAGGTCAGCAGTTCAGCAGTTCGAATCCCTGGTGCCACATAACAGAGTGAGCTCACATTTCTTGTCTCAGCTTTTGCCAATCTAGCAGTTTGAAAGCATATAAAAATGCAAGTAGAAAAATCGGGACCGCCTTTGGTGGGACGGTAACAACGTTCCATGTGGCTTTGGCATTTAGTTATGCTGGCTACATACCATGGAGACATATTCGGGCAGTGCTGGCTCTTCAGCTTTGAAATGGAGATGAGCTCTGCACCTACAGTCAGGAATGACTAGCATATATGTGTGAGGGGAACCTTTACATTTATATAGAAATTATATCTGTCTGTCTGTCTGTCTGTCTGTCTGTCTGTCTGTCTGTCTGTCTGTCTGTCTGTCTATATCATTTCAGATGGGAAGGGGAAGATCTTGAAAACAATGTGTAAAAATTAAATCAACTAAGGCAAGGGTCCCCAAACTCCAGTCTGTGGACTGGAACCAGGCCCTGAGCCACACAACCAAGTAAATTCCCATCTTCAGGATGCATGCAGCATGTGAAACCATGCCCTCTCAAGTCCATAGAAAAACCTCTATCCATGGTGCCCAAAAGGTTGGGGACTGCTGAACTAAGGTTTTGTCAACCCTCCGGAAGCCAATGAGCTTTGCCCTGGTGAACAGTGTAGAAGATAGAGTCAAAGCTCTTCTTGCCCAGCTATCAGCTCTGTGTCAACAAGAGAGGATGAATTGAGGGACCTGAAGGGGCTGGGATGACACTATTTTTGTTCTGATGAGTTCCTGGATTTGTCCCTTCAGTTTTCTTTACAAAGTTTTTCATTGCCTCCCTTCCTACAGTTAAGAGACAATGACTTGCCCAAAGTCACAGTGCTGGCTTTATGCCTAAAATGGGACTATGATTCACACTTTCCTTATTTCTAGTCTGATTCTATAACCACTATACCAAATTGGCTCTTGGATCACATTAAATCTGTTTAAGTTACTGAATGAATTCTATAATTTATACCCACAGGACTGTCACTGTTAAAACTAGAATCTCCAGCAAGATCAACCCGAATCAAGCAGAGATTAGTGAAAGAAACTTAAATTTTATTCACATATACAGTATATATATACATACATTCATGGACAGAGATGTAGGGAATCTATTTTAACTTTTGTTTTAATTTTACAATTATTTGATCATAAGGAGGGAATGCAATCAACCTTACTGGGACTCCATAAGTACCCATAGCCATTGTATTTAATATTATATGTTATTCATAGAATATGTTATGCATTCATTTTGGGCTGTTAATTAACACATTCATAATAATTTTATTGGAAACAGGCCCTGAAGTAAAATGTATTGCCTTTTATAGCCAGAACACATATTTTTAGGGCTATATTTCTGTACAATTTAATCGTGATCCATTCAGATGACATCCTTGTAATATTCCCTAACAATTCAAGCAAGTTTGTTAAGAAAGCAGGAATTACTTTGTTTAGTTTTTTGATTTTTTTCAGTCATCCAATTAATTAGTTATCATTTCTATGTCTAAATTATTTAGAACTCCAGTTCTTGTGCCAGTTTCTTATAATCAAGTTTCTTATTTCTTCTATGTCTAGTCAACTGTTTAATATACCAATTGTCGAACTAATTTCTAATATACTAATACCACCCATGCTCAATCAGGAAACCCTACACCATTTCAGACAAAGGATATTCATAGTCTTAAAAGCCTCCAGTGATGGACCTTCCACAACTACTGGAGGCAAGCCATTCCACTGATTAATTGTTCTAACTGTTAGGAAATTTCTCCTTATTTCTCTCCTTGATTGGTTTCCATCCATTGCTATTTGTCCTGTCTTCAGGTGCTTTGAAGAATAAGTTCTTCTTTGTGGCAGCCCTTCAAATATTGAAACACTGCTACCATGTAATCCCTAGTCTTTCTTTTCATTAAACTAGATATATCCAAATTCAGTAAACATTCTTCATATGTTTTAGCCTCCTGTCCCCTAATCATCTTTGTTTCTCTTCTCTGCACTCTCTCTAGAGTCCCAATGTCTTTTTTTACATTGTGGAAACCAAACTTTGATGCAATATTATAATGCTCTTGCCAAGGTATTATAAAGTGGTACTAATACTTCATGTGATCTTGATTCTATCATTCCATTAATGCAGCGTAGGATGATGGGGTTTGTTTGTTTTTTGGCAGCTGCAGCACATTATTCAATCATATGGAGGTGATTGTCCACTAGAACTCAGTGATCCTTCTTGGAGATACTGCCATTGGGTACTATGTACTATCTATGTACTGGTGGTATGGCAGTTGCCTCTAGAAAAAGCACCTTTGTGACAACCATGACATGGATGACTTCAAATCTCCATAGACGTTTATCTATTTGATAGAGAAAGCTCAAGTAAGTTAAATCTAAAATTAATTCTTCTAGATATATCAGTTCCCAAACTTGTCTCTTCTTTTTAAGATATTCACTCCCCCAAAATAGGATGCTATATAATCTCTTCCTACAAGGGTCTCAATTCCATTTGGATGCAGGCTTGAATTAGGCTGTATGTCCTTTATTATTCTCTTATATTCTCAAATGGCCTATTTCATTTCTATTTCACTAGTATGTCTCCTATGATATCTTTAGTTACAGTAATTTTTATTATCCACTCTGCTGGACCAATTTTCCCTATATAATTTATCTTCCATTTCTTGTCTTCACATTCCCTGGTTGATCTATGACTTACATTTCTGGTTTCCATATATCAATAATCTTAAAAACTTGTGATTTTAGAATTTTCTATCCAAATTGAAAAGCAATTGCTTTAAACTCTACACTTCTATAGTAAGGAAAGTCTGTTTCTGTATTTGAAGTTGAGGAGTTATTATGTTAGTGAAGAGAACATTTGCTGTTGGTATAGCATCGATAAATGGAGATTGTAGTAGTCATCCCTCATATTCTAAAAATAGGATCCATTGCATTGATTTATATATACTTGAAGCCCACATATTTCTTTGCATATATGGTCATATACACATGGTGGCGCAGTGGTTAAATGCAGCACTGCAGGCTACTGCTAGATCAGCAGGTCAGCGGTTCAAATCTCACCGGCTCAGGGTTGACTCAGCCTTCCATCCTTCCGAGGTGGGTAAAATGAGGACCCAGATTGTTGGGGGCAATATGCTGACTCTCTGTAAACCGCTTAGAGAGGCCTGAAAGGCCTATGAAGCGGTATATAAGTCTACTGCTATTGCTATTGATATACACATGGACAAATATATATAGGCATATAGAAACACAATCGTAGACTTACACACATGTATTTTAGGACAAATATCCATTGAAGAATTGCAAAACATATTAGGCCAATCTGTAAATTAAATAGAATTAAATGCACAAATACTTATTCCTGGAATTATAGAATCATATCATAATTTTAATCACCAATGAGTATGTTTATTGCATTTAAAAAAATCTTGATTGGAACAAAGTTATAGATTTATAATACAAACCAGATGATTAATAGTATATTTGTTATTTAGCCACAGTTTAGTTAATTCAAATATAGGGTAGTTGATTCAAATAGTTAAGGACAACATAAAATTAACTACTTTCATACAGCATGTTTCCCATCTGCAAGCATGAACTTCAAAATTTAGGTATTGTTATGTAGAGTGGAAACTTTTCATAATGTAAAAGTTTTTCTCTCAAATTTGGAGGGTGTTTAGGAGACTTGGACCAATGCCAGGTCAAAAATTCTGGAAAAAACAAATCTCATTAGGGTAAATTTTAACAAGGATTCACAAAGAGGTCCAAAAGTTTTTTTTCCCCCAAAAGACCACTGGACTGTCTTGTTTTTTTCAAATCCTTTGCTTTTCATCCAAAAGGCTTCTTCAATTCAGAAAAAAATAAAATTTAAATTAATATGTTAGATATTTAACTATTAGGTAGCCACTTGGATTCAGGTTGCAACTCTAACAGACATAGAAAAGGATTGGTTAAATCTATTGCTATGAAAAGCAATAGATTTTGCATTTCTACTATGCATTTCTACTATGGCAAGCACTACTTTTGGGTCCAATTGGAGATGCACTATTGTGTACCACAGTAGTGGGTTCTGGATCCCCTTGCAACTAGTACACTGAGATGGGGCTGGGCATCCTCAGTGGGCACATGCACTGTGCACACATGCACACGCCACTGTCCAGCAACACTCAGCTGCTTGGCGGAGGTCGCACATGCACCACACGCTGTGCGCGCGTGAACAATTAGCCCATTTCCCTCAAAAAACGGTAAGGAATGCGGGCAGGTGGGTGGGCCAAATGGCCCACTGTTCTGGTATGATAGCCACTGCTCCCAGCTACCACCAGTACGCCCATATCATCCAGAACCCACCACTGGTATACCTGCATTTCCACAGTCAATTATTTTTCCAGAATGTTGCTTTTTCTTCTATTGGTTCAAAACTCTTATTAATGTGTTGTTTCCATAATATATTAACAGTGGCTTGTGAAATTATAGGTGATTGTGTAATTCCCAAAACTAGACAATGGTTAATAAAACATATATGGTATTTTTCTTCTCTGGGAAGATCAAATTAGTTGGTAAATATAAAGGTCACAAGAAGAGGAAACAACTTCTTTAAAACTTCTTTCAATGTCTGGTTCATATATTCAACCTGACAGAATTCCATGGCCTTTATGAAATATGTAATTGTCTATGAATTTGTAATTAATCTAACTATGTTGGTAACAATGTGGTAGATTTTGTTATATAAATGTTTTACCATTTAATAAGCTGTACCACAGTTAACACCAGGAATGAAGGATACATAATAGTGCAACTACTTTGAACCTTCTCTTCTTAAAACTTGAATGTTATAACCAATAACACATTGCTAGCTCAGCACTAGGGACATTTTATAAAAGTTCTCAAAATACTTTATATAATAATTCTTACCTTTTACATAAATGTAATTGATTAATAAGGCACCATTAAATCAATGTCAACTCTTAGCAACTACATAGATTTTCTTCAGGACAATATGTCCTCTACAGATCTTCCAACAGTGCAATGATTGCCACTATAATTCAATCTCTCACCTTGATTGATTACCTCAGGTTATTCCTCTTCTCTTTTTTTTTTCTATATTTCCAAGCTTCACTTCTTCAGAGAGCTACATCTTCACATCCAAAGTATGATAATTTTGTATAAATGTGCAGTAGAGGCAATAATCTAAGGCTGTATTAATGAGTACAAGCATATGATTTATAAATGGGTTATATAATTCAGCCTGAGTTCTATTTCAACTCACCAAATTCCACCATGTTATTTTTCTTACCCTAGGTCAGGGGTATCAAACTCAAGGCCTGAAGGCTTGAAATGGCCCATGGGGTGCTTAGATCTGGCCCACAGGGCCTTCCTGGAAACAGTGAAGGACTGGCTCATAGTGCCTCCCCCAGTGAAAATGGAGCTTGGGAGGGTTGAGCTCCATTTTCACTGGCAAAGAGTTGCAGGATGTCATCACAGATGAAAATTGAGCTTGAAGAGCAATGGGTGGCCCTCTCAAGCTCGGTTTTCTCTGGCAGAGGTTAACTCCCAATCATATGATAAAAAAGGCTTTTGAGTACCAGGATTGCTTTTCTATCCCTTTCCTCTTCAGCTAGTCTGGTCTGGCTATAGTGATGTGATGCGTAACAGAGGCTAAATTTAACACAAGATGAATCAATAGCTAAGCATAAGTAAATCACATACTGTTCCTACCTTTACCTACCCTTGCCAACCAGGATACTTTCTGATTTACAATATCAAGTCATGGATAAATGTATTATAGCCCGTTTCATCTTCTAAATCAATGTTGCTCAACCATAGCAACTTTAAGATGTGAGGATTTCAACTCCCAGATTTCCCTAACCAGCATGTAAATGGTAACATTAAACAGCAAGGCACTTTCCTCTTTTCTTTAAAATTGAAAGTTTATCTTATAAATGTTTAATGTATACTCAGATTTGTTCTGCTTGGATTGCTGACAATGCCAATACTCAGGAAGGGAAAGAGATGGATATTGTGGAGATGTATATGAATTTTACAGTCTTCAATTGCACAACTTCTTCCCCAGTTTTTTGTTTTTGCTGCAAACAGTAAAAGTGTTCCCCACTTGTTAACACAGAGTATAACAATCACAATAATGAAAGATCTGCCAGAGGAACCATGTCCTACCAGTCAATGACTACTGCAGCTTCAACCTCAATAATACATGGGCAAACAATAGATACAAACTCAAAGTAAACTGGTCCAAAGTAGATTGCAGAAAATACGACTTCAGCAGTGACGTGCGGTGAAGTTTATACCTGGTGAGGCTCAGCTGGGCATCCTTTTGCGAAGCAGCTCAGCAGGGCAGCGGTTGGCCTCAGCGGGGGGGGGGAATTTGCATCGGGGGAGCAACCAAGCACCCAGGTCTGCAGCAAAGGTGCTTGGCGGCTCCCGCGATGCAAAGTGCCCCCCCGCCCCCCGCTGCCCCGGCCTGCGTCCGCTGCTTCTCCAAGCTCCGCGGCTGGAAGTCCCGGATCGCCTCTGGGGGAAGGCTGAGTGAGAAATGGAGCGAAGCTTCTCCGTGGCCTCCCGGCACTACGCAGAGGCTCTCACAGGAGCGCGTGCCAGCGGCCGGTGGCCCGGAGTGGCTCCGGTTGCGAGACAAGGCAGCGCTTAAAGCAGCCGCTGCCGCTGCCACCACCAAGTGCCCAGGTCTGCAGCAAAGAGCCAGCCTCCTCCTTCTCTCCCACTCTCCCACTCCTCTCTCCTCTGAAGCACGCCCTCCGAAATAACCCGCCCAACGTAAGCGTGCTCAAGAAGACATGATTGGCTGCTTCCAGATCAGGAAGCGGGAGAATTAGTGCCTCTTTTCCATCTGAACTTCTTTTCCTTTTAACTCTTTCTTAACTTTTAGAAGGCAAAAAATTCCTTATGGAAAAGAGGCCCCGAGTTCTCTCGCCTCCTGCTTTGGTTAACACTAAGCAGACACCAAGCCACTGTGACCTGGAATCTGGTAGAAACTATCTTGGCTTTAATTATTTTAAAAAAATATTTAAATTTCTTTCTTTTTCCTGAGGAGACTGGTGAGGCTCCGCCTCCCTTGCCTCTAGTGACTGCACGTCCCTGGACTTCAGCAACAGAGCTGTCAATGTCTGAAATGTTCTACCTGACTCCATTGTTAAATCATCAAACCCTCACAGCTTCAACCTTAAACTGTCTACCGTGGACCTCACCCCATTCCTAAGAGGTCCATAAAGGGGGTGTGCATAAGCTCATCAGTGTGCCTACTGTCCCTGTCCTACTGTCCCCATTTATTTGTGCTCATTTCCTTTGTTCATGTCTATGTTTATACTTACACTTGTTATCTTGTACATGTTTGACAAACTAACTAACTAAATAAATAAATAAAAATAAAATAAAATAAACATCCCATTACCAAAACAATATTCTCAGTTGTTCCTCTTCTAGGGAGTTCTCCAGTTATTCACTATACAGTATCAAAGTTGACCCCTTTTCCAGGTCTCCAGTATTATTTAATGTATTCTACTGGATTATGGTGGTTCCAGTAAAATGTCATACTTTTGTAGTCAAAGGCAGTACAGTCCCAAGTCTGATCCCTTAACTTGCACTCTTCATGTGCTTTCTAGGTGCTTTCACACCTTTTATAATTTTATAAAATCTTTCAGTACTTTGAAAACTTGTGCTTTCTATCAAAGATTCCGTATAACATAATAATAAAGCAAAGGCAGAGTTACAACAACAGCAGTTTCTCTACCTACCCCTCAGCTCAGTCACAAACATATCTAACTTAATGAAAATTGCCCCACCACCATTCTTCTGTAATCTTTTCCCTCTTCCTACCAAGCACTGATTTGTCAGGCAAACTGTTGCACAGGGTAACCAAGCAGCAAAAGACTGTCCAATCCAGTCACACTCGAGGGGCTGAGGAAAGCCCCTGTGTTCAATGAACAATGTAGGAACTCAATCAAGGGAAGTATAAAACAATCCAAGAAACACACTGGAGTCCACAAGACTCAGGAAGCTGGCAGGGAGCCACTAAAGAACCAACTGCCCAATCCTCAGTATTTCAGGCTGAAAAGAGCACGTGTGTTTTCTGCAACCTGTTTTTTTTTCCCCAGTTTAAATTCTGAAGGTATTTCTGATTTTCTGCTGGGGCTTCTGTCTGTAGGCTGCAATCATACCATGTTCCATGAAGTTTGTTCTCTGTTATAAAATTAGGGCACCATCACTGGAGTACTCACTGGAGTACTGGTCAATTCTGAAAGCTTTAATTAATGTCAACAACTCATATTTAATATTTCAATCTTCAGTTCTATGTATTTTACTAGAAGGAATTGTTTGAGAATCTTCTATCCCTTCATATCTTGGTTTGGATGTTCTTGCGCAATTATATTTCAAAGTTTCAGATTTCATAACTTTCACAACCCTTTGGGGTACCATACCATTAGTTTAGAACTTTCTATTAGAACTTTCCTTGATTAGGTAATATCTTTATGGCCAGATATTTTGTGCCTATTTCTTCAATGTCTCTGTCTGTCTGTCTGTCTGTCTGTCTGTCTCTCTCTCTCTCTCTCTCTCTCTCTCTCTCTCTCTCTCTGTATATATATATATATATATATATATATATATATATATATGTGTGTGTGTGTGTGTGTGTGTGTGTGTGTGTGTGTGTGTGTGTGTGTGTGTGTGTGTGTGTGTATATATATATATATATATATATATACTATATATATATATATATAGTAATTCCATTTTCACTTAGACAGTATGTTTGTAAAATAGTAATCAAGATGTACAACTGTAATCATTACATTAACATCAATTATCTAATATTAAAATAATAATATTAAACATAATAATCATAATATTTGCTTCTCTCTCTTAACATATCTTCTTTATTTCATTAATCTTTTTCTTTTGTTTCCCTGTTTCTAATAAAATAAGTCCCATATCATGTAATATTCAGTTTGTTCTTTTTCCTTAATTGCTAACGTTAGTCCATTCATTTCTGCACATTCTAAATTTTTCTGATCACATTTTCATCTGTGGGGATCGCTTCACTTTTCCAATTCTGTGCAAATATGATTCTAGCTGCAGATAATATATGAATAATTAGATATGCATTTCGCTTACTATATTTTTCTGGTAAAATCTCCAAGAAGAATATTTCTGGCTTTAAATCAATGTGCTGCTTTATCATTTTTTCCAGCCACAGATGTATTTTTGTCCAATATTTTTTAGACTTTGAGCTTGTCCACCACCAATATGACCCAGGAATCTGGTGACACTTCGAGCATTTAGCTGACTTATCTTAAACATCTTTGCCAACCTCGCTGGTGCAAAATGCCATCTATAAAACATCTTATACAAATTTTCTTTCAATGCCGTTGACATTGTTAATTTATAGTTCCTATCCCACAGTTTCTGCCATTTGTCTAACTCTATTGTGTAACCAAAGTTTTTTCCCCATGCTATCATTATCTCTTTCACTTGTTCACTTTCCAATTTAATACCCAATAAGTTGATTTACATTTTCTTTATAAATTTTCTTTCTGCCCCTGTTAATATCTTGTCTAATTCTGTTGGTTCTTTATAAAATCCGTAAAGGATTAACATCTTTGTCATATCTGAATGAATCGCCAGGTCTCACTAGTTTAGTAGAGTAAGGAAAATACTCAGAGATGATTCACACCCTGGTCAGTGTCCCTTTGCACTTCTACCATTGGGTAGAAGACATCAAAGTATAGCCAGCCGAACAAATAGGTTTAAAAATAGTTTCTATCCTTGGGCTGTCAGACTTTTAAATACAACCACAATCACTCCATGCATGTATGACTAGTTTTTTCTTTTTCTTTCTTTTTTCATTTCTGTTATAATTTTGCACCAGTGAGGCTAAAACCAATTTTGTTGTATTTATTTTGTACAATGGCAATAAAGACTATACTAGTCTATACTATATCTAGCATATATCTGCACTTGTGAATACTATGCCATATCGATTCCTTGATCACTCAATTCTTGTTTAGTTTTGAGTTCTCCCTTTTCATTCAAGATATATTTGTATCTAACAATATTTTCCATGTTAATAACATTTGGGTGATTTCTTAAATGTCTTCAGTGGGGAATTATTATAAACATAATACAAGACTTTATAAAAATGGAAGAATATTGAAGAAATTTCTGTTCAATCAAGCCATTGCCACTACCATTATAACCATTGCTTGAGTTTGTTTCTTCCATAAGCTCTTATTTAATCCTACAAATGGTTGAGTTATATTGAATTGCTTACCTAAGTTCCAGCGTGAAAGGAGATTCTAGCTCTTCTTTTTTTGAGATTCCTGAAACTTGTCTCTAAGAAACCAGACAGCTCAAAGACAATTGAAATGGCCTGAACACTATATTCACTAATGAAGCAGAAACAACACAGGGCAAAAAATTAAGTTAGGATTTAAGTAATCATCAGTAAACTATTAACTCACTATTTTTATCAAGAAACAATTGGTTTTTAGCCTAACAACAACAATATACACACACACACACACACACACACACATACACACATACACACATACATACATACATACATACATACATACATACACAACCTATATATGCTAATCTAACTTTACATTAGGGCCCTTTGCTCTCAAAAATTGTATTTCGTAAAATGACTGCTCAGATTCTCCCCAGTTGTTAAAATATGTTTTCTATCTCTCAGTTTTATTTTTTATCATAAGGTATACAACATCATCAACAGAGAGTTACACAGTTGTGAACAATTTTTACTTTTTTTAATCATACAGAAACTCAGCAAGGATCGTGTAAATTGCATTTTTCTGCAATTTTTAACAAGGCTATGTAACTCAGACATCCCACTTTCAATGTCACCAAACTTGATAACATGGCTTTTGACTTAAAAAAAAATCCAAAACCAAATTTGTGTGTTTGCAAATAAAAATATAAACAATTTTATTTTAAGGTTTCAAATGTATTTTAGAAATTTACTTCTTTTAAAAAAGTACATTCATGACTAACACAGTATGTCATAGTCCATTAGTTTTTAAATGCAGATCAAACAGAAATGTAATTTAGGTATTAACATATGAAAGAATAACAGGATTCCAATTACACTTATCTCTACATTCCTATGCTCTATTAATGTACCATGAGAAAAGCTTTAAACATTTTACTCTATTTACTTTTTGTCATTTATTAAAACCTCAGTGATTTTTGTATAATTTTTGCACCAACTTCTAGTGAAGGTCATGTCTTTTGTTAATATGTAATGGGATTAATAATATACTTTAAATTAAGCACACTTTGAAAATTCATTGTTGAAATATTTGCCTGATTTTTATTCTTTCTAATTAGCAATTTTATTAAAAAATACAATTAAAAACTAAAAACACTGATTCAAATAAAATATATACAGTAAAATAATAAAATGGGAAAATAATGTAGAAAAATAATGTAAAAGAAATAAAATATAAGAATATAGTAAAGAAAAAGAAAAATATAGAAAGAAATGACTTCCATGTTCATCACAAGGATAAACATGTCACCTTCTCTTAAAATAAAACAAAATATGTCACCATGTTCTAGATATTTTCTATAGAGATAAAATAACTTTAATAACTTAAAGTAACTATAGTAACTATGTTGACTTTTAGTAACTTATCATCATCTCTTAAAATAATCTTCCCATATCACATCTCTTACCTTTAAATAAATTCTTAAAGACTTGGTTTTCAATACTGATCAGGAAAGCTCATTAAGGGAAACCAGAGATAACCACATATTTTAACCATGATCAAATGAACCAAATTTATATTCTTCTTTTTACTTTTACTTATCTTGATTTTAATTTTTCAAATAAATTGCTAGAACTTTATTTCTTTTCATTTTTATTTTGCCCATTCCCACAAAATTATTAAAAGTTTTAGTAAGTCTCCATGTTAAGTCCAATGTAGGAAAATAATCCAAGTCTTGATTTATTTGTACAGCCTTTTATAATTATTAAATCATCAGCCAGCTTCTTTTGGATATCCAGAGTAGCATATTTTTCCATATCATTCTCATCCTGTCATTTTTAAATCCACTTTCAGATCAGTCTCAATCTTGTCAGGTATAACTTGGTTTTTTTCCATAATATCTTTTAAACATAGTCTATAGAGGCAGATATTGAAAAACGTAACTTCAAGATCCATTGTTCAAAAATATATTTTAATATGTCCAATGTTAATGTATTTTATTTGATTTGGGGTTGGTAAATCAAATTTTATTCCTTAATTGTGATCTTTATTTCCTTCTTACTGTCCAACCTGCAAAGTCTCGTTCTATCTTTTTTTTTTTAAGGAAATTCAAAACAAAAAGCATTTCTCATGGGAAGAATACTTTGGAGTAATTCCAAAATCTTATTTCAAATCCATCTGGTTCTTTGGTCCACTTGTAACTTTCCAAAATCAAACTTCTAATCATCCTTTTGCTATTCATTCCAAAATAAATGTTTTTAAAGTCCTTAAACTGAAATTTAAAATATCTTTCTTTAAGGATTGTAGGAAACTCAGCTAGCATACAAAGGCTAATAGCTGAAAAGAAATTAACAGTATCCAAAAGTTATTAGAAAAAGAAATATGTGAATGCAGTGTCTTTTCACTGATACTTACCATAATTTCAGCAAGATGACTATTCTTTTGTCTACAAAGAGTCCTAAACTAGCTGGAGACTGCTATCTTGTGTTCCCCTTATGAGGAGCAACTATTTGGAGTACTTGCTGGTGATCTCAAGTCCTCTCCAAAGAAGAATTACAAAGAGCCATACTACTTGCTGGCATTTTATTCTGCCATGTTTACCTGTTCCATTTTTAGCAGTACTGTCTTGACGTAACCATTTGAAGTACCATCTTTAGCTTCATATTTCTTTCTCAAAAGTCCTGGAATGGTTGTCTTCCTTTTCATAGAAACTACTGCTGAACACAAAACAAGAGCATATAGTAGAGAAAAATAATGTAAGAAGCATTTCAGAGAGTTCAAAACTACCCTCATCCTAGATTATGAAAGCAATTTTGTTGAATTTATATTCACTCACTGTAATATTCAGTAATAACATTACTGAAGTTGAAATTAAATAAATACATTATGTAATACGTAATACAAACACATACAGACCCATTCAGAAGTGGATCATCTCTTATGTAGTTCTACTGGCACTTTCTGCTATATATTTTCCTGGTTACATCAGTTTCTTCATTGGTTTTATTCTCATGTATCTTAACTATGATATATACCTGGAAATTGGCCATAGCTAACACAGTTTAAAGTTATTATTTTCCTATTGCCACAAATATAATCCTGAACTCATCTTCAAATATGTGAGTGATGATATGACGAGGCATTGAGATCTGACCATGTCCTTCTGGCCATTTTATAGTTATTTGGCCCTTTTTGGTTTGAAAATGCAAGAGTCCACACACTCAACTTTCCAAATCACATACATTCTTATAAACATGAAACTAGTGTTCTTTGAATACATGATGACTTGTTTTGTGAAACTCCTTAGAAGTATTCAATAGATAGACAATATCATTGTTATTATTTATGTGAAACTGCACACAAATATTACAATTACTAACCTGAACAATCAACACTCCTGGGAACAATTTGGTTTTGAGAAGATGGCTAGATCAGTGAACCTCACTTCCCTTCATGAAATCTAATTTTCTAGAACGGTGTTGTCAGAATGTCAGTTAAAGATGAAGCCATGAAGGTTTCTAAAATTGTCAGAGGGATAACAGTATACAGAAGGATTCAGACAATGTTTCTTTTTTGAGGAGGTGCGGGGGGAATTAGATGATATGTTATATACATTTAGTATGCATACTTCCCTCCCTCCTAAAAAAATCAATTAGAATTTGCTGAGTTGGAGATGGGCTCATAATTTCTGTGAATGTAACAATAGAGATAAGCACAATTATTTTTGCTCTGATCCCAATAAAAGCACATCTGAAATGCTTTTTAGAAATGAAAAAAAAAATGTACTTTCAGGACCACAGCCAGAGGAAGATATTTTCCTCTGGTTTTTTTTTTTTTTTTTTTTTTTTTTTAGAACTTTGATCATTGTTCCCATCAACAGAAACGTTTTGTGGAAACATCTGTGTATCCTGTTTGATTTTCAGTTGCAAGAACCAGAACAGATTTTATCATTGAAAAAAGAGTGAAGGAAAGTCATGCTTGCCGTTCTTAGAGAAAGGTATGTTTTGTTTCCCCAGGCGATCAAAAATGTAACATGTTTTCAATGTCACTAGAATTTCATCAGATAATGAAAGGTATGCTGATCAGTGGGGAGTGGATGAGAAGAGTTCTGAAACTTATTTTATTCCTATTTTAATATTTTCAGGGACCCATGCACTTGGTTGCTTCAATATAACAATCTCCTTGTGTTTCCATAAATATTTTACTTTTTTCCTGAAATCTTTGCTTTCTGTCAAACTACAAATCTAAATGTGGAAAACCTTCCTGGTTAATGTTTTGCACCTATTTCCCATGGTTAAAGGGGAAAAAAACAACCTAACGAAATCTCTTTAGGTTTTCGATCACTTTCAGCTCAGTTTTAAATGGTAGCAGACATTCTTTAAAAGAAAAATGCAGCTATATTTCAAAATGTCCTTACATAAAGGTATTGTTTGCCCTCATCCATGGCAAAGTTTAATTTGTGTCTATTTTTTTCTGATTAGCATTTCTCAAATTTCAAAAGGCATTATTTGTCTTTTTGCTCAGTGATAGATCTTGCAAGCAAAGTGAATTTGATTGTATTCAAACCAATAATAATGCAGCTCATGGCAATGGAATTACTGATGCCTATTATAGTTATTTCCAATCCTTTATAGCTCTAAATTTTTATTAAAAGAACATGGACAGGATATTGGTTAATAGTGGATCCCAGAAAAAAATTAATAGAGAATATTTTTCTGAATAAATATTATAGACAGGTGGAGCCTGAACCAAAATCCTTTTTAAACACTGCATTTGAAAACTGAACTTATATTTGAAGTCTATCACTAAATAAAAACTAATTCAGAGTTTCAAAATTAAAAACAGAGACTACTAAGCAAAAGTAGATTATCAGTTATCAATAGTTTAAAATGTTAAATATTGTATGTTCCAGAAGTGGTCAATATTATATATTGTTTACATACATACACATAGGTCAAAATGGGGGAAGCATTATTTGTTATTAGCTGAATAAATTGTTGCATTTTAAAAAATAGAAAAAACTTCAAAATTGAAAGGACGTTTATTTGTTTTAACGGCAATCTGGCTGAAACTTAGCAACAACAGTTTTCCATCATGCTGTTGTCCTTATCTCTCTACGGAGCCAGCTAATTAAAAAGAGAAGACTTTTTCTCTGATATTTGAGCAATAGCATGAATATATTATCATCAGGAAAGCAAATATGAATTCCTTACAAGGTAGGTAAAAATCCCCAATGGGGAATATTTCTCTGATGGTTTAGGATGCATAAAAATTGTGAGGCATATTTTTTTCTTTCTCTCAAGTTGTTATAATTTAATGAAACTGATCATCAGGAGATAGAGGTCAAAGAGAAAGAAGTACTCTATAACAGCAATGCATTGCTAAACTATAAAATTTCTTATCACAGATTCTATTAGTTACCAGCTTGGGCAGCTTTAAAAAGTATTAGCTGATAAGACTATCAAAGGTCCTTTCATGATATATATATTACTTCCAGGATCAGAGATGGCATGTTTCCTGATATTGCTTGTAGAAGATTAACAAGGAAGAGAATACAAATATCTTGTTTGATGGCTTCTAGATATATTTGGCTGGCCATAGTGAGAACAGAATTAGCCGGGGGGATCTAGCACTCTGCTACTCATGTTTTTAATTCTTCTGCAAAGTTTTCATAACACGAGTATCTCCAGTGTTTGCTGATTATCACAACTAAACTTAATAAATTCAACCAGACTTTTTGGATTGATTGTGGCACCTTGACGTAGGCTGATTCAGGAAACAGGTTTCATAAATTTGATTTGAACTGTGATTTATGGATAGGTTCTTATTTATATATTTATTTACCAAACCTATATGCTGCCCACCTCGTTGATTCAAGGAAGGAAGGAAGGAAGGAAGGAAGGAAGGAAGGAAGGAAGGAAGGAAGGAAGGAAGGAAGATCTATGATGAATAATACAGTAGTTCTGGGGTGCCATCACAGCGGTGTCATGTGACGTATAAGGACTTTCCCCCCTTTGCTAAACCAGGCATGGGCAAGGCCAACATGTGATGTATCTGGCCTGAGGGTTGGAAATTTGACAGCCCTGCACTAGCTGAAGAGTAGAACTGGTGACACAGTGGTTAGAATGTAGTATTGCAGGCAAATTGTGTCCGTAGCCTGGAATTCGATCCTGATGGGGCTCAAGGTTGACTAATCCTTCCATCCTTCCAAGATCAATAAAATAAGAACCCAAATTGTTGGGGGCAATTATGCTGACACTCTAAACTGCTCAGAGAGTGCTGCAAAGCACTATGAAGCACTATATAAATTTAAGTGCTTATTGCTAGTGCTATGAAAATCTCAGATATTTTTAGACCTATGAACCCATTTTTCATCTTTAAAATGAATTAGAGATATAATCATACATCCACCACAAGGTCATATTGATTACACATTTATTACAAAAATTGGGAGTAGAACGTAGTCTTATTGTTCTATCCTCCCTCCCGCTTCTGTCTCTCTCACACACACAGGAAACACACACAAAGATACACACTTAAGAGACACAGAGAGAGAGAGAGATACAGAAAAAAAGAATAGCAAGGCAGGGAAGGATGGAAACAGAATGTAGAAAAGTGAAAAGAAGAAAAAGAGAAGAAAGAAGGTAGAAGAAATAGAGAAGATAAAACAACAAAATAAATAAAATATGTATGTTTTTCTGTTATGGGATTTACCCTGTTCAAATGAATGATGTCAGGAGGTGGAATAAACAAACAAACTCTGTTGAGCCAGGAACACTTGGAGGATTTATTTCCTTGCCATCTAGGCTTGTCAATGTTACCTAAGGAATAGAACTGTAGGCAGCTCAAAATGTCTTCTTGTATAATCTGCATCATCCTTTGTGGGGGACTCTAACTTTATTTGTACCTTATCCTACACTTTGATGCATTCTCCGTCTTTCCAGATGAGAACCCAGGAATCACTGCTGGTAGTTAAGGGCTTAATTATTGTTAAACCTTTAACCCCAAAGTATTAAAAGGAAAACCCTGAACATGGATACCAGGAATGACAGCTTTAGTTAAAGCAATGCTTAACAATGTTTGCAATTTGCTGAACAGCAATATGTTTAAAAATATCTGATAGCCTGCATGTAGCAATTTATGCTGCAGCAGAGAAAGCACTTTTGTATCCAATTTAAAAACATGAATGTTCTTGGATTTACCCTAGAGCTTAAAGACAATTTACAGAAGTAGGACAGTGTGAAGTATTACTGCAATAAACTGTTGTTTTACTTCCCTTTTGCAGTTAAAAAAGGGGGGATATAACTCCTATTGAGATTTAAAATATGTTTACAGTAAAATAAATAAATAAATAAATAAATAAATAATGCCCCACAGCCTCTTTAATTTCAGCATGCCTGCCCCTTTATTCGTTGGAATGCTGACATCCTTTCCTAGAGTCAAATTGCATTTCTCTTCTTTTTGATTGAAACGATGCAAACATTACTATATACAGGTAGTCCTTGTTTTATAACAGTTCATTTAGTAACCATTGGAAAAAAGTGACATGATCGTTTTTCCACACTTAGGGCCGTTCACAGATGGTCATGTGATCAAAATTTGGATGCTGGTATCGGGGTTTCAAGTAACAGCCCATAGGAAATCAAAACTCCAAGGCAGGGTTCCTCAAAGTATAAGACACACACAGCTGGCACAGCTGGTGAAAACCCAAATCTGAAGTCCCCCTGGTTTTGCTCACCCAGTTCAAAATCCAAAATTCTTCCCCACATTACACACAATCATCACATGCCCCAATCAGGTCTCTCTCCCCATCCCGGATGCCTCCCATCCACGCCCCTCCAGGTGATAGTGAGAGTGTCCTTGGTTCCCAGAAGAAAGAATGTTATTTTGGCTATATATTCTCCTCAGCTATCTCTACTCCCCCCTCCCTTTCCCACAGCTCCAGCCAGCCTTGCTGTGGCAACCCTGAAGATGCTCAAAGATGACAGATGGGTAACTGGTTCATATTTATGACACTTAAAGAGGGTCCCAGGATCATGTGATCACCTTTGTGACCTTCCGACAAGTAAAGTCAATGAGAAAACCATATTAAAAACCATGTTACTAGCTTAACCAATACAGTGATTCGCTTAACAGTTGTGGTAGGAAATGTCCTAAAATGGGGCAAAATTTACTTAACAACTGTTTTACTTAGCAACAGAAATGTTTGGCTCGTGGTTATAAGTCAATGACCAACCGTATACTATATATCTACAGCTGTCCATGGTAGGGACATTTAATGGCCTGGACTTCCTTAAATCTTACTAAGATTTTTCTTTCGATATAAATCTCAGCTGTATTTTCCTCCTTATTTAAAACAAAACCAGTGAGTAAAGCTTTTATCATTTGGTCAACAAAAGAATGCATCCCCTAGTGACAAAGAATGCACATCACTAAATTGGAAATTTGATCCTTATATAATTTCCATGTTGATGGATTTAATATAAAGCTATAGTTATGAATTGAGAAATGAGATCTTAGAAAAGTAGTTTCTCTTGGGAAGGTCTTTTCTATTATTGCTAATATAATTCCCACATCACTACCCTCTATAGCAAATAGTTTGCAGGTAGGACATTAATAAAATATTTAATAGAAGTAATTGCCTTTCCCTCTTTGTTTTTATTACTCCTCTATCTCTACTTTATTATATAAGCACTCGCTTATGTAAAACACAATAAACACTAATATAAATAAAAATATGTCAAAGCATATTTTTCAAAATAACATATATTCATAATATTCCCTTTCTGTAAAGTTCTGCATGTATAGGACATCTCCAACCTTTTAGCTTATAACACTTATTGGTTGATCCTAAAATACATAGGTTTTAAAGAAAACCTTGCCTTCATTCTAGAGAAAGATTCATTTTCCTGATTAGTTGTGGTGGAATACAGAGGTAATCTCAAAGAAGAAATATCACTGTCAGTGTTCCAAGTATCATGTAGAATTAAATCAGAATCAAAGTCAAAACGATCCTTAAAGTTCCAATTTAATAAAGCAGACATCTTAGCACATCTGTGTTAATCCCAATACTGGAAATGACATCAGAATTCCACCCAGTTAAAAGTTCATGATCTTGTCCCCACACCCACAATCCATCACATGCTCCAATCTTCTTCTTCCACGCTGGCATCCACACCCAGCTTCTTCTGGTCAGGTGTACTGGTGCGGAGACAAAGGATGACCCCAGCTTCTAGTAAAGAATGAAAACAATACATTCCACAATCTCACTCCTGTCTATTCCCCTCTCCCATCAACTATACTAAAGAAACAGCATAATGAAATAAGAGAAAGTGTGGCAGGCCAAAATTCTAAAAGGAATATAATTGCAGGCCTTACAGGCGGCCTCTCCTCATAAGAAAAACGTTTCCTGAAACAAGAATAACATAAAAGTTAACATAAAAAAATTAGCCACCTACTTCCCCCCCTAAGGGGACCCTTTGGCTTATCGGGAAACTTCTCTTGGAATTGTTCTACTAACTTTTCCACTTTTAAGTTCCAACTTTTCACCCAAGTGGCTTCAGACAAAAGGTATTCCATTGCACTAAATATTGCAAGCGACCCCTATTCAACCTAGAGTCTACAATCTTTTCCACCTCAGATTGTGTTTCCCCTTCTATCACTATAGATAGTGTTTCCTCTTCTATCTCTAGAGGAGGAGAGAAAGCTTGGGTGGATGCTCTTATGCTAGTCCCATTTACTGACTTCAACAAGCTACAATGAAATTCCGGGACAAATTTCCCTAGACTTCTGGATAGACTGAGCCGAACTGTAAATGGGTTAACTATCTTCACTATTGGGAATGGACCTAGAAATTTTGGACCAAATTCCTTGCTAGGCAATCCTAATCTTAAATATTTGGTAGACACAAAAACTTTGTCCCCCACATAAAAGGGGTTCTGGAGCAAGAAGTGTTTCTCAGCTTGCTTCTGGTAGGCTTCTGCTGCATCTGATAGAGCCTTCTTCGTATTCTCCCATCCTTTCTTTAACATGTCCATCCATTCATTCAAAGAAATGGAGGAGGGAGGTTCTTTAGGCAGCTCAGGCATGGGAACAAATTCCATGCCACTGGTAATCTGGAAAGGAGTAAATCTAGTGCTGCTGTGAACTGCATTGTTGTACGTCACTTCGGCAAAGGGTAGCAAGTCTGATCAGTTGTCCTGCTGATAGTCCACAAAACACCAGATGTATTGTTCCACTACCGCATTGGCTCTCTCTGCTGCGCAGTTCATGCTGGGATGAACCTCTGAGCTCAGTTCTTGTGTGGACCAATGGATCTCAGGACCTGGCTCCAGAACTTGACTGTGAATTGGACTCCGTGGTCTGAAATGATCCTCTTGGGCAATCCGTGCATGCGATAAATGTGTTTCACAAACATTTTAGCTAATTTCTTTGCGGACAGCAACTCTGAGCAAGCGATGAAGTGCTCCTGCTTGGAAACCAAGTCCATAACTGTCCAGATTACTCTGTTTCTACTGCTGTCTGGGAATTGGACAATGAAGTCCATTGCAACCTCTTCCCATGGTCTGTTAGGGCTGGCCATTCGTTGTAGCAGTCCAGACTGGTCTATTGGGAGTGCCAATTTCATAGCTGTCATCAGTTTATCCTGGCTTCCATTACTGGCATGCTGCGGTTTTCTCGACAAAACATCCTCCAACAAGTTTTTGGGTTCTTGTTGGACAGCTGGGGTTTTTGTCTTTGCTGCAGGTTCTGGGCTCTTGGATTCAATCATCCCTGGCTGGCCCTTTTCCTCCATCGGTGGTAGCGGCTCAACCACCATCATCAATTTCCTACCACCATCTTCCCACTTTATCGTAGGCTTCCACTTGTCAAGCCATGCAAGCCCCAAGATTATTTTCTCCGGCATCTCTGGAGCAACAATGAATCTGAGAAGCTCGCTGTGGCGGCCCACTTGTAACTTTACAGGTCAGTTACTAGCATGGTTTGGAGCCCTCCAATTAGCGTTCCATCTACCTGCTCAACCCGAATGGGACAGGCTAGAGGTCTTGTGCTTATGCCTAGTTGCTTGACAATCGATGTGCTGATTAAGCATCGAGCACAACTGGTGCTCACAACTGCTTCAACTTACTCCTCCAACCCCGTCTTAGGCACTGGAGGCAAAGGGGCGAATGGGTGCATTCATCATAGGGTCATCTTCAGCATTTCCCTCCTTCGAGGCCTCCCCTCTTGGTAGGACTCTTCGTCACCTTAAGTTGGGGATCCTCTTCTAGAGGTTGTTGGCCCAAATGACTCTTTTGTGGTGGCATCTGGGGCCCTCTCTTTTCCGCTGTGGTGTTTGGTGTGCACGTAGATGGAACGCTAATGGGAGGGACCCAAACCATGCTAGTAACTTACCTGTGAAGTTACAAGTGTGGCAATGGGGCTGGAGCCAAGCATTCTGACGTTTTGTGGCCAGGTTGACAGCAAAGGTGGCATTTTATTGGCCTACACGAGGGAAGGGACCTAGTTACATCTCTAAACTTAGGAAGCGCCTCATGACATTTTTCCACCATCCATTCTGTAGCTTGCCCCTTGGTAATCCCTTCTTCCATTGTTGAGAACCTTTCTCTGTAGGAAGGTTGGGCAAGAACTTTTTGGGCCATTGCAGGGGAGACTGGAACCAGTGGGGAGGTCAATCCCTTGGTTGGCCACTGCCCAGTTGTCTGCCATGGTGCCATCTGCTGAGGAAGGGCAGGTACCAATTGGAATCCCTTCCATCCATGACCTGGAATTAAAACCCATCCCGAGGGTCCCAACCTGCCTGATTCACAGGTTGCAGTTCCCCCAATGATGGCTGTTTGGAGGATTTCTGGTCCAAGGGCCCCTCTGCTGGCTTGGAGGATTTCTGGCCCAAGGGCCCCTCTGCTGGTTTGGGGGACTTTCCCATGTTGATGGTCCAGGAGGTGCCCACTGGCATCTTAACCATCCATACTCTGGGAAGAAAGCCCAATTTAGTGACACGTCATCCACTAGCTGCAGCCCAATTTCTGGTGGCTGGAAGTGAAAGATGCTGGTCAAATCCCTTCTTGCTGGCTGGGTTGAAAATCCCATCTTGATAGGCATTCTGTCTTCAACTCAGTTGCAGGGCATTGGTTCAGTTCAATTACCCCCGTTTGGAAGGAGTCAAAATCTCCACTCCAGGGTTTTTTCCAAGCCTTGGCTGGTGGGAATGAGGGGTAGTATGCATTCATGTTTAGTTGTCCGGAATGCCCCGGGAAAGCCATCGGAGCTGATTGCTTGAGGGTGGCTGGGATCTCCATTCATCAGATCATCTGGCCATCATTTCTCCACATTGAGAATAAGCTGCTTCATTCCTCTTCTTTCCATCCCCCACAGGCTGGGCTTCTTGCCAACGGCAATAAATTTTAAAAGTGAAACTGCTTTGTCTTTGAAGATCCAAAGAGAAGAGTCTTATCTCAGCTTCTTATCTCAAAAGGCTGGCTCCTAATTGCTTGCTGATATTTTATGCTGATAGGGTGGCTCGCATTGGGAAAACAGCAACCCTCACCAGCGCTCCAACCCCCCTGTGAGGGAGGGGTGCTGGTGATTTATTTTATTGGGATAATGTCAGCATTCCAAGTATCATGTAGAATTAAATCAGAATCAAAGACAAAATAATCCTTAAAGTTCCAATTTAATAAAGCAGACATCTTAGCACATTTGTGTTAATCCCAATACTGGAAGTGACATCAGAATTCCACCCAGTTAAAAGTTCATGATCTTGTCCCCACACCCACAATCCATCACATGGTCCAATCTTCTTCTTCCATGCTGGCATCCACACCCAGCTTCTTCCGGTCAGGTGTACTGGTGCGGAGACAAAGGATGACCCCGGCTTCTAGTAAAGAATGAAAACAATACATTCCACAATCTCACTCCTGTCTATTCCCCACTCCCATCAAGAAACAGCATAATGAAATAAGAGAAAGTGTGGCAGGCCAAAATTCTAAAAGGAATATAATTGCAGGCCTGACAATGATTATATAAGCACCATTTAGCCCTAAGAAGAGTAAGAAAGAAAAGAGATTGCCCCGCCTTGATTCTCGTATACAAAAATGAGGATAGAGAGATTCTCTTGTTATATCCCACAACCATGACATTTCTGTAATCTTTCTAGAGTCTGTTTCCTTAAACGGATACTGAAATAATATTCCCACCATATTTCTAAATATTGTGGGAAAAACTGGTGGAAAAATATTAACTGACTCCAGTAAAAGCTGTGAGAAAGAAACTCAAGATTGCCTCACCTTAACTTTCTTTAATATAAGAGAAAGGGAAGGAGAAATGTTGACATGCTCTCAAACTATATCAATAAACTAAAGATCTAGAATTTATTCTGGTGTCCATTGCCTGATTTGGCTACTTCAAAGAACTGACAAAGTCTACATGTGAGTTAATAAGTATTCTATATAAATATCTCTAGTTCTTTCTCCTTTTTTTCCCTGTAAGTGGCTATAAAATGATATAAAATTGCAAAGCTCTAATCGAAAGTATTTTTTAGAGTAAGTGTAAATTTTATATGAAACCAGGAACATAAATTAAAAAGAATTAAAATTATTGATTAAGGTAATTTTCCACTTGCTACATATCCCAGGAGAAACAAAAGATTTAAGTGTACTCTTGTGCTTATGCTTTCCTTTATGCCAACCATAAGTATCTGGAGAGCCAATATGAGAACAGAATGTTGATCTAAATTAAATGCTGTCAGATGCTCCACTAAAAGCACAGAGGGATCAAGCCAGATAGAAGGTATTAGAAGGGAATTGTGTTCTCACTTGCTTGAATACAAATGCAGCTTTTGATATGATGGAACCTGTTTACTGAGGATAAAATCAGAGGGAGTGGTATTTAACATAGATTAGATATCTGTTGTGACTCAGCAGTTTTGTTGAGAGTTCTTTCGGGATCAAGATTCATTATGCAGCTGGGGGCAGGTTTGTGGCAAGTTTGGAGGTAAAAAGATGGATGCTGCCACGCCCCAGTCGCTGGAGTCAATGTTCCTTCATGTGTTCCGTGTTTGGTAAAATATTGTTTGATTACTAATCGTGATTTATGCCTGTTACCCTTGGACAAGTGCTTTGGTGTTTCTTGTAAACTGATCCGTGAAGACTTCAGAAGAAGTGCATATTGCTTGTAAGTGTTTTGTTTTGAATTCTTATCGGATATTTATGTTTATGTTATTTCTGGGCTCGAAGCCAGTTTGAACTGAAAACTGATAAAGAAAAGTCCTTTTAAGTTATTTGCCTGCGTTTGTTAATGAGCCGTCAATGGGGGGGGGGTCAGAACAGATATCTAATCCATTACCATCTTCTAATCTCTTGCCTATTCAGGAGAACCAATGAAGAGATCTTAAATACCTGGTTGATCCAGTACAGTACTAATTAAGATACTCTGTGTAAGATTCTATAAACGAACAAAGGGAAAACAAATCACCTTATTAGTTCCCTCTTAAGTCTGCAAACTTTTATCAATTAAACGGTTGAATAGGAGCATTTTGCAGTGAAACATACTTTGCTGAAGGTCACACTTGTTTTTGTTAGATATTAATTGTATCAAAGGTATTCTAAGAACTAAGTGTGACTTGCAGATTGTATGAAAGACAAGGCACATTTTTGGCTAACTGGGACTATGAGTTTAACAATAAACTCCAGCAACTTGAAGTGGACCAAGAAATGGATTGAAAACCTGTACAGCTGAAAATCCACTGGCATACTATTATAATATAAATAATTGTAAGAATTCATTTTGAACACAGTTATAATTTCCAGAGCATTTTCCAAAATACCACATACAAGTGCAGTCTGAGAGAAATGGACAGAACCAGGGTCAATTGTATCCATCAAAGTCTAATTTGCAGCTGTAGTAGATCAAAAAGCATACCCAGACCTTTTAGCTCAGTGTATGTGGGCTGGGCAATTTTTGGAGTTGAAAGTCATACATTTTAACATTGCCAAGTTTGAAAAATACTGTTTCAGATGGAATTACTTCTTGAACCTTTTCAGGAACAGTTCCCAATGACACTCAGGATTATCTGGTTTTTTTTTTTTTTAAATGAATGGCACTGGGAGCTATTGCAGTTGAAGAATGTGTTTTGAATTGATGAATTAATGTCCACTCTTAGCATGTGCATCCCTGCCTTTGGATTAATTTTCAGTTTATAAAAACAACTTCTTATATCTTGGCACCCAGATTTTCAAAAATAGGAAAAGTCAAGTTTTATCTGCATCCTGTTAATTTCTCAGACTAAAGTTTATAACATAAGATAAGCTGTACAAAATCTACCCTATCGATGTTGATTCTTCATCCTATGGTAGACATGGCACTTCTTGGTAAATTTCCTTTTTCTTTCAGTGCTGAAAAGAAATAGTTTATTTCCATTTCAATTTTCCTATAATCTTTAACCAATCCTTACTGAGAGATATTGTACCATAGGTAATTTTTTCAGGAGGCAATTAGACTTTCTGGTTTTTTCTTTGAAGATGTTTCACTTCTCATCCAAGAAGCTTCTTCAGCTCTGACTAGATGATGGGGAATGGAAGGATTTATATTCTTTGCAGATAGCTGATCATTTGCATTCTTTTAGAGAGTCATTGAGGCCACTTGGAGCTTTATCTGTGTTTTCAGGATTACTTGAGTAGTGCAAATGGGTATGGAGCTTTCTTAGCTGCAGGACGTTTTCTGCCCTGTGTCCCTTCACTGTTGAACATTGGTGCAGGCTGTTGGGGTTGATTTGTGTCATCTGCATCTGAAACTGAAGTGCAAATGGTTCCTGTAGTCTGCAGTTTTTTCTGGAAATCCATTCACACTCCTACACCATTCAAAGGCTTTTCATCCCCAAGTGCATAACTAAAAGTGTAGACAAAAGAGATTTTAGCTATGCACTTTGGGGAAAACATCATTTTACAAATGCTGAATAAAAGAAAAATATTGTTTCCTAATTTCAAAAGTACATGTACATACTACTGCTTTATTAATCTGCTCTAATTCCAAGCAAAGGTGCAGAATCATTCTTTCTGAGCAGATAATTTTCAAATATACAGTATAAATGTGAAACCAATACTAATATCATTAATCTTTATAATCACTATTGATTTTAGGAGTCATTTGTAAGTCTACTTTTGGATCCTAATTGCTGTAATGTGTAGTTCATAAGATAACCCTAACAACAAAGACTAATTACATATTGCTTTTACCAAGGATTAGAAGATAAACCATGCAAATAATACAACTTGAATGCTTCCATCAGATGTTAAGACACATATATATTGTATAAAGGTACTATTTGCATGATGATATCACCATGTGCATGTTGCCATTTTTGCATCATTATGATTTGTGTCAGATACTATTGGTATTCGAGTAATTTTGATTGATTTGATTGACCCCTTCAAGTTGGTGTTGACTCTTAGCAATGCCATATATGGACTTCCTTCAAGATGAGCTGACCAACTTGAATATTCAGGTATTTCATCATACAGATACAAAATAAATCTCAGAATGCATAGTATACAGTTGGTTTCTCAACTGTGGGAATTTTAAGATAGGTGGGCTTCAACTTCCCTAGCTGTCTGAGGAAGTCCACCTATCTTGAAGTCCACCTATCTTAAAGTCCACCTATTGAAGTCCACCTATCTTGAAGTCCACCTATCTTAAAGTCCACCTATCTTAAAGTTACCAAAGTCCACCTATCTTAAAGTCCACCTATTGAAGTCCACCTATCTTAAAGTTACCAAAGTTGAAAAACATTATTATATATGGATTAAAATGCAATCCCTCATTGTCATCATCTTGAAATAAAATCTTCTTTGATTACAGTTTCTGCAAATCAATATCTCTATTGGTATAGTTAAGCTACTGTAAGTCCTAAATATAGTTTTTAAAAAGTAGTATTCCTCGTGTATCTCTCCAGAGGAGGCCATTTACTAGAGTGATCCAAACACTGCTTATTGTATGATTTTAGCTAGGATTGAGACATTATAAACTGGTCCACTATATATTCAGATCAAAGAGGAAGGGCATTTTTTCCCAATTTTTTTTTTTCTGGAACAATCTTATCAAGCACTCCATCCACAAACACTACATTTTCCAAAAACTCAGTATGGGGGAAAGGATGTTTGCATCTCTATCCCTTTCTTGGCCCCAAATAAGTTCAATTTTCCTCTTCACTGAAAGCAAAAAACTTATTGTATTAGACTTGTTCTGAAATTGATATTTTAAGTCTTTCAGCAGTTCCAATATTTTTTGATCTTCCAAAGCCCTAGCATAAATTTCCCCCTTTCCCTTTCCTTGGTGTTGAACTTCTAACATCAGATAAAAGAAGAACTGCATGAAAATCTGTGAGAGATGAAGCGGAAATCTAATCTTGGACTTATTCTCCTAAAGGCAGAATCCTTCTAATCTAAAAAGAAACAGTTAGAGAACCTAGGGAATTCCTCACAGAGTCTTTACATTTGCCAAGAAAACCAACCTTTGTTTTTTATTAAACTATAATGTTCTTTATATTAGTTACAGCATGGAACACTAGATGCAAATCTAGTGCCATTTTTAAGGTTTATACTGATTTGGAGATGAAACAAATACTGTTCTTGTTCCCATGTTAGAAGTTGCTCACATGAGATCAAATAGTTTGAAACTAAATATTCATTCCAATGCATTTTGCTTATAAGACTTTGCAATACACTAAAAGTTTTTTGGGACAGAGAGAGAGACAGAGGGAGGGAGAGAGAGGGAGGGAGGGAGAGAGAGAGAGAAAGGGGGAAGGGAGAAAGAAAGAAAGAAGGAAGAAAGGAAAGAGAGAAAGAAAGAAGGAAGGAAAGAAGGAAGGAAGGAAAAAAGAAAGAAAAAAAGAAAGAAAGAAAGAAAGTTACACCCAGCACAAAGTTCACAAACGAATGCCACAGGTAAGTCCTAAATATAAGCAGTGCTTCCCACAAAATGGATAACTTAGCATTTCCAACTTCACAATAGCTTCACACATTCATAGCAAGTTTTCTTTCAGATGAGTGGTTTCTTTACAGCTGTATGTATTTGAATTTCATAGTCAGTGAACATTGCTGGCATTTGAATAAGAGAACCAAGCAAATAGTATAGAGAAAATGAACCCGAGATAAGTGACTCTTTTTTCTTTCTGCTTTCTGTGCTCTAATTTGGAGGATTCTTTGAAAAGAGTAATATGTACCTCAGAGGGTTTTGAAAATATAGTTCCATTATAGTATGCACAAAAGTGATAATATAACTTGGTGGCATTTGCCTCATTATCACTTATCAATCAAGAAAATGGCAATCATTTTCATTTCCTCACCAGTTGCCCACCAAAGGGTTTAAAAACTGTTTTTAATTAACTCGGTTGTAGGATACCAATTTACCTCAGGCTCGCTTGAGAGATCAAACATCCTGCAGCTGCCAGAAAAATAAAAAAAACACAAAAATATTTCCCTCCCTTTCTTTTTAAGTTAGTTCCTTTGCAAAGGCAGGATTCAAAATTTGTCTACTTTCAGTGTTTCATAGATATACAGATCGGCATTTGTAAATGTGGCCAACTGCATACTGAGTTTTGGACCATAAATGTGTCCCAAATAATTAGCTGAAGGCAGTTGGCTGAAGTGGAAAAAAATGTTCTAAGTTATAAAACGTACATGTTTTGAATACCATACATGGACAAAGTATGCTTTTGGGAAGGGGAGAGAGAGGGGGGGGAGAGAGAGAGAGGGAGGGAGGGAGGGAGGGAGGGAGGGAGGGAGAGAGAGAGAGAGAGAGAGAGAGAGAGAGAGAGAGAGAGAGAGAGAGAGAGAGAGAGAGAGAGAGAGAGAGGGAAACATCCAATATCAAATTGCCAGATATTTTTCCTATTATGAAATGAACTCTCTCATATATACAGTGTGTATCTATATATAATAGAGATCAGGGGGTTCTGTTATACAATAAAAGGGAGATTATATGTCTGTTTACCTTATGCAACTCTCTCTGTCTCCTCCTCCTTCTGTCACACATACATCTCTCTCTGTCTCGCTGTCTCTCTCTGTTTCTCTGTCTCTGTCTCTGTCTCTCTGTCTGTCTCTCTCCCTCCCTCCCTCCCCCCCCTCTCTCCCCCCCCTCTCTCTCTCTGAAAATAGGGAGAGTTGCATGAGATAAATATACACATAACTGGTGCCTGACTTCTATTTTTTTTTAGCTTATTTGCCATGAATTGGAAAAGATTTTGGAACTGAACAATTGCAGGAAATGGTATACATTGGATTTTCCAGAGCAATTAATTGCATTTCCTTGGTTTTAATATACTGAAAGGAAAGCACCTGCAAGCAATGTACCATGTGTCCTTCCTTCTTTCCCAAACATGTTTCTGTTTAGATAAAGATACCTAAGAATCAAACCAAGATAGACAATATGATTTACCGTAAATATATGTAACCACCCTACCCCAGCCACCCATTCTTACATACACATTCCAAGAAAATGGCCAGATTCCCACAAGAAATTCAGCTCTTGTCTCAGTACTACCCAAGTTCACTGTACTCTTGTCCAGTAAGTTAGAAGAACTGATAAAGGATAATATTTATAGCTCAGGGTTGAGATGAGAGGTCCTTGGTGCTTTCTCACCTTGGTTGTTTCCTTGCAGAAACAGCATCAAGCTGGAATATTTGTGTCTGATAAAATTTGTACTTTGAAGGGAATCTTGCTTTGACTGCCTTGAGTAACATACTCCTTCAAACCATACAGAGCTACCTTTAATATGCAAGACAAAACTAGCTTCAATAAAAAATTGTACATCATTTGTGCATAATTCCATAGCAAATTCAGTCTTGCCATTTTCAGAATACTACTACTTACACTGCCTTGTCTCCTTCCTTAGGTATCCTTCCTTCTTTTCTTCCTTTACTCCTTCCTTCACTCTTTCCTTCCTTCCTTCCTTCCTTCCTTCCTTCCTTCCTTCCCTTTCCTATAAATAATCCCTGAACTGTTTTGGTTTTAGAAAGTTCTGTGTTTATCTGCATTGGATTTTTTAATGTCTCCTTTTCCCCCCTTTTGATAGGAATTGTTTGTGATTTGAGATTGTGGCTTCAGTTATTATTTTGCAGGATTTATGATTCTTCCTAGCTTTGAGGATTTCAAAGTACTGGATCAGACATATCTTTTGAATGTATATATAATCTAATCTAAATCAAATATAAAAATTGGGCTCTTCTGTTTTATTCCGACTCTTGATACTATAAACCATTATGTGATCATTTTCTTTGAAGGTTTTGTTTTCATATTACCTTCACTTTGTTCACCAATTTCTTCTTACAATCAACAGATTTTTACATGGCTATTCCAAAGTCAACAATTTATTACTGTCCATTATTTGCACATATTTAACAAGAATTTCCTTCCACATCCAGTGAACGTCTGTGCATAACTAGAGCTGCAACCAGCATTGAAATTTATGAAAAATATGTATTTTTTTCTTCATAAACACTACTTTATGTGTAAATGTAAGGCCTACAAATGTTTAAATTTATATAAATTTATTCAGATTTTAATCTAGAAATACAACTCATAAACAAGTTCCCTAATAGTTCATTTTCCATTGTTCTGTATCTATGTTTATATTGATGTATACAGATATTGTAACCTTCCATAAGAGTCAGATTTAAGTAAATTTCCCCACCCCAACTGATTGTTTAGATTGTTATTTGCATGAAAACATTGAAATTTTATTATTCTTATTTTTGCATTCAACCTATATTTTCACATCAAGTCATTCATAAATCTTTTAGCTACCCTGCATTAAGTGTATTAATGATTCTGTTAAGTGTCTGTTAACAGTGATAATTTGTGCCCCCCAACATTAGCAAAGACAATGTTAATTATAAGCTTCAAAGTGTTAATAGCTGTCAGATATACGTAACTAAAGAGTCCGCATGAGATTTCAGCTATTAATATTCTTTCAGAGTCTGAAAAAATATTGATGTCTTTATTGCAAAAGGCTAAATTGGAGTGCTCTCATCTCCTCCTAATTTTTGACACCATTTGGCGTTATAGAATTTTAATATGAATTATACAGTAGAAATGTGATGTGGCAGCTCTGGGTATCTGTCACTCTCAACAAGCACTGAAGTCCAAGTGGGTATACAATGCGGAATGCAGGTACTAAGTATAATACTAGTTAGGCTCAGTGGTGGGATTCAATTTTTTTAACAATGGTTCTGTGGACGTGGCTTGGTGGGCATGGCATGGCTTGATGAGCGTGACAGGGGAAGGATACTATAAAATATCCATTCCCTCCCCACTCCAGGGGAAGGTTACTGCAAAATCCCCATTCCCTCCCGATCAGCTGGACTCGGGAGCACACAATAGATGGGGCGGGGCCAGTCTGAGATGGTACTTACCGGTTCTCTGAACTACTCAAAATTTCTGCTACCGGTTCTACAGAACTGGTCAGAACCTGCTGAGTCTAGTTAGGTTGTTTTACCAGTATAAGTATCTTAGTTATAGATACACTATATTGCCAAAAGTATTCGCTCACCCATCCACATAATCAGACTCAGTTGTGAGCGAATACTTTTGGCAATATAGTGTAGATGGACAGCTTCCAAATATATTTCTTCCATCCCCATTTGAAGAAACAGAGAAGAAATGTCTGGAAGAAATGAAGAGTTGATAACAGTTACAGAATTTTTTTCCCACAGAAACTTGCTTTCATTTAAACAAAGCAAAACATGTTTCTAGGGTTATTTTTTAAAGCGCTGGAAATGTATTCTTTTCAAATATATAGTTATTGCTTGAAATGTCAAAACCCATAAGGTGTTGAAAAAGATTTATAGGTAGTCCTCACTTAATAACTGGTCACTTAATGATTATGTGGAGCTACCACAGATCTTCAGAGAGTTAATTACGACCTAGTTCCTGAGATCTGATAGTTCCATTCTCTTCCCATAGTCATGTGACTTTGTGATGCTGCAATTACCCAAAATTAAAAAAAAGAATCTGCTTTGCTTAATGACTGCACTGATCCCTTAACAACTGTAACTATAATTAAATAAATATAACTTAACTATAACTAAAAAGTGATAAAATTGGTCATAGTGATATGGTGATCCATTTAACAACCACAAGATCTAATTCTGGGCTCAGTTATCATCATAAGAGGAGGACTAATTTTATAATGATTGGGAGGGAATCACTTCAGCTGCATTTGAAATATTTTACTAGGTCAAAAGTGTTAGTACATGTATTCATATAACATCTTAAGCTTATTATTGAATTGTGATTCAATGCACAAACACGTTAATTTAAAAATCCCCACTTAGGATGTTATGTCAACACAGTCATTTAATTAAAAAAGAGGGGGAAAAACTATTGAAATGCATGTATTTCTTTCCTGAATGCAATGTGATAATATAAGATACTATGCAATACACACAAGAGCTGCATTCTCTATTAAACCTATGAGGTACCTGATGCCCCAGCCCCCCATGTGAACTGCTAAAAGTGCCCTTCTAAGAAAACATTCATACCAAGCTGAATTGATTCTATGGTAACGGAGAGAAGAATCAGTCAGGGATCAGTGGCCCAGTAAACCAAATTGTTTATATTCACTGACCCTGTCTTATAGGTAACAACTCTGTTATGCTAACCTAGCAAGAAGGATAAATAACAAGAAGGTCACCAAGCGTGGGCTGCTGGGAGTTTTCAGGGGTTGGGGAGAACCTCTAGCTAAGATTCTGTGCAGTTCAGAGAACTCCCAAATCCCACTCCTGGCTGGCCCTGCCCAACCCTCCCCTCCCAGGAGTCCCCATGCAGTCCATTTTGGATGCAGTTAAGTGCAGAGCATGCATAAAGGCTCGGGGAGGGCAAAAAACAGACCTACTGGAAGTTTGGGAAGGCTGGAAATGGGATGTTTCCAACCTCCAGAGACCCTCCAGAGCCTGGGGAGGCCATTCCCAGAGGCTCAAGGGGCCCTCCCAGAGGCTCCAGAGGCCCTTTCAGAGGCTCGAGGAAGGCCTCTGGAGCGCGGAGAGGGCAAAAATGCCTCCCACCATGGTGCAGGGGACCAACTAGGCCATGCCCACCATGGCCATACCCATCCAGAAACTGGGCCAAAAACTCCTTGCTAAAATGTTTGAAGCCCACCCCTGAAGGTTACCCATACTTTAATGTTGAAAAAGGTATTGGGTCCGCCTCTTCCTTTGTCTGGTCTTTCAAATGTAGTAGCCCAAAAGTAAATAACTTGTGATTCTGATTTTGCTCACAGCTACTTCTTACTGGCACCTAGAGTCGATTGCATTGTACCTATTTTGTCTCTGATATTTTCTCTTGCAACCTTTTAAATTACATCCATTTTGTCTCAGAAGGTAATTAGCTTTAAATACCAGGGCAAGATGGCCAAGATGTTGTTCTTGTTTTTCAATAGATACTAATGATTATGGGTTACTTCTGCCATTCCAAGAAAGAGGGAACTCTAAGATATAGTTAGGGGATCAGAATCATGAGATACCATCCCTTGGAAGCCTAGCTGAAGCAATAGTAGCTTCATTTCAGCTAATGCATTATTACTGTAAGCCTCTGCTTTTTATTTTTAACATAATTGGGTCTTTGTTATTTTGTCAGGAGTAAGCAAAATTTTGGTACTCAATGACTACACTTAGCAATTTTTGGAGAGCTGAGTTTATATGCTACTGTAAAACTCTGTGTATACTTGGGCTTTCATACCATATATGCAGCTGTTGATGAATTATATAGCTGATAATGGTAGACCTTTTGCTGTTTTCAGTGGGCCTTCAAACACACAAAAAAATTGAGACAATAACAGCAAGAAAATGTAGTTGCATACGCAGATATGGGTCACTCAGATTCCATAAATAAATTAAAAACACAGTAAGAACTATTTAGTGAAAGCCTAACTATATATATATGGTTTATGTATTTACAAATAGCCAAAAGGATAAAATTAGAGCTCAGAAAGGAAGGAGGTACATTAAATAAAAAAAGAATTTAAAATTATCATACAAAAACAAAACACATATTAGGAGGTATATATAAATCCTTACTTAGAGATGAAACAGAAACAATCTGAACCAAATCTAATGATAAATTGATTCCAAAGTTTGAGAAATACAAAAATGGGGATAATTATGGATGAATCCATAAAATTTACTCCAAGTTGTAACAGGAGAAAATTGATATATTTCATAGATGCTACACAATTTCATCAATTCATATCGAAGATGAACAAATCATACAATAATGAATTCTGGCAATGTCATGATACAGAAGGAAATGTTTATCTCATGTGATGGACTTGTAAAAGAATTCAAAAGTATTGGAGATATACGTAATATAATTTAATTTAAATTTGAAATGAGACAACAAGCTATTTTTATTAGATACAATCTCAGGAAAAACAACAACAAATATTATAATGAGATACTGTTTATGCTTACAGCAGTGAGAATAAACTTTTGTCAACACTAAAAGAAAACACAATTCTGTCAATATTTGACTGGGATCTTAAGACACGGTGATAGCAAAAAATAATACCTTACATACACAATTTAACTAAATTTAAGCAGGAATGGTTCCCATGCATACAACATAAGCACAATGGTAAATATAACCATCTACTATCTGGATTTTAAGAGAACCTGAATGCATAAAATCAGTACGATAAGCATGTTAAACATTTGCTTTGCTTATCACCAAGCCAGGGTTATCAGATTAACAGTTTTATATTTGTTAATTGAGGGGAAGTGAAGATATTATATAACTGTTTACAACTGTGATGAAGATGTGAAATCATTTTCTTAAAGGGATGGGGTTTTTAACTTTTTTTAACTTTTATTGTCTTTTCAAAAAAATTAATAAAATTATTATTTAAAAGTTTTTTTTTAAATAAAGGTGTAAATGGATAAAGTGGAGAGCACAAATTTGAAAGCTAAAAACATCAAAGAGAAAACATAATTGATGGAATTTAGAAAACAAGGTAAGTGTAACAGGAGATGGACCATATTACTTCTGAAAATGTTTTTTGAATTACAACAATATTCCATGATATGAATAATTAAACCTGGTCAGAATCAAACATTTTTAGGAATTAGAAGAGCATGTTATGTTCAACACGTTTAGAATATAAATGTGGGCTGCTTTTTCTCATTCTCTTTTCTATATTAGAAGCAATGAGATACACTGTGGTAACTTGTGGTAGTTACTTGTGGCAACTATCTGACTATTGGAAAAAAAACTTCTACTTACATTAGTTGGGAAAGTTGTTTTGGCCGGTGATATATGCTTCAAATTACTGCATTTTTGGTGTATAAGATGGACTTTCCCTTCCCCCCAAAGTGTCTGGAAATGTTTGTGTGTCTTATAGAGTAAATGTTGCCAAAGCCCCACCCACTGGCCCCCACCCTTTGGCCTCTTCCTCCCACCAATTTGCCTCCTTGCAGCAAACAGCTTGGTCAACTTCAGCACAGCCTGATTTAGCATGAGCAGCTGATTGGTGGTTGGATCGGCCTATAATACCAAGTATCAGCTGTTCCAGGCTATGGGAAACACCGCCCCCAATTGCCACTGCTGCCCATCGCTGCCACCACTCACTGCTGCTGCCTAATGCTGCCTCCACATGCCCCATTTTTTTTGCGTCCACAGGTCCCATTTTCAGCCTCTGCATGTCCCATTTGTGGCCTCCCTGTGTCCCATTTTCATCTTCTGTATGGCATATTTTTGGCCTGGTCCAGCTGGGAGGGATAGATGGCAGCAGCAATGATCTCCACCACCTGGAACAAGTCAAAATGGGGTGCACAGAGGCCAAAATTAGGGCACACAGAGGCCGAAAACAGAATGTAGAGAGACCAAAAATGGAGCACACAGAGGTGGCGATAGGTGGCGGCAGCAATGGGTGGTGATGGCAGTGATGGGCGGTGGCGATCCTTGCAGCCTAGAACAGGTGATAGGCAGTATTTCAAGAGGCCGATCCAACTGCCAATCGGCTGCTCATGCTAAATCAGGCTGTGCTATAGCTGGCCAGGTTGTTTGCTGTTTGATGCAAGGAGGCAAATTGCTGGGAGGCAGAGGTAGGGTTTTTTTTTTCTCTCCCCAAAAGTCTTATAGTCCAGAGTGCTTTATAGTATAGTAATTGTGCTGAAATTGAGAAATATAATGTAGGGACAATGAAGAAAAATATTTTCATAAGGCCATGGCCGTATTAACAGCTCTTGGAATAATTCTATTCAGCATCCATATATTTAATTAATTTAACTTGCTTTAATTTCTTTTAATTTGTTTCTATATTTTATGATGCACATCACTCAGAGTCATTGGTTGAGATGGGCAGCTAGATAAATCAAATACATCAATAAATAATAGCTTTTTTTCAAGTTGTACTACAATATACATATGTCTTTGTTTGATTGCATGCCCTTTCCTCTATTTTACATAATGTATTTGCTATGTGATATTTGCAACTTGAATGACCACTAGCAGGATGCCCTATGACTGGCTCAGATCCATGTCTGAAGAGTCCCAAGAAAGGAAAAATTGGTCATGTCTCCTTTGGATCTATGTACCGTAGAGTTGGAATCTCAGAACTGGAGATAGTAGTTGAGGTAGAGTCTGATCAATACAGACTACAATGAAACAATTACGTTTTGTGATTTGGAAACCATGGTAGCCTGAAATAGCATTTGCCCTTCAAAAGCAAAAGATGACTCATGGTAAGCTTGTGGTGAATTACATATACTATTCCCAAAGGTGCCTTTTCAAGAGGAAACTGACTTCCATTTTTTTTTCTTTTGAAGACATTTTGCTTCTTATCCAAAAAGTTTCTTCAGCTCTGACAGGATAATGGGGAATGGAAGGACTAACCAGTTTTTCAGGAGGCCAGTTGCCTCCTGAAAAAGCACCTTTGGGACAACCATGATCTGGATGACTGAGAATTTCTACAAACTATTCCCAAACTATATATCCTTCGTTCTATATCTCTGTGTCATGCATGGATTGTTATTTTGTAGTGATTGGAATCAAGGCCAAGAGGAATAATGTTAAGACATTCTGAGAAACATGGCAAGTAGAAATTGGCAGAAACATCTTACAAGTTCACATCTGGCTACACTTTCATTCCAAGGAATGCCTTGGAAATAAGGCATTATCATGCCTCATTGCATTGCTCTATCATGCATAGAGGAACATTGCATTGCAAGTTGTGCATACACAACTTTGGTTGGTGGTCTGTTAGTAGATTAAAAACTAAATTACAGCAATTAAAATACTTCAACTAGTTCTTAAATTTAAATTAAACTTGTATCTGGCCTCTCAGTAAAATAGCTGAGAGGCAAGAGATTCCCTTCCTTACCCAAGGACAGAGAAAATTCTCTTTGTTTTGAAGGACAATATTTTTGCAAAGCCTGAAAGAAACTTGACCTGGCATTAGAAGATCTGCCCTCTGTCTTCTATATCTCTGTGTCATGCATGGATTGTTATTTTGTAGTGATTGGAATCAAGGCCAAGAGGAATAATGTTAAGACATTCTGAGAAACATGGCCAGTAGAAATTGGCAGAAACATCTCACAAGTTCACATCTGGCTACACTTTCATTCCAAGGAATGCCTTGGAAATAAGGCATTATCATGCCTCATTGCATTGCTCTATCATGCATAGAGGAACATTGCGTTGCAAGTTGTGCATACACAACTTTGGTTGGTGGTCTGTTAGTAGATTAAAAACTAAATTACAGCAATTAAAATGCTTCAACTAGTTCTTAAATTTAAATTAAACTTGTATCTGGCCTCTCAGTAAAATAGCTGAGAGGCAAGAGATTCCCTTCCTTACCCAAGGACAGAGAAAATTCTCTTTGTTTTGAAGGACAATATTTTTGCAAAGCCTGAAAGAAACTTGACCTGGCATTAGAAGATCTGCCCTCTGTCTTCTATATCTCTGTGTCATGCATGGATTGTTATTTTGTAGTGATTGGAATCAAGGCCAAGAGGAATAATGTTAAGACATTCTGAGAAACATGGCCAGTAGAAATTGGCAGAAACATCTCACAAGTTCACATCTGGCTACACTTTCATTCCAAGGAATGCCTTGGAAATAAGGCATTATCATGCCTCATTGCATTGCTCTATCATGCATAGAGGAACATTGCGTTGCAAGTTGTGCATACACAACTTTGGTTGGTGGTCTGTTAGTAGATTAAAAACTAAATTACAGCAATTAAAATGCTTCAACTAGTTCTTAAATTTAAATTAAACTTGTATCTGGCCTCTCAGTAAAATAGCTGAGAGGCAAGAGATTCCCTTCCTTACCCAAGGACAGAGAAAATTCTCTTTGTTTTGAAGGACAATATTTTTGCAAAGCCTGAAAGAAACTTGACCTGGCATTAGAAGATCTGCCCTCTGTCTGCAGAAAATGTGACAACATAAGAAAGACTTATAATTGTAATCTTTTTATTAGTATTTTTAGAGAGAGAGAAAAGACTCATATATTCTAGATACCACAAGATAAAAGCTAAACATTCTTTTTTTTGGGAAGAAGGAGCTGATCTCTTATGGTTTGTATCATTATTCTGCTTAAATCACTATTTCACAGACATTGGACCTGGAGATCACCACTAGGGATCCGTTATTACAGATCCTAAATTAAGTTACAGATCCCTTATTAAGTTACCTAAAAGCATTCATACTTCTGCCATGGTTGTCCTGTTTTAATCAGCCTGCAGACTGTAGTAACACAATGGATTGTATCAGGTGATTTGTGAATATACTGCTATAAAGGCCCTTGTCAAAGGCAAATGTAGTAATAGCTCTATAGCTCATTTTGGCACAAGATATCATAACAAAACAAGCCACTTCTTAATGGCTCTATAACTATTGTCATGGTATGAAATAAGAGATATTCTACTTGTTGACAGTTCCACAAAGTGATGAAATCAAAGTCTAGATTAATAGAGTTTCTATAGACTTAAAAATTGTACTCGTACATATCATTGTATGTTATACTGCATTTATCTTACTATTTAAAATATAAAAAGATAAGATACGTTATAACTTAGGGATTTACACATGTTTACCCTGAATTAGAACGATCCACATACGCACACATATCACTTGTTCAACTTATATATTATTACATATTTAATATATGGTAGCATTTTCATGTACTATTACTACTTTATAAAATGTTCATATATATGCATATGTTTGGAGGAAAGTTTTAAAATGTCTGTATCTATTGTTATATGCATACCAGGGATGTGCAGACTTCAGAGTGCATAGGGTGAAACAAAGCTAGTCTAACAGATACGTTTCCATACTAATATTGCATTTTTGCAGAACTACTTGGGAATGTCCACCTTGTATTTCTCAATTGTGGTGTCCAAAACAAGACAGAGAGTTAACAGGAATTTTGTCTTTAAAAAAGCTGCTGGTGATCTGAGAAAAAAAAAATCCAGTATCTTGTTCCTGTTGTGGTCTGCTGGTGGCCTGTGAAGCTGGCATCAGAGTTGGACAGTGAGGAGTTGGGGAGGAGCACGGATGAGGGCTGTGTATCAGAGGCAGAGAGGGGGCCAGGGACATCAGGGAGTTATGTGTTGCCTCCAGAGTCTCCAATATCGGACATCAGCAGGGCAGAGGAACAGGGGTAGCAGTTCCCAGTGCACGTATGCGCAGAGCTGGCAGAAGGCAAGAATGGTTAAGACAAAAGGGATGACTCAGGAGTCAGACTTGGAAGTGATTGGCCCCTCCCATAGGACATAAAGTAGGAGCAAAGGCCTTTGCAGGAAGCCACTTTGTTCGTGCTGGTCGGTTTAAATTCTGAAGATCCATTTTGACTCTTTGCTCCATGTGGCCTTGCAAGCTAATTACCAATTAGGATTTTGGCAGCATTTCAAGGAAGATAAAGGTGGCTGCTTATCAGCCTTATCCCAAAAGACTTTGGCAGACTACTGTCGGACTCTTTACAAACTATTTGTGACTCATTACGGGCTGTGAATGAACATAATTCACAGCCTTTGAAATCAAAAGAGGTTTGGGTCAGAACTGTTCCAGAGTTTGTTTTGAACAATTTACATAGTATTTCTGGAAGTATTATCCTAAACTATCTCTCATAAAACCTGTTGACAGTGACCTCAACAAAAAGAAAAGTGTTCAGCAGAATTAACTATTTGGCCACCATATGGTAAAATGAAAATATTCATGTATAAGTAATTATTTTCCTATCCAAAAACTCTGCAACAGAAAGAGGAACTTCTCAGAAAAGTGCAGCTAAATATAAGCTCAAAGATCAGAACTATTCCAAACAATCATATTTACATAATAATGATTTATATCATACCTTTCAACAACAAATGAAAGCTTAAGACTAGTTTATACAGACTCTATTACTCTATTACTTTAAAAGGTTATACAAAAAAGGATCTCCTCATGTATGACATAATTTTCCATTTGTTAAAATTCCAAAATACCGTATTCAGAAAGTAATACTTCAGAAAGTATTTATTGATTTAGAAGATTTATATAGCTGTCCAACTCACAAATAACTAAACCAGACAGCTTAAGCATGGTTAAACATAAAATAATAACAAACACATAACGTTGCCTAATCTTTCTCGTATAAACTTGGAAATCAACTTAAGCAGAGGATCCAGTTTCTAAGAAAATCAACTATTTTGCCAGTTTTACCATTTGTGAACCTTTTCCTAATAACCATTACCATTCATGGTCCAATTCTCATAATTGTCCACATGGCTGCATTTTGGACTGGCTATGTGTCCAAATGCTCTTCATGGGCAGTTCCATGTAACCTGCATTACACTAATGTATTCATTGGATGATTATGGGGCGAGTAAACAAGTTTCCAGCCCAGGAATGGGTACAACTGAATGTACCATGCAAATGTCTTTTGGGCTGTAGTTGCTCCCTGAGCATGAACCATGAATCCAAGAGGAAACTTTGATTGTACAAGACTGAAAGTGGAATATTAACAGAGCCAGCCGCCCCCCCCTTCCAAAAAAGTCTACAGCCACTTAGCCTGCTTAGGATTGAATATCCTTTATTGACCCCATCCAAATCCATATAGCATCCAGACTTGGTACAGGACCTCACTAGGTTAATGTTAATTTCAAATCATTACATTTTCTTTCTAAGGTAAAGGTAAATGTTCCCCTCATACATATGTGCTAGTCACTTCCAACTCTAGGTGGTGATGTTCATATTTGTTTCAACGCTGAAGAGCCAGCGCTGTCCGAAGACATCTCTGTAGTCATGTGGCCGGCATGACTTAATGCCAAAGGTGCATTGAATGCTGTTACCTTCCCACCAAAGGTGGTTCCTTTTTTCCTACTTGCATTTTTACATGCTTTTGAACTGCTAGGTTGGCAGAAGCTGGGACAAGTAACGGGAGCTCACTCCCATTACATGGTGCTAGGGATTCGAACCGCCGAACTGCTGACTTTTTTGATCGACAAGTTCAGCGTCTTAGCCACTGAGCTACTGAGCATCTCTTTCTTTCTAAGAGTAAAGTTTATTTCAAGTTGAACTCAAATGCTGTTGTTTCTTGGGAGCAGTGTACAACTCACTTCTATATCTTTTTGACTTAGTCTAGCTCTTTTGACTTTTATCAGTTCTTGGTGTTTCATCAGCAGCATTGCCACTGTTAAACCATTGTTTAATTATTTCATCTTCTCTCCTAAATCTCACTTCCACTAAGCACTACAAAAGCCTGGAAGTTTAGGGAATGGGATTAATCTGTACTAGGTTAGTGTGATTTCCTATCTTGTAAATAATTCCTGTTTTTCAGAAGTTGTATGACTACAAGTATTGCCGTATAGAAAAGATATTGTTAAACTAAGTTAAGGTACAATTAGGAAATAATAATACTGCAACATATAAAATTATCTCTGCTCTAATTGATGTCCACATTCATTCCGCATTAAATAAAAACAGAAAGCAAGTGTCTCAACAAAGAATCCCTTAAATTACCGACAAGGAAATGAAGCTAAGGACAAAACAGAGCTGCCCAGTTGACTTTTCGACTCTGGCATGAACAGAGATGGCGTGTTATTTCCTGGTAATCTCTACTAGCATTTACCAATTCTTTATAACTGAACTTGAAATGTTGTTCTTGAAAAATCAAAAACAGGTTTTAATATGTGCAATGGTGCTACAGTTCATCAAAAGGTCAACTTTTTATTTTTATATTTCAGAGGAATGGTTTTATGTTACACTACATGCATTTACAATTTTCCAATGACAGCAACGTTTCTATGACTCGTCCACATTGAAGTTTTTAATATGGTCTGTGCTTTCATGTTTCATTTATTCAACATCGCACTTTTTATAATCCCATCACTGTATGCTAGATTTCAGAAATTCGCAGAATTTCAAGACAGTATGGCCCATCCAGTATATTTTAATCAGCATAAGACTGCTATTGCTGTGGTTATATTGAATTCTAAATATTCTTGCCATTCAAAATGTTTCTGTGCAATTCAAAATAACATTTCATGCATTTGATAAAAAGGATTGCTGTGGCTGAAAATATTATTCTATATCTGTTGGCTTCAAAGAAACTATACGAATTCCTCTTACGAAGAAATTTGCATGTGTGTGTGTGTGTGTGTGTGTGTGTGTGTGTGTGAATACTAGCAATAGCAGTAGCACTTGGACTTCTATACCACTTTACAGTGCTTTACAGCCCTCTCTAAGTGGTTTACAGAGTCAGCATATTGTCCCCAACAATCTGGGTTCTCATTTTACCCCACTTGGAAGGAAGGAAAGCTGAGTCAACCTTGAGCCTGATGAAATTTGAACTGCCAATTGGCAGGCAGCCTGCAGGCAGCATAACTAGCCTGCAGTAGTAATTTTGATTAGATATAGGGCACATGAACAACCCATGCTCATTCTATAATCTGCTTGATTGTATGTACTGTATGTGATCAATGGTTAAATAATTTTTGTGGAAGCTAGTTTGCTCCCAAGACTGATGCTCATTTCAAACTTTCTCCAATTTTTCATGTGTGAAAAAATTCTGGGCTGTAGAACACTTGTAGATCAGGTGGCAGTTTATAATCCTTTGGAGGGGTCCTCCTCCTCCTCCTCCTCCTCCTCCTCCTCCCCCTCCTCCTCCTCCCCCCCTCCTCCTCCTCCTCCATTTGGTAATATCTCAGGAATCTAAGCAGTCATTGAATAATTTGATCAGTGGTTTTGCAAGTGTTTATTCATTATATTTGTAAACTTTGGAGATAACTGCATTTACACTTGGGGCTTTGCTTGACTTTTCTAGTCTTATTTCATGAAGAACCTCATTTGTTTCAATTTTTGGCACTGTTGAGTATTCCTCTGAATGGTAACATTTTGTGATAGCTGCTTTTGAGGCAATGAAACTGGCACTCTTTTTCAATTTCTATTCTTTTGGTTGTAGTGACATTTATCATCTTTCTTGAAAGGTTTCAAGAGCCCTCTTTTCTGTTGCAGTTCTTTCTGACACTTTATGATGCTACCTTTTGCCTTTATTGCTTTTTATGAGTTTGTATAGTCTTCCTTTGCTTGTTGCTTTACTTTATGATTTAGCTCACACAGAGTAAACCTGTCAATTATATTCTCCCCTTTGAGTTCTTTTTCTTGTGCCATTTGTTATGTGTTTCAGCAAATGTCATAGTTAATTTTTGCAAGTTGCTCCAAGAGATATTTTAGTGTAACACTGAATTGCTGCTAAGATTATAGGAGAGAACCTAGAATTTGGTCTGGAAACACCAATTAAATTCATCACTTTGTTCTACGAGTCATTAGTATGTCTCTCTAAAGACATTGTCCCATGTCTTCTTTTGTATGTCCTTTAGCCTCTCTGCAAGTTATTTGTTATGATTTGGGTAGATGGTTCATCTTTGTAGCTTTCCAGACTTGGAGAAGGCATGGCTCTGCAGTTTCAAGCTCTACACCTTTTCCTCTTTTGTGGTAGAAGGTCTAGGTAGAAGATCTATATTTAGCTTTTTGCTAATGGACATTTGGCTTTTTTCACACAGAATTTGCCATTGACAGTTTTCTGCACCATCAGTAGATTGGTGCTCAGATATTCCCCTCCCCCCATGTACAGTATATAAGAATATGGGAATCAATTCTTCTAAAATGATACTTATCTTCTGTGTCCTCACCCCACTCACAAGGTTGTGAATGCTCCAACACTGGAACTTTTAAAAGAAGTTGTTGGATAAACATTTGTCTGAAGTGGTGTAGGGTTTCCTGCGTAGGTAGGGGGTTGGACTAGAAGGTTCACCCTCAAATGCATGCTCGACAAAAGTGTGCCACCGAAACCATGGCGAGAAAACCACAAGTTCGAAATTGCACCGACGAATGAGCGCAGAAGCGTGCCTACAACAGCACCTCTTCAACGAACAACTAATAACAACCGAATAACCCTAACCCTAACCCTAACCCTAACCCTAACCCTAACCCTAACCCTAACCCTAACCCTAAACCTAAACCTAAACCTAAACCTAAACCTAACCCTAACCCTAACCCTAACCCTAACCCTAACCCTAACCCTAACCCTAACCCTAACCCTAAACCTGACCCTAAACCTAACCCTAAACAGAACTCTAAACAGAACCCTGAACCTAACCCTTACCTTAACTTAAATCATGCTTTTTTGGGCGCTGTTTTGTCGGCGCGTTGTTGTGGGCGTGTTTATGATGTCATGGTTTTCTCGCCACGGTTTCGTCGGCGCGCTTTTGTTGTGTGCGGATTTGTCAGGTCATGGGACTAGAAGACCTCTAAGGTCCCTTCCAACTCTATTATTCTATTCTAAAGCATATAGTATGATCTCATCTGCAAGCATCATTTCACCATTCACAGCATTGTTAGACTCAAAGGAACAAGTAATAATCAGAACAATAATTGAAACTTGGTCCCAGTCAAGGGTTCTAATCTCCTCTTCCAAGCATTTAAATTTACTACTTCGTTCAGGTAAAAAAAAGTTATCTGCATGTCATTTGTATACATGGGAGAATGGAAGCGTTACACTTCTCATTTCAGAGCTTTTAAATGCACTCAAGATGCATCGAGAGAATCAAACAAAATATAGTTAAGCTCAGTGCACTAGCATCATTTTCTACAAACTGAGGCCTTAAACAAAATGAGTGTCTTGTCAAAAGCATGAGTGAACTAAATGAACTCATCTGTAGACCTTCTATCCTGCAGAAGCAGAAATAGACTAGCAAAAAAGATCAAAGACAAGTCGCTGCCTTGCCCTCTTCAAAAAGTATTGAGGGACATCAGTGACTACCCATTCCTACACCAGTAGGAAATTTTTAGAACTGTATTTTCAGCTCATCTGCAACTCTCCAGGTGATATTGTTTCAAAGAAGGTACCAGAAGCATGCCTGCCATGCTGATTCTCATAGCATGAGCTGAAAGAGTATGATTGAATTGGAATATTGGAATATTCTTTATTGGCCAAGTGTAATTGGATAAACAAGGAAATTGTTTCCAGTGCATAGACCCATGATGGCTAATCTATTGCATGAGCACCACATGTGACACATGTTGCCCTCTCTGCAGGCACATGAGCTATCGCCCCTGCTCAGCTCCACCACGCATGCACACATGCCTCCCACCGGCCATCTGATTTTCAGTTTTTTTCCATGCATGCGGGGGGGGGGATGGAGAGCATGTGCGTGGATGCTCACATTGCATTTTGGGGGTTTGGGCACATGTGCCCCCTTCACTCACTATTTTGGGCCTGATGGCCTCCTGAACCAACCTGGAAGCCCAAACTGGGTGCAGGGGCATGGGGCACATGCATGAGGGATGCACGTGCATGCACGGAGGGTTCTTGCATTACATTTTGGCGTTTTGTGCTGGCGCTTTGGACACTTGGTACCAAAAAGGATAGCCATCACTGGCATAGGCTGTCACTGTACATACAAATAATAAAGTGATCAGTCATAGATCATAAATCATAAGATACAAATAAGTGATAATCATAAGATACCAATAGGAGACAGTGGTAGGAAAGATAAAAATGATAATAGCAATACAGCCCTGTATAAGGATAAATATATTTAGATATAAGACAGTCCGGTGGGAATTAGGTTCTTGGAAGAACGATGGCATGGGGTGGGGGAAAACTATCTTTGTGTCTGGATGTTTTGGCATGTAATGCTCTATAAAAGCATCCTGAGGGGAGAAGTTGAAACAATTTATGTCCAGGATGTGTGGGATCTATAGATACAGGAGTTTCCATAAGTTATTCAGGAAATGTCTTTCTAGGTGATAATCAACATCTTGATCTGTATCCAGAAGACAGTGTTAATATTATATTCCATCACATGTAATCTATGGAATGTCTCGAAGGTGACAAAATGCTGATAGACTTGAATATTATTAACTTAATTGGAAGCTCTGGCTATGATTCAAGAAACTCAAGGGAAGAATGTAAAACATTAACAAAGAAAGAAAAGGAGACGGCAACTGATTCTTAAAGAACCCTGGATAGAAGAGACTGTAGTTTACTATGAAATACTTGAAAAGAGAAAGGGAAAAAAGATTCCAATCAATCAAGTTCACCAGCATTGATGCCCCCCCCCCAAGATTTAGGGCATGCTAAATGTTTTCCTTTATACACACTCTCACATACGCACACAAGCACAACCTTCTTTGGTCCTCTATGAGTTGCTAGGCAATGTGCATTCAGACTTTTGAAAAGTCTAACATTGCAGGGCTAATTAAAAGTCAAAACAAACCTTCAACTTACTCTTTTTCTGTTATTCCATGGCATCATTCTTCCATGAGGCTAATCATTTCAATAATATATCTGAAAATAGTCTGCAGTGACCAAATTCATGAAAGAGATCAAAGACTGCAGAGAATTCTTTGCTCTCTAAAAATAGGTAGCATGTTTTGCTAAATGTTTCTTTTTCAGCACATTACGGTATATAAGGATTATATATGCTGAAAAGTAAAGTATTAAAAACAAATCAAGGTTTTGGTAAAAGGAACAGGCATTGTTATATCTTTTGCTACAATTTCATATTAATAATGTTATTCTTAGAAAGTATCTAATAAGGAGTATGTGGATATGGATGACTTTTTTAAAAAAATGTAACAATATATTTTCTTATTTCCATAAACCAACAGTAGAGATTCTGTCATTATATTTGTACTATTTTCCACTATTATGAATACAGTTTTAATATTTTATACACATCCTGCAATATTTCCTTCCTTCCTTCCCTCCCTCCCTCTCAATATTCTTATTTTGCTTCTTGAATATCTCCCTTTTGTTTTCTCCCATTTTTTTTTCTTTACAAAAAAAAAAGCAAATCAAAATCAAAAGAAAATTGAAAATTCATAAAAATGGTGTGATCTTCATTTAGGACCTGTCACTTTTTCTGATGTCCAAGAATATAGTACAATACTTTCTTTATTATTACCTGTGAACAGAAGAGAACAAAAGCAAACACGGGCAGGGGAAGGAGAACATTATTTTTTCTCTGACTTTTTTCTTCTGTAGAACGGAGTTGGTTGCTTTTTCAAACTAAAAGTGTACTTCTTTCATTTCTCGTTTCCTGAGAAATCAAAGAAGATGGAATGTTCAAATCCCCCACTTCTCTTAACTCTCAAGTCTTTCAGCTATTTTGAACAGATGTCAGATATAAAGACTGCCTGCCTTCAGTTCAGATTTCTGTTGCCAAGTCTCGCGATCACTGTCCTAAACAGTTGATTATAATGTCAGCAGTCCAATTTGGAAGCTTTATAGAAGCAGCTGAACACTGCAGTTTCCTGAAGTATTAAAGAGCATTGCGTGCTCTTTTTCTCTACCTCTCCCTCCCTCTCCCCCTCTCTCAGTTGGCTTCTCAATAACACGAATTGGGGTAAGAGATTCTCTATTTACGTTGATCTCTATCAGCATAAGTTATAGTTACGCTTGAAATGTACAGAATTGCACTCTGCTAAAATGCTATGTTCTATCCATGTGTTGCTCTGCTCAGAATACCAACTTTATTTTGCAAATGGAAATGGAGAAACAAGAAAGCAGGCAGGTGTAGTGAACCATAGTATTATTCAATGGATTCTGGGCTAAGTAAATTAAACTGAACTTTAATAAAATCATTTATTAATTTAACCACTTTCTGAATTTAAATTGAGGTCACATTGCCTTGTATATAGATTTCTTGGTTGACTAAAGAGTTACAAGGAGAGGAAGCAATCACTGTGATCAATTTGCGTTGCTTGATTGAATGATAATAGTGAAGTATATTCTGCTTTACTTCCATGGAGTAAGGCTAAATGGAAACATATCTTTAAAAATAAACATATCTAAACTTGTGTTTCAGTTTGGATGTCATCTGAAAGAAACTTCCTAATTACTTTTAATCTTGTGAGAATTTGTTTTGAGTTGCTTTGGGTTAGCATGAGTCAATTTAGGGACACCTAAAGCTAACTTTTGATAGATAGATAGATAGATAGATAGATAGATAGATAGATAGATAGATAGATAGATAGATAGATAGATAGATAGATGGATCAAATTCCTATTGACAAATGTTTGACTTGCATACAAGTATATGCTAAGAGGCACACATGTGGACTTGCAGCGTGGTTTAACCTGAACTGCTAATCAGTGGAAAATTAAAATAGTTCAAAAATTGTTACATAGACCATTTGGTTTGTACAATATTATGACAGGTTCCAATATGTATAGTTAATAGCTAACATTGGCTGCCAGTCAGCACATTGCTATGTGTACTTGTGTGGTGTTCATATTAATAGAACATCAGCCTATGAACTTGACATGTTATTCTTTACTTTTCCTTTCTTTCTTTTTTTTCTTTTCAATGCTGATTCTTTCATTTAAGCACAGGGGTCTAAATATTTTGCTTGTAAATTCTGAATTTATGCAATTAAACAATAGGCATTCTATAGCTGTAGGAAGTAGCTGTACTTAACTGAATGTTAAGGTTCTCTCTGAAAGGAAAGTTTTGTTTTGTTTCAAATCTAGATTCAGTATTCAACATATGTACTTGTAAATAATCCCATTAAATTATATGTGGTTTAAATATAATGTAATGTAGAGAAGATGCAGATCAGTGTTTCAACATGTTTTCCCTCACCTTCTTAAGTAAGTTAAATTACTTTGATTAATGTCTTATACCAAGAAGCAGTTTTTAATTAAATGGGTAATTTAGATTTCAATCCAACTCTATACTTAGTGGGACTTGCTTCAATGTAGACAGGATCATCTCATATTTTTCCTTTCTAGTTTATATTATCATATTATAAGAGAAAAAATGGATTACAGTTTTGGTAAATCTAAGCATGTACAATTCAAATCAATATCTTCCAATTGTGAAGATAAGTACTTGTGTAGTTTATTGTAACACTGAACCCAATGTTAATATTAATAGAAATATGTAGCCTTGATTTTTGGATGGGGGAGGTATCTTGTTTTGCTTTATTTGTATCATGTCTGTACCCTCATCTAAGAGTAATCACTATCAAAATGCATAAAAAAATATTTCTAGGTAGGCATAAATAGAAGTGAGTTTCAACTTTAAAAAAAAAAGTTATGTATTTCTTTTTATTTTTTGGTAATTCATCCCCCATCCAATTTTTATTATCTAAATGCTTAGCACATTTTTTTTCTCAACCTGGTCAACTTAAAGAGGTGTGGACCTCAACTCCCAAAATTTCAGCAATGGGAGTTGAAGACTGGGAATTCTAGGAGTTGAGTTATTTCTTGAATTGAAGAATTATGGGAGTTGTACACACATCTTAAACCTGTCCATATGTTCACACATTTGTAAGTTGCCCAGGTTGAGAAAATATGGTTTAGCAGTTCTCCAAATCAATGATTTACCTTGTCTCTGTTACCTCTGCAGGCAAAGGCTGGGAAAGAACTAAATATCATTGTTCAATTTAACAGATGTGTATCTAAGAAAAAAAAGTCCTTCTTTAGATGTCACAAGATTATTCTATTCAAGATTGAAGAGCCGAGGTGGCGCAGTGGTTAAAGTGCTGTACTGCAGGCCACTTCAGCTGACTGTTATCTGCAGTTTGGCGGTTCAAATCTCACCGGCTCAGGGTTGATTCAGCCTTCCATCCTTCTGAGGTAGGTGAAATGAGGACCCAGACTGTGGGGGCGATATGCTGACTCTGTAAACCGCTTAGAGAGGGCTGAAAGCCCTATGAAGCGGTATATAAGTCTAACTGCTATTGCTATTGCTATAGTAACTCCCTCCATTAAATATCTATGGCTAGCTATAATTAAAGGGGCTATGTTTTAAAATGTACATATAAGAGAGAAAGAAAAAATACTAAAATTGAATGGTATAAATCAATACCATTCACCAATCATATACAGCAAACATATAATAGGATTCCAGAAAAAGCTTTCATGTAATTTAATCTCAGTTACATCTATTCTTAAATTTGCCACTCCATATTAATTGTCAGCCTGCTTAGTAGATCAGACCATTTTTTTTTACTATCAGTTCTGGGGGCATGGCTTTGAGGGCATGGTGTGGCTTTGTGGGCATGGCTTTGTGGGCGTGGCAGGGGAAGGATACTGCAAAATCCCCATTCTCTCCCCACTTCTGGAGGAAGGTTGCTGCAAAACCCCCATTCCCTCCCACCCCACTAACCTGCTTTCCAGTTACATTCTCCTGTGCAGGGCAACAAAAGAAGATAATCTGGGATGCTGGGAGGTAGCGCGGGGGGGGGGGGCAAGGCCAGCCTATTAGCCGATTCTCCAAACTACTCAAAATTTCTGCTACTGGTTCTCCAGAACCTGTCAGAACTGGTTGAATACCACCTCTGGATCAGACCAGGAATCAAGTCCACATGAAGGCTAAGACTATTATTTTAATTGAGATTGAATATAATACAGAATCTTAATGGTTTGATTATGCTGTGCTTTCTCCTTTTTATATTGTAGTGAATAAATGAAATCTTTTTCCAAAGTTATCTCATTGCTCTGGACTTTAAAAATATTTTAACCCCTTTTGCCTAGGTATCAGTTTCTGCACATTTTCATCAGAGGTGGGTTGCTCCTGGTTCAGCCCAGATCAGGTGAACTGGTAGCAGAGGTGGCGGGAGGCTCTGCCCACCCTCACGGATGCTTCTGCGCATGGACAGAAGCATCACACATGCACACAATCATACCCGAACCGGTAGTAAAAACAAAAATCACCAGTGATTTTCATCAAGGTCAACTTTCTTACTCTCTACTTAATAGAGACTTGCAGTTCTCTAGATTAAACTTGTCACAGTATTTCTCTGGACTTGCTAAATTGAAATAGCAAGAAAAATATGGAGAGTTAGATTTGAAAGTTCTTTGTTTGAATCAGCTCCCATCCTTCTCCCTATGATAAAGAACACAAGTAATAATTTCATATCAACCTATTCTGTTTGTTCAACAGCATGATCAACAGTAGCAAATTTTTGGCTCTCACATAATATTTTTTTTCCTAATATCTGCTGAAATGTGCTTTACCACAGAAATAGGATCAGGTCCTTTTTAAAAAAAAAATAATGCTGTGTTTGTCATGATTATTTGAGATGCCTTAAACATATTCTTTAAAATGGAAAAGGCAGGATAGGCTATTAAAAATCCATACATGTACCTTAAAGACTTCTTTCCCAGTCTTCAAAATAAACTCTGGTTTCATTAGTCAGAGCTGTTGATTTTGCAGAGCTCAAGATACAAGTAATCACATATTAAACAAGTTTCCAGACATTAGAAATCCCTCATGATTATACATGGGTCACTCTTACCCTTATTAAAGGATAGCATGACAAAAGAAAAACAAAATGTCTTTGCATTCAGTAATGAGAAAATTGGATATCATTTTTGTATCTGGCATTCTTGAAGTTGGTGTTTAATTCCATTTCCAGTAGACAAACATTTAAAAGTAATGGCAATGTTTATTCAGTTACTGCTGAATAATTTACAAAATATGCAATACAAAAATTAAATTAAATGAGTTGAAGTACAATCATGGCGAGGAATTTATATTGTAAAATAATAAAATAGGCAAATACAATAATGTGTATTAATATACTGTGCAGGGATATGTCTAAAAGAATAAAATGGAATAAAATGCACATCACCTAAAACAAAATATGTAGGATGATTGCAGAATTCCCATATAAAATCAGAATTCATACATAAATTGTAAGAGGTTATGCCTGGAACCAGTTATGGCTTATTTTCATTGCTGCAAAATTAAAATTGTCTATTGAACAAATAATGAGGGGAAGATCATTCACATAGGGGTTGAATGGCCTTCCTGGGAATTTACATATTTTGCAGGCAAAATATCAGTAGATCTAATATTTCTGTTAACGTTTACAGTGTAATTATATGTGACAAATGGATACAATCTTTTTTTCACCACGTAGCAGCTTCACTTGGTAAATGGGGTCTTGAGGATCAGCCTTACAGCAATACAGATGGTAAGATATTATATCTAGTTTTGGGGGAAAAATGATCTCCATGTCAGGAAAAGTTAGATCTGTAGGTATTTTGCTGATTCCCAAGTGCCCTTGCTTATCCAATTCTACAATACGGAGCAACCTATCATCATCTGCTTTATTCATCAGTGAGCAGATATTTGATTTGGCCAAACCTTGGAGAAATTAGGAATGCTGTGGAAAGCCTGTCACTTCTGTTATCTTGTTCCCTGGCAAGAGGCATCCATATCATGAGTGGGATTTACTTCCCTCCCTACCGGTTCACAAATGTGAGCATGTGTGCTCGATTGCTTTGCTCACATGTGCCTCATCTGTGCATGTGCACCACCTTCTGTGCATGCACAGAGCTTGTGCATTACGTTGGGGAGGGCGGAGCTTCCTGCAGCTGCCAGTACCAGTTCACCCAAACTGGAGAGAACCGGCTGAATATCACCTCTGATTGAATTGAATTGAATTGAATTGAATTATTTATTTATAGGCCGCCCTTTTCCCTGAGGGGACTCAGGGCGGCTTACAATCAAAAAAGGAAGGGGAGTGTAGGACAATACAAAAAAAGAAATGTGCACAAAGTAAATTAAACAATAAAACTCAACATTCACTCAACATTCGGGCGGGGCGAAATAAGATTATCCCCAGGCCTGACGGGTTAGCCAGTTCTTGAGGGCTGTGCGGAAGGCCTGGACGGTAGTGAGGGTACGAATCTCCACGGGGAGATTGTTCCATAGTGTCGGAGCCGCAACAGAGAAGGCTCTCCTCCGAGTAGTCGCCAGTCGGCACTGACTGGCGGATGGAATACGGAGGAGGCCAACTCTATGCGATCTGATGGGACGCAGGGAGGTAATTGGCAGAAGGCGGTCTCTCAAATAGCCAGATCCACTACCATGGAGCGCTTTATAGGTGGTGAGTAGGACCTTGAAGTGCACCCGGAGACCAACAGGTAGCCAGTGCAGCTCATGGAGGATCGGTGTTATGTGGGCGAACCGTGGTGCGCCCACGATCACTCGCGCGGCCGCATTCTGGACTAGCTGAAGTCTTCGGATGCTCTTCAAGGGCAGCCCCATGTAGAGCACATTACAGTATTCCAGCCTAGAGATCACAAGGGCTCGAGTGACTGTTGTGAGGGCCTCCCGATTCAGGTAGGGCCGCAACTGGCGCACCAGGCGAACCTGGGCAAATGCTGATCCATACTCCACCCGACACCAAGTTTGAGGATTCATCCATTCAAACCACATTTAAGTTAGTGGTGGGTTCTAGCCAGTACTGCCCGATACAGCCATACAGGTAGTAGCCAGGAGCAGCGGCCACCATACTGGTACGGTGGCTCGTTTGGCCCACCCACCCCTGCCTGCTTTCTATACCTGTTTTTAAAGCAACTGGCCAATTGTGTGCACAGTGTGCGCACCTCTGACAAGCAGCTGGGTGTCACAGAGGTGGTAAAGTGCACACGCATGTGTAGCACGTGTACACAACTAGAACGCCCGGCCCCGTGCACAGCATACCGGTAGCGATGGGGAGAGGAAACCACCACTGATTTAAGTATTTTTCACATTCCCTAGAGCAGTTCTATTATCCATCAGACTGAAAATAGGATAGTTAGGAGGGACCACATAGGTCTTCTAGTCCAACACTCTGCTTGAGCAGCAGACCCTACATCATTTCAGAAAAATTGTTGTCTCTTTTTGAAAACCTTCAGTGATGGAGCACCCACAATTTCTATGGCCTAGCTATTCCATTGGTTAGTTGCTCCCACCATTAGGAAATTTATCCTTAGTTCTAGGTTGCTTCTTTCTTTGGTTAGCTTCCACCATTGTTTCTTGTCTTGCTTTGGAAAATAGTTTCATCTTTGTAGGAGCCCCTCAAATATTGGAGCAAGGCTAGCATGTCTCCCCTAGTCTTTCTTTTCATTAGACTAGACATGCCCAATTCCTCTTTGAGTCTCCAGCCCCCTAATGATTTTTGTTGCTCTTCTCTGCACTCTTTCCAGAGTCTCAACATCCTTTTTTTCCTCATATGACCAGAACTAGATGCAGTATTCTAAGTGTGGTCTTAGTAAGGGTTTGTAAAGCGGTACATGAACTTCACATGATCTTGATTCTATCCCACTATTAAAGCATAACGGTCATGCATGCAGATGTTGTTCTTGTAAGATTCTCAATGAGTACAGTTTAAACATAATATTTCATATTTCTTTATGGAATGAAGAACATAAAATTTACTCTTCCTTTCAGTCCCTATCCTCGATATTTGGCTCCTATAGTGTGGCTTTTCATTTGCTCTTGCATTCAACTGAATCAGTGAAATATTGTCCCCAATAATCCTTCTCTGTCCTTCACTTCCTTTGATACTGTCATACACTTAGGAAACACTTAAAGGAAAAATGTTCCTATTTTCTATTCTCAGCTTTCAGAATCTTTGCTGGCAATGAGCGAAACAGCCCTTCAAGAGTTGTGCAGCTGTATTTTCCACTGAAATTAACTCTGCCCTTTTAAGGATAGAAGCATTACTCAAATGACTTGCGAACAGATTGTTTAAAATGACAGTAATGAGGACATAGAATACTTTCCTCCCCTCCTTTCCCGTATCTTTCTTTCAAGAGGAAATTACTCAAAATGTCTAAGTTACTGCATATTATTATGAAACTTTTTCCCTATGTTATATATTAAGGATATACAAATATGATTTTTAAACTATTATTTAAGTATCGACTCCCAAACTAGACATAAATTAGATACATTACTAAGCACAGTCAATAGGGATTATACATTAATGTATACACATCCACATATACATAAAAACACACATAGAGAGACAACCATTCCCACCAAACAAGTCACTGTGAACACATATGGATTTAAATACCCAAGCACCCTCTTCCTGGCAATAAACATTCCAAGCAAGTTCTTCTAAGAATCCTCTGGTTTTTTCTAATCAGCTTTTTCCATATTCAGAACACATATTCCCCATTTCAGCCAATTCAACATACAACTTTTGGTGATCAAAACCATGTCCACATTACAGGAAAAGGCATTGCATTGGGGGCACTGATCAAGAAGAGCTTGGAATTTATTTTATAGACATTTCATTCCCAAACTAGTTAACATCATCAATGGGGTTTGCTCTTATTTGATATACTAGACCTGTCAATGTTGGTGGGAGTGGTATTGTAGGTTTCTTGATTGTGTATTAGGGTATTGTGTGCTTCTTGATTGTTTATCTAATGTTAATCTAGGTGTTAATCTGTGTTTACCTAGGTGTTGATTGCTAGTGAGGAGGTGTTGCTATGTAACTATGCATCTTCCGATCAATTTTTATTTATCCACATTTGAGGCTATGTGAAGGGCTGCTCTAAATACATGTATGAAAGCCTATAGATAGATTATTTTAGGTATTTGTAGGTATTTATTGGGATTTATATGCCGCCCTTTTCCCTGAGGGGACTCAGGGCGGCTTACAACCACAAGGAAGGGGAGGTGCAAGGTCAAAACAAACAATATGTGAACAACAGAAAAATAATAAAACCCAACTTTCATTCAACAATCAAACACTCGGGCGGGTAATTAAGAGCCTATCCCCAGGCCTGCTGAGAGAGCCAGATCTTGAGGGCTGCGCGGAAGGTCTGGATAGTGGTGAGGGTGCGGATCTCCATGGGGAGCTCGTTCCACAGGGTCGGGGCAGCAACAGAAAAGGCTCTCCTCCGCGTGGTCGCCAGTCGGCATTGACTGGCAGATGGGATTCGGAGGAGGCCCAGTCTGTGCGATCTAATTGGTCGATTTAGGGAGGTAATCGGCAGAAGGCGGTCTCTCAAGTACCCAGATCCACTACCATGGAGTGCTTTAAAGATGGTCATCAGTATCCTGAAGCGCACCCGGAGACCAACAGGTAGCCAGTGCAGCTCGCGGAGGACAGGTGTAACATGGGCGAACCGTGGTGCGCCCACTATCACTCGCGCGGCTGCATTTTGGACTAACTGTAGTCGCCGGATGCACTTCAGGGGCAACCCCATGTAGAGCCCGTTGCAGTATTCCAGTCTAGAGATCACAAGGGCTCGAGTGACTGCCGTGAGAGCCCCCCGATCTAAGTAGGGCCGCAACTGACGGACCAGGCGAACCTGGGCAAATGCCCCCCTGGTCACAGCCGACAGCTGGTGATCAAAAGTCAGCTGTGGATCCAGGAGGACTCCTAAGTTGCGGACCCTATCTGAGGGGTATAAAATTTGACCCCCCAGCCTAAGCGTTGGTATATTAGCCAAATTATTGGGGGGGAAACACAACAGCCACTCGGTCTTATCCGGGTTGAGTACCAGTTTGTTAGCACTCATCCAGTTCTTAACGGCCTCCAGACCCTGGTTCATCACGTCCACCGCTTCATTGAGTTGGCACGGGGCGGACAAATACAATTGTGTATCGTCCGCATATTGGTGGTATTTTATCCCGTGCCTCCGAATGATCTCGCCCAGCGGTTTCATGTATATGTAAAATAGTAGGGGTGATAGGACCGAACCCTGGGGTACCCCACATGTTAGGGGCCTCAGGGACGATCTCTGCCCCCCAACTAACACCGACTGTGACCTGTCCGAGAGGTAGGAGGAGAACCACCGCAGAACAGTGCCTCCCACTCCCACCTCCCGCAGTCGTCGCAGAAGGATACCATGGTCGATGGTATCGAAAGCCGCTGAGAGGTCCAGGAGAACCAGGATGGACGCATAGCCTCCATCTCTGGCTCTCCAGAGATCATCGGTCAATGCGACCAAAGCGGTTTCTGTGCTGTAACCAGGCCTGAAGCCGGACTGGAAGGGGTCAAGATAACTAGCTTCCTCCAAGGCCCGTTGAAGCTGAAAGGCCACCACCTTCTCAACAACCTTCCCAATAAAGGGAAGGTTGGAGACAGGACGAAAGTTATTTAAAATGGCTGGATCTAACGATGGCTTCTTCAGGAGGGGTCTCACCACCGCCGTTTTAAGTACGGCGGGGAAGTGCCCCTCCCGAAGGGAGGCGGTGACAACCGCCTGGATCCAGCCATGTGTCACCTCCCTGCTGTTAGCCACCAGCCAGGAGGGACACGGGTCCAGAATACAAGTGGAGGTACTTACAGCTCGAATGGCCTTGTCCACATCCCCTGAGGCAACTTCCTGGAACTCAACCCAGAGCTGATGTAACAAATGATCCTCCTGCGTCTCAGCTGGATCTACTGCGGTGGAGTCCAGGTCCGATCGAAGCCGAGCTACTTTGTCCGCCAAGAATTGAGCATAGTCCTCAGCCCTACCCTGCAAGGGGTTTCCCGCCTCCCTCCTATTAAGGTAGATTATTTGTTTTATATTCTTATGTGATAAGTAGGAAGCACAGAATCATAGCATGTTAGATTTGGAAGAGAAGGTGGAGATCATCTACTCTAAATTCCTTTCCAGAACTTGTTTGGCACCACCAAAACCTACATGGTTTGCTATTTCCAAGCCAGTATGAAGTGAAGAAATGTGAATCAAGTAAAGCAGGCAGAAAGCACGCAAGCAAGCAAACAAATGAACAAACAAAATATTTATATTTATTCTATTTAATTCAAACATGTCATTATTGCCTCCCTTATGTCCAGAGATCTGATCATTATGACAGAGAAAGAATATAATCCATTAACAGGATACTTATATTTATTGAATAATTAAGGATAGAGTATATACTCTGTTTTCCCCAAAATAAGACCTACCCTGAAAATAATCCCTAGCCTGATTTTTAGCATGCTCCTAAAATAAGCCCTAGTTAAGGTCTTCACCAGTGGGGTGGTAGTGGCCAAAACTCAAGGTGGCAAGGGCATGGGGCCTATGGTATCCGGGAGCAGACACAGCTTGGATAGCACAGGTGAGTTGATTATCTGTCCAAACAGCAGGCCATGCGAGACATGGCAAAGCTGAGAGTTGGTGGATCAGAGCAGACGGGCGGCTGATGGAGGCTCATCTTTGCATGCCAGCATCGGCAGCAGATGAAGGCAGAGGTGTGTGTGAGAGAGGGGGGAAGACATGTGATCCCAATGCACCACATGGGCTGCAGGAAAGCTGAGAGATGTGAAGACGAGCCACCCATGGCCGACTACCCACTCCAACCCATCATCTCTTGGCTTGCCTGTTCTGTTGTGGCTGTGAGCAAGCAGAAGAAGTGGGCAGGTGATCGCATGTGGTCCTGCTGTTTGATCCACCATCATGAGGCAAGGCAGATGTCAGGGTGTGAATGGTCTGGCTATAGGGCCTTGAGGTAAGCCAGTGTGGGGACTGTGGGGAAGCTCCACCCCCCTCCCTCACAGTTACAGCACTGATATACCACACAGTCTCTTGCCCATTGTGGCTGTGAGCAAGCAGAAGAAGTGGGCCTCCTGTACATAGAAAAATAATAAGACACTCCCCAAAAATAAGCCCTAGTGCTTATTTTGGACCCCCCTCCAGTTCCCAAATATAAGACCCGATCTTATTTTGGGGGAAATACAAGTACACTTTTTGCATTACTTTCCCAGCCCAGAATCTATCTATCATCTATCTATCTATCTATCTATCTATCTATCTATCTATCTATCTATCTATCTATCTATCTATCTATCTATCTACCTACCTACCTACCTACCTACCTACCTACCTACCTACCTATCTATCTATATATCTCTATCTCTATCTCTATCTCTATCTCTATCTCTATCTCTATCTCTATCTCTATCTCTATCTCTATCTCTATCTCTATCTCTATCTCTATCTCTATCTCTATCTCTATCTCTATCTCTATCTCTATCTCTATCTCTATCTCTATCTCTATCTCTATCTCTATCTCTATCTCTATCTCTATATCTATATCTATATCTATATCTGTCTGTCTGTCTGTGTGTGTGTGTGTGTGTGTGTATATATATATATATATACTTTTTAAGCATATTTCTTACCTTGACATGACTGTCATGATTGAAGATTTTTCAATAATCAACTTTAAACATTTTATCAGATTATAGAATAAAATACAGAAATACAAAAGCAAATAAGAGGATACAGCGGGGAGGAAAAGGGGACAGGAGGGAGGGAAAAAAAGAAAAAAAGTGTTGACTTAAACTCCCTCTGTTACAGTAAGATTAACATCAGACCTCAACTTTTTACTTGTCCATAATAATATAAACTAGCCATTTCTATAACAACAAGATCTTTCAATAATCAGTAAAGCATTTAGTGACTTATTTTTGATATTGCTTGGCTTTCTCTGTATTGCATCAGCAATAATGCCTCATGTTCCTTGGCCTTTTCTAAAGAGAGGTTGAAAATTTAGTATTTTGTTCTCTGAGCTTTTGGGTTCATGTGGAAACGCCCAACCTTGGGGAATGAACCTCCAACCTTATCCTACACCCAAGCTACAGATATTCGCCACTAACACATGTAATATTTTCTGCAAGGCTCTAATCTTTGTTGAATAATCCCAAATGTGCATTATAGTGAAAATTATAAATAGCTATACACATTCCAAAATAAAAGTCATATTATATGATATTTGTAGCCATTAACTATTCCTTATAAACAAGTTTTCCAATTGCTGGAGCAAAGTTGTTTCAAGACTGTTAGAGTTCCAGAAATCACATTCTGAAAGCACACACAGATAATTGATTCAGCAGGATTCACTAACTTCTTTATATGCAAAACAACACATGAGTAAATGTACAATACCAAGAGTGGTTCTTCAGTTTCAAATCAGAGCAGCGGGTCCAGACTAGTTTCATTTCCAGCACAGAGCTTAATACAGACAAAGAGAACTGCCTCGATACAGGGCAGTGAAGCTAACCCTAAGCCCCACCCATGCACCTAGCTGTCTCCAGCAAATACTATTTCAGTTTCTAAACAGCCCTCATTGGCTGACTTAGTTGCTATTCCTATTCATTGGCTGACCTTGTTACCATGTCTCTGCCACTTATGAATATTCTGACAAAACTTAGTTCCCCTAAATTTTCCAGGATTTATTAGATTCCAGCATTTATCAAGAGCTCAGGAACAGTTTTCCAAGAATCATTTTCATACCTCTGCATCCTTTATTCTCAAACAAGCAGACCAGGATCACCTACAATTTAAGGAGGAGCTGGGCTTGTGATCTCAGTTTACATGGCAAAAGATCATCTGAGTGAAGATGCATATTTTCAGTTAGATTCCAGCAAGCTGGTGACTGATTGACAGTGACTGTGGGAGTATTCAGTTTGGTGCTCATAATGATGTGGTATTACAGGTGATGATTTTATTATATTTTCTTCACTTCCATTTGGTTATACCTTGTAAATAATGAAATTGAGACACTTTGCCTACTGGATTGTCTTTGAGGTGCATTCTCTTTGAGTACAGCTGTCAGTTAGTCTCTTGAGGCTACACAACACAGTTCCCCAATGCAGTGACTCACCGTGTTTCTGCGCCTGAAAGTTCTGCTTAAGCTCTTTCTTTTTTCTTTTATTTCAGAATTCATGATGCATACCAATGGGATGTGGAGCCACACAAAAATTATCATGTGGTTTCTTCTGTTCTGTATGTTTGTCAAGATGGTGTTCCCTGCTGGAGATGACACCATCATTGCTACTAAGAATGGAATGGTCAAAGGTATTAATTTACCTGTGCTTGGTGGAACAGTTACTGCATTTCTTGGGATTCCTTTTGCAACACCACCTATTGGTAGGCTACGTTTCAAAAAGCCAGAATCTCGAGAAGAATGGAAAGGAACTTGGGATGCAACCAAGTTTGCCAACTCTTGCTTTCAACTCCTAGATAATACTTTCCCTGGCTTTGAAGGATCAGAGATGTGGAATCCAAACACAAAACTTAGTGAAGACTGCCTTTATCTCAATGTATGGGTTCCTTCTCCCAAGCCTAAAAATGCATCAGTCATGGTATGGATTTTTGGAGGTGGCTTTCACAGTGGAACATCTTCACTCTCTGTTTATGATGGCAAGTTTCTAGCTCGTGTGGAAAGAGTCATTGTCGTATCAATGAATTATAGAGTAGGGCCTTTTGGATTCTTGGCTTTGCCAGGAAATGAAGGCGCCCCAGGAAATGTAGGTTTGTTTGATCAAAGGCTGGCACTTCAATGGATCCATGACAACATAGGAAACTTTGGAGGTAATTCTAAAAGTGTGACCTTGTTTGGAGAAAGTGCTGGAGCAGGATCTGTTAGCTTCCATCTTCTTTCTCCTCAAAGCTATCCTCTCTTCACGAGGGCGATCATGCAAAGTGGATCTGGGAATGCTCCTTGGGGTGTAATTCTACCATCTGAAGCAAGAAAAAGAACTCTAGCTCTAGCTGAACTCCTCCACTGTACTGGCAATGAAACTGAGATCATATTCTGTTTTCAAAACAAGGAACCCCAAGAGCTATTGGAGAAAGGAGAAGCTTCAACAATATACACAGGTCTTATACATTTGCAGTTTTGTCCCGTAGTTGATGGTGACTTTCTTGCTGATATACCAGAAATATTGCTGAAAAATGGACACTTTAAACAAACACAGATCTTGATGGGAGTAAACAAAGATGAAGGTACTACTATGCTTGTGTATGGTGCTCCTGGCTTCAGCAAAGATAACGACAGCATTATCAATGAAACAGAATTCCAGGCAGGTTTGAAAGTTGCTTTTCCACAATTAAATGAAATGGGATTGGAATCTATTGCTTTTCACTACACAGACTGGGAAGATGAGAAGAATATTTTCAATTATCGTGAGGCCATGGATGATATTATTGGGGATTACTATTTCACATGTCCTTCAGTAGAGTTCATAAAACAGTTTGCTTTGGCAGGGAACAATGCTTTTTTTTACTACTTTGAGCACCGATCTTCAAAACTTGCTTGGCCAGAATGGATGGGAGTTCCACATGGTTATGAAATTGAGTTCGTATTTGGATTACCTCTAGAGCGAAGAGTTACCGGTAATTATACTAAAGCAGAGGAAGCACTGAGCAGATCTATACTGAAGTATTGGGCAAATTTTGCAAAAACTGGGTAAGGGCTGTTTATTTTATAATACAGCAACGTTTCTTGTTATTTCTCTTCAGAAATGGAAAGTATTTTTAAGTGCCTGATTATAAGAATAACATATGGCTATTCCTGCTCCATTATTGATATTAATATAATTGTTCAAGGATACTGTCAGTGATGTTAAAAATAATATGGGATACTGATGTTGATATCAGTGGCAGAGTATAATATAGCAATGGAGAATCTGCTAGTTATTTCTCTAGACAAGATACTTCGCAATACTTTCAAAAGATGACAATGCTGGGTTAAATTATACTAAGACAGAATATGCTTTGGTATTATTAGTCATCTACTATCTTTCAAGGGAATTGAATTTTCATTTGTCATCACAACAGCTGGTGTAATTGATGGCCAGTGTTTCAAGTTACAAAGTATGACATTCCATGTGCTCTCAGCTTTTCTACCATCATGTTCTTTAAGATACAAAGAGGAAAATTTGAAAAGCAAGGAATTGTAGGAAATGACCTTTAGCATCAGGGCATTGAATTAATGTATTTTAAAAGTAAGAAAGAAACTATAACAAAGTAGAAATCCTGTGAACTGTCTTTTTGTCTGTCCATCCATCCACTCATCCACATATATTTCATGTTTTCAAATATGAGTGTAATAGCAAAGATTGGGTCATGTGAATATGTACCTTTAAGGAGCAATCTGAGAAACAGCCAATGATCAGTGAATGAATTCTTGAATTTATTACAACAAAGGTCTTCTGATAATTTTCTCAATAAGTATGTTATTGATATTCTTATTATTAATTTGTCTTAAAGTTAACTTTTTGCATGGTACAGAATAAAAATAAGAATAAAAATAATACATTAAAAAAAAGAAAGGCCAGAAATGTTTATAGTAGGAGTGAAATGTATCTAGATCAATTATATGAAACAGATAAAATTGCTTAGCATTTTCCTTCCTCTTTCAGATATAAAAATTCATGCAGAGAATACGCATTCATTTAGAAGCTGACATATCAATCAATTTCGATTTTCTCAAGTTTTTCCCCCCATTTCTATGTCAGTTTATAAGCTCTCTTTGAAAAGGAAATTAGAGAAAGCAGAATATGATTTATGAAATTCTTTCCAACTCCTTTATGAACAGTGACCATAGTATGAATTTCATGTTTGCATATCCACCTACATAATGTATGTAAGTGTGTATGTGTGTCCATGGGTGCCTGAGAACAAGAAAGAAAAGGAGACATGGGGGGGGGAGTGGGGGAGGCAGGGAGAATATTTTAGTCATGGTATATTCTATGTGTTGATCTCTCCTTCGGTGTTACTGCTCTTATTCCATGTTCTATCTATTTATATTGCACTGGGAAACACAGGTTGGCTGTATATACTCAGTTCTGGGTTTATAACCAGAAGAAGAAGGGGTTGCTCCTTTTATTGGGATGCACTGGGGATTTTTTCAGAAATCTTTTTTTTACCTATAGTCCCAAGTGAAAACAGTCCATTTTTAAATATGGCCTTTCTTTTGTTACTTTCTATTCCATGTACCCCAGAAATCTGGAACAGTTTTCAGAGATGTAATAGCACTTCCCCATTTGAAAATTATTTTGTACTGGACTTCTGAATAATAGGGGTATATAAACGTTCCCCATTATCATGGAAATGGAATGACTTGCTTTCAGAAGTTGTGGCTTTTCATCACTGGAGGCTTTCAAAAAGAGACTGGGCAATATTTATCTGAAATGATAGAGAGCAGGGGACTAGATTAGAAGACCTCCAAAGTCCTTTCCAACTCTACTATTCTATGTGATTTTTGTTTTTTAATATGTTTTCTTCCCATTTTCTGTCATTGGATTTCAATTTGGTTTTGGATTCTTATATGCTCTTGACTCAGAACTGACTTCTTGATTGACTGCTTACAACATCTGCTAATGTTGTAAAACAAGTCAGCTATCTATTCATTTGGAATATAGATCCCAGATATATTTTTTTCCTATTACCTGAATCAACCCTGAAAAGTTAAAATAAGCCATATCTTTAAAAAAAACTGATGGAAGATATAGGGATGAAAAGGAAGGGGAAAAAACCCTCTCTGACTGAAAAAGCTTTCCAGCAAAAATCATATGGTTACAGTAATTGGACAGATCACAAATGTTGATGATCATCTAGTCCAGCGATGGCAAACCTTTTTTTGGCTCGTGTGCCATAAGTGGGAGGAGCACAGGGGGGGGGCGTGTCGGGCATGCTGCACCCATAATGCAATGCACGACCTCCCAATGTGCATATGCGCACTACAGGTGTGACACCCCGCCCCCATTTTTGCATCCTTTTTTCATCCTCCCCAGGCTCTAGAGTCTTTATAGGAGCCTGGGGAGGGTGAAAAAAAGCCCTCTGCCGCCCCCACCCCACCCCCGGAGGCCCTCCAGAGGCTTCAGGGACCTTCGGGAGGCTTCCCTGAAGCCTCCGGAGGGCAAAAAAAGACCTTACAAGCAAACCAGAAGTGGGTCATTTTGAGTACTCCAGAGGCTTCAGGGACCTTCAGGAGGCTTCCCTGCAGCCTGCAGAGCACTTAAAATGATCCTTCGAGCAAACCAAAAGTCAGTTCCCAAACTTCCGGTTTGCTCATAGGGCTGGGGTTTTTTTTGCGCTCTGGAGGCTTCATGAGGGCCTCCTGGGGGGGGGGAATACTTTTTTCACCCTCCCCAGGCTTCTATAAAGCCTGGAGCCTGGGGAGGGTTTAAAAAAAGGCTTTAAAGAAGGGTGAACTCAGTTGGCCAGCGCACACATGTGCGCTGTCCAGCTAACAGGGCAGTACCTCACCTGCACTGACAAATGGCTCTGCGTGCCACCTGTGGCAAGTATGCCATAGGTTCGCCATCCCGGATCTAGTCCAACTCCTTGCTCAAGCAAGAAACTATCCAATTTCAGAGAAATGAAGTCTTGATTTTAAAACATACTTTGTATGTTTCCAGAGAATAAAAGAGATAGATGATTCCCCTACATATATGCAAACAAACCCGAGAAACATGAAAATTGTGTCCTTAACTAAATTGGCTTAGATCAAGAATAGAATAGTGTTCTATTTGATATTGATGGCCAAGGTAAACTTTGACGTTTACTGAAAATGGCTTGAATTTTCATTCCAACTTCTAATCAATTCAAACAAGTTGATAACTGTAAAACTTAAATGGAGGAGAGTTGGAAGAGAAAACTAATTCAGCCATGGGAGGATTGGTAGAGCTTTGAACTCTTAGATATCTCACACTTGAATGTTATGTAGAAATGCGAGAGAAAAAAATGAACATTAGTATTTCAGTAGTTAAGTCATCACTAAACCACTTCATTTGTTTTGTGCTATGCATTTTGCTGCAACATTTTAGCTTTACTTTTTACAGTACACTTCGGCCAAGAAAAGAACAGACACCCTCCCCTCACACATATAGAGAAACACATTTCAAAAACAGCACATACATTGTCTTACTCATGAAGGCAATCCAATTGTTGTTTGAATTATTGCTGAAATAGTTAGTAGGTAGTATTATTTCAAGCAAATACTGAGAAACTGCATTTTCTCGAGCCCTAAAGAATCGTAACTATTAATGGTAAATCCCACTTATGGGCACAAAAGAAGACGTGGTTTGCATCTTTCAGCATGAACCGTTGTTACTTACGACTTATTACTTATCAAAACAAGTTTTAATAATTAACATTTATTATTGTTTCAACATAATTTCCCAAACATTGCTGTTATGAATAAGTCTGAAATCTTCATAAAACAATGATTTTTTTTTTAAAAAATGCTCTATTTATTTTACTTAGGAAAATAATGTCTTAACGTCATCTACTAACTACATTTAGCTCAAAGAATTAACTTGATCTTTCTTGTGGTACTCTAACATATCCAAATTCTGGAGCATAAATCAGGGGAAGGAATGGAGCCCTATTTTTCCTTTCTTTTGCTATGAGAAAATCATAAATACTTATGGAATGATATGGAATAGGGGTTGGCAACCCACTGCTCTGGAGCTGCATGTGGCTCTTTTATCCCTCTGCTGCAGCTCCCTCTTGCTGGTCAGCTCCACAATTGCTAGGGCTTTCTGTTAGGACAGGTAGAGAAAAAATAATGCTGCACTAGGAGGAGACTCTATGGTGGGGGAGCTGGACTTCCTGTTGGCTCCAAAATTGAATGGGTGGCTTCCAGTTAGAACAATTATGACTCTTTGAGTGTTTAAGGTTGCCGACTCCTGGTATGGAATGTTCAAGATTAGAACATTTAAAAGAAAAGAGCATACCAGTTTTCACTGAACTGAGACAAGAGATGTTGAGGTATATGCCCTTAAGATAAGTTTTGACCTAATGGAATGATATTTGCAGCAGAAAAAAGGGATTCTCTATTGTCAATTACTTGAGAGATTATCAAACAAAATAAAACATATGTAATACAACTACTAGAAATTAGAATATGCAGAACACACAGTTAAACTTTCTGAAAATCTTTCTCTTCCATTCCTGAAACTTTTGCCCTCAGACAAAATAAAATTTGATGACAAGGATTTTTCTGGCTTGAGAGTCTTATTTTCCTTCTTCTCAACGAGTTTTAAATTGTTAGATTTATTGAAGAAATAATTTTATTTTTAAACATTTGTACACTTATTTATTATTTGCTTATTTGTTTACTTATTTTGCTGAGTGTCACCATTCTTCCCTTCAAAGACATTTTAATTCATTTATTCATTTACAGTTGTTTTATGTTACTCCAATCTCATGACTGTAGGCAGTTTGCAATGTAAATATTTCTTTTAAAAATAGTAATATAAAGAAAGCGGCAACAGCAAAACAAACAAACAATTGTGCATCCAAATTAATCCTTAGAAGTAAAAGTTAAGTAGGCTTTTGAATTAATAAACTCGAGAAACACATCCCACTTTAAGGAGTTTGAAAACAGCATGTCTTTATTCCATTCAGGATTTGGGATTTATGCCGTAGTGATACTTAGCTGAAGTAAATAAATATTACTTCTTACATTTCTTTTCATACTTCTATAACTAAAATAAATTAAGGTAGGCTACTCACAAGATAAGTGTTTTTCCTTTAAGATGAATATTTAATAACACCATCATATATGTGTTAGACCTAAACACATTTTTTTTTAGTTTTGAAGTTGATATTTTCTGCTTTAATGTTTGAACTGATTGAACATTGTGCACTTCTCATGTATGAAACTGAGTATGTCATCTTAATTGATTATATTGCTTCATATGCACTTCCCACCCACAAATGGCCATACTAGAGAAGCAAAAGAACAGAATTAGCACAGCTGCCCAAGCTCTGGAAATAACTATTGTGGCTCTGCTTCTACTCAAAATATCATTTCATTCATCCCAACAAAGCTTTGCATAACCTTTGGCAAGTTTGGTTAGATATTTTTTTTGTCCTACAAGATTTTTTCCTTAGATGAGTGAGTATACAATGTCAACACCAAGTGATTGATGCAATTTATGATGATAATAATGATGATGAACCCATTGTATATAAGAAACCAATATAAATGGTTGATGAAGTAAGATTCAGCTATGGCAATGAAAAAATGTTCTCTATCAAACTTGAATGACCTTTCTGAAATTCTTTGTCTCTAGATGATATGTTAATATACTGTGCTAAAGACCAGAGCTGTTTTAACAGAGATTTGATTTCAAAAGAGTTTTACCAATTTGTTGTTGTTAGTTGCAAAGTCATGTCCAACCCATTGTGATCCCATGGGCAACGTTCCTCCAGGCTTCCTTCCTGTCCTCTACCATCCTCTGGAGTCCATTTAAGCTCATGCCTACTGCTTCAGTGACTCCATCCATCCACCTCATTCTCTGTCGTCCCCTTCTTATTTTGCCCTCAATCTTTCCCAACATTAGGCTCTTCTCCAATGAGTCCTTCCTCATTATGGTGGCCAAAGTATGTGAGTTTCATCTTCAGGATCTGGCCTTCTAAAGAGAGTCAGGGTTGATCTCCTCTAGGACTGACTGGTTTGATCACCTTGCAGTCCAAGGGACTCACAGGAATCTTCTTCAGCACCATAGTTCAAAGGCTTCAATTCTTTGGTGCTCAGCCTTTCTCATGGTCCAACTTTTTCCACCAGTTGTATCAGAAATTAACTATTATCATTAATAATTATGAAAGGTTTGCATATGTTCATGTAAGTGTCTGCAGAAGTTCACTTTTGGAGACTGATAAAGTCACAGTATGTTAGCCAGATGAAAGCTCCTTAGTATTTCACTTTGACTTTGATTCAAAGCCCATTTTGGTTTTGGTAGATGTTATTATGAATATTAATCAAAGCATGTTTTCTTCTCTTGGCTCTGGTTTCCTCATGATTTATTTTAAATTCAGAGAGCCAGGATGACAGCTTGGTTCCTTACTTGGTTCCTTTTTTAAAACATAATTTTATCCTCATTTTTCTTCTTGACTTTTGGTGTTCTTCAAAAAGCCTTTGGAAGTGCATGAGTGACGGTAACTGGTACCATCAATCACCGTCATTGATACACTCAGCAAAACCCTTGTAAGGGGAATCTTTATTTATCACGGAGAAAATACTTGTCAACCCATTTCAAAAGTTGCTTAGGTTATGCCTTTTACATTACTTTAGTCATTATAATTATTCAGCACCATTTTCAAGATACAAGTGAAATTTATATTTCTTTTTTAAGATGCCCTGACAAAGGAATGAACAAATCAGATGCAAGGGGGGGGGAACATTTGAAGGAAGTTGACAATATATCGTTGCTAAGCCTCCAAAGAATTGCCTGAACCACAAGAATTGAAAATTTTCAAAAGCAAGCTCTCTTTGCAAATGTTAATTGGGTTCTGATCATTTCAGATCATTCTTATTTTATATTTTAAGAAATCTTTACATTTTCCTTTGAGATGGCCATGAAAAAGTATCAGGTGTTTGCTAACATTGTTTTAGACTTAGGTTTATCCTTTTTTGACTAGTTCTTTTCTTAGAGAACAAATACTAAGTTCCACTGAGTATCTTCAATGATGGACACTCAGAAGCCTCAATCAGACAACATACTTAGCCTAGTTGTTGAAGTAAATCAGAATGCTTTGACGTCTATCTAACCAAACAGAATGGACAAAGATATGGCCAGCAACATCTGCAATAAGCTATGATAACACCAAAATGACAGGTGCTACAAAACCGAGAGCTTTATTTGAAATAAAGTGGGGAGCCTGTAACCACATTTTTTTTCATAGTCCAAATTTCTCTTTGAACATATTTGCTAAAAAATATGTTGGTGGTGTTTTCTACCATTCTGAATCAAGAAACACATGCAGTGTAAAATATTGGAATTAGAATAACAGAGTTGAAAGGGACCTTAGAGGTTTTTTAGTCCAAGCCCCTGCCTAGACGGGGAACCCTATACCATTTCAAGCAAATGGTTATCCAACATCTTCTTAAAAACTTCCAGTGTTGGAGCATTTACAACTTCTGGAGGCAAGTTGTTCCACCGATTAATTGTTCTGTCAGGAAATTTCTCCTTAGTTCTAGGTTGCTTCTCTCCTTGATTAGTTTCCATCCATTGCTTCTTGTTCTTCCCTCTGGTTCTTTGGAGACTAGTTTGATTCCCTCTTTGTGGCAACCCTTTATATATCAGAATATTGCTATCATGTCACCCCTAGTCCTTCTTTTCATTAAAATAGACATGCCCAATTCCATCACGTGAAGTATTAATACCACTTTATAATGCCTTGGTAAGGCCACACTTGGAATACTGCATTCAGTTTTGGTCACCAAGATATAAAAAGATGTGGAGACTCTAGAAAGAGTGCAGAGAAGAGCAACAATAATGATTGGGGGACTGGAGGCTAAAACATATGAAGAATGGTTGCAGGAAGGGTATGTCTAGTTTAAGGGAAAAAGGGCTAGGGGAGACATAATAGCAGTGTTCCAATATCTCAGGGGTTGTCACAAAGAAGAGGGAGACAAACTATTTTCCAAAGCACATGAGGGTAGAATAAGAAGCAATGGGTGGAAACTAATCAAGTAGAGAAGCAACTTAGAACTAAGGAGAAATTTCCTGACAGAACAATTAATCAGTGGAACAACTTGCCTCCAGAAGTGGTGAATGCCCCAACACTGGAAGTCTTTAAGAAGATGTTGGATAGCCATTTGTCTGAAACAGTATAGGGTTTCCTGCCTAGGCAGGGGTTGGACTAGAAGACCTCCAAGGTCCCTTCCAATTCTGCTATTGTATTATATTATTGTATTAACTGCCCCAATGGGCTTCATGAATGGAGCAAGCAAAATGGTATAAGGTTTTCTGCCTAGGCAGGGGGTTGGACAAGAAGACATCCAAAGTCTCTCCAACTCTGCTATTCTATTCTATTCTATTCTATTCTATTCTGTTCTGTTCTGTTCTGTTCTGTTCTGTTCTGTTCTGTTCTGTTCTGTTCTGTTCTCTTCTGTTCCGTTCCGTTCCATTCCATTCCATTTTATTCCATTCTATTCTATTCCATTCCATTCCATTCCATTCTCTTTTTACAAGGACTTGGGATAGACAAATCAGGATGTTTGATGGTGTTACAGATATCATCACAGGATGGAAGCTGTTCTAAGCAAAGTTGCCTTCTGCAATTGACTGATGGCCAATTTGTCAATGCCTGTGGTGTTCAAATGGTACTCAGTTGGTTTGGAATTGTATCCAAGGCACCTATTACTATTGACACTACCCTTGCTTGCCTCTGCTGTAGTCATTCTATTTCTATTTGTAGGTCTTTGTATTTTGTTGTCTTCTCCAGTTCTTTCTGTTCTATTCTGTTGTCTCCAGACACTGCCATATCTACTATACAGACTTTTTTGTCTTTCTTATCAACAACTGTTAAGTCTGGGGTGTTATGTGGCAGGTGCATGTGTGTCTGGATTATTATTAATTTATTTTATTTATAAAATTTATTTATAAATTTATAAAATATTAAATTTGATAAAATATTATAATATGTAAATGTTAATTATTATTATTATATTTATTTATTTGCCTCTCATGTTGGTGTAAAATTACTCTGGGAGGCATATAGCATTAAAATCATAAAAGATACATATTTCCAAAACAATTAAAAAGGAAATTGCAATGCTGTAGTATACTGATTGTATTCTGGATGTATACTGATTGTAACTGAATCCAATAACCCAGGTCCATCCAAGAATTTTTTTTTGTGGGGGGGGAAAGCCAAGATAATGATAGCAAATGTGCAGTTGAAGCTCCTTTCCTCTGTGAGACATGTACAACGTAGTGGCATTAATACATGTATTACTCTACGTTTGCATGTGACACTTCATTTGTGCAAATATGACCACTTTTACTTTTTTTGACATTCTCCTACATGATTTCCCCTCTAACAACTTATTTATTCTTTAGCCTATTATTTAATTGGTATGGTTTAATTGACTTGACCTGTTTAACCATATATTGTATAATAAATCTGACTTTGCATAGCATACTATAGCATAAATCATGATTTATAAATTTAATCAATTAAGACCACACAGCTTACTGAAATGGAGGTGTGGTTATTGTAATCATGGCTGCTTTGCATAGGTTCCCCAACATTACCTCCATTATTCACTTCAGTATTATATGTTCCAGCACCATTTATAATTTGGGGGATGCTGCTTTGTTTTCCTTTCATTTGTGCTATTTTGTGGTAATTTGTACTTCATCCTGGCTAAAGCATCTATTCGTCAGTGCTTCAAGTACCTGTGCTTATGCCTAATTACTGGGATATTCAAAGCAGATAGCATTAATTTCAGTGAACTACACAGTTTTTATATTTTAGTTATATTTTTAAGTCTGCCTATTGTTTTACACCATCCCACGAAACATGACTGTCAGCAGCATGTGAAATTTTAAAAAGCTCATACAATGAACAATGTTTCTTTAAGAAAAAACTCTGCAATGAAATTTCACATTAATATTATTATTAAAAGTGTATGAAGGAGTATTAGATGTGACAAAGAATGTAACTATTTAATTAAATCAGTTGTGGCTCCCTCTTTCTGGAACATCATTCCCCCAGAGATTAGAATGGTCCACACTGTAATAGTCTTCCAGAAGCAGCTGAAGATCTGGTTCTGCTAGCGGGCCTGGGGAACTCAGAGTGGGATGGAGCTCATTAAATGGCTCATGTGATCTGTTGTCGCTGGTGGTGGGGGGAAAGTGGGGATGATTTTATTATATTTATCTGATTCTTTTATTAGGTTTATTGTTTTTTTATGTGGTTTTAAATTATGTAAGCCCCCTTGAGTTGCCATGGGCAAATAGGTGGCAATATAAACATAATAAATTAATATAATAAATCACCAATTTCTTGAAACCCCAGAGATGCATCTTTTCTGCCAGGATATCAAACTTCTAGAATATCATCGCCCCTGAGATGAGAGTGGTCCCATTCTTATTTTACTTCCATAAGTCCCTGAAAACCAGCCCTTATCACAGTCAGGTTTTGAGGGACTTTTGGAAAGATATCAAAGATGATGTCAGTGTCACCTCAGGGGCAATAATATCCCCGAAGGTGAATTTTAAAATAAAACCTGGAGAGACAACTCATTATGCCAAATCACACATCAACAGGCCCACTGTTCATAATAAGACTGTTAGTAATACTGACTTCAGAAATAATCTGAGCATTCATAAATTGTGTGTCCTGAATTTCTAATTTTATCCATTTAAAAATGCTTACTACAGTCACCCCCATAAATAATATCATTTGCTAATTTGAAAAAATCAAAAACTAATATAACTTTTTTTCATTGGCAGAAAGGTACATTTCCTGGGTCCTGGCAGAAAAGGTACATTTCCTAGGTATATAACTCCTTAGCAGAAGGGACCCATAGCATAGCTCATATGCCACAATTTCACATTGTTTTACAAGCTAAAATTCTTCTTTCTTTAGAAAGAAGATGCTTCCATGCATGGACAAAGGACAAATAATGGACTAAGGACAAAGAGATTAATTAAGGACAAACAGCTTCCATATTTCCAAGTGAAACATCACTAGATAAGTTTATTACACAAAATAGTTATGAATGATACCCATAATTGCAGAATAAAATATTTCCATCCTCTGCCTTTTATTTTAAACCTATCAATATGAAAACTCTAGAGAGACATGGCTTGTGTGCATGAATTAAATATAAAGTGATACAGATCTGCACAGAGAATCCTTGATATCATTTGATGAAATGATAAATGATTAGATGAAATAGAGAAATGTTCTGAATTTTAAAACAAAATCTGGAGAGGCAACTCATTATGCCAAATCACACATCAACAGGCCTTGATAACGATAGTAAAACTGACTTCAGAAATAATCTGAGCATTCATAAATTGTAAGTGTCCTGAATTCCTAATTTTATTCATTAAAAATGCTTACTATAATCCTGTGGACATCACCCCCATAAATAGTATCATTTGCTAATTTGAGGAAATCAAAAACTAATACTTTTTTCATTTGATTTTTTTCATAAAGTCAATGGGCTAGATTACATCAAAGGTCCCATTAAAATAACTGGAGGGGGAGAGATGCAACTAACACCCAGTAATAATAATGGATGTAGGACCGTGCAAGTAATGGGACACATGTGCATTTACCTATAGAAGTAAATTTATTTATTTATTAAATTATTATATTGTCCATCTAAGTCCATGAAGAAGCTCTGTGTGTCTTGGGCTTAAGTAAGCCTAAATGTATTGAATATGTTTCAATAAGATTTTGGTAGCATTATTATGTGTTGAATCAACAGACAAAAAATCAGGACTCAAATTCAAAGTTTTTCCAACTTTTGTTATGCTTTACTTTGTTTTAACTCTGGATTACTAAGAGGTTAGGCTTACTTATGGTCTAATGCCAGCTGTCAAGAAATTATATACAGCAGAAGAAAAAGTGATAAGAAAGTAAAACAATTAATAGGATTAAAATATACAAAGATGTAGAGAAAGTGATTATTTTTGTCCCATGACATGGAAGGATTAGACAAATGTAAATGTTTTTTTTTTAATGAAAATCCTAAGCCTGTCCAGCAATAACATTCACAAAGAATTTGGCTATCTAGCAAGATAATTTCTGCAGGAACATCTGCCACCAGGGTGTGAACTTTCTCCTTATCAGAACATCTAAGATGAGTTAGCAGCAAAGTATTTATTAAATCAGAATGCCAAGACACATAAAAACAGCAGAGCAATAAGAATACATCATTGCCCCTAACATATGAAGATATTTAATTCTTTGTAGGATGTTGTTGTATCTTCCAACAACTTGCTTAAATGGCAAACAACAATCTCAACAGGGAAAAGGCTGTCCAACACAGCATGTATAAGATGACAATTAGTTAGTTAGCAGGCATAAATGGTCTTCCATACAGCTTCTCCCCAGGTGACATGAGCGATTGTGGTCCAATTTTTCTGAAAATTAGAAATTTCAATTCCAAGTTGGCTCTCTTGAACTTAAATGAAACCAAATATTGAATTTAAGGAAATGTGGTCTAATAACACCCAAGATGATTGAAAACTATCCAAAAGAATAGAGCAAGACAGAGATCTCACTGAAGATCAGTTATGACAAAAGAGAACGATGACATAGCCTGAAATGATGTACCCCTAGAGAACAACTTCCAAAGAGCAAGATAAATAGTTTGATTTCAAAAGAACTTTCAATAAAGATTCTAAAAAAAATGAGGGGGGGGGATTGGACCATTTTAAGAAGTCTTGAATCTTTGTAAATACAAATCTGGAAACTGTAAAGGAAAAGGCTAATCACTTTATCTTTATAGATATTTATAACAGCAGGTGCATAAGTAATGCCTTTGCTGTATGGAAAAAGACAAAATTGAATTAGTGGCCTTATGGGTCCAATGAATGAAAACTATTATTTATTCCCTCCAGGTAGCGAACAACTGAAATATAATTCCCAGGACTTTAGTTTGTTCTACAGAGATTTTATTTCTTTTTCAGCAATAGATGCAGCTGTTAAGCATTTTGGAGAAAGCCACTATCTTTTTCACCGAATAACTGGCAATGAGTCCTTCCATTCTATAATATAAAGAAGGGAAATGAAGACTTCACCCCAAGTGTACTTGCATTGTGGAGAGGATTATAGTATCATCAGCATAAAGAGGTACTAAGGTGGAATTATTGGCCATTTAGGAGGATAGAATGGATTTATTTTCAAAGTTTGGACTACATTTTGAGTATAAAAGTTAATAAGATAAAAGTTTAAAATGAACAAATCTAATATACAACTTTGTTTCACTCCTTTTGGGATGGAGATTGGCATGGAAAGAAATTCAGGGTTATATATAGCTAGCATGAAAGTATTTTATCACAATTTCATGATCAAAAGTAGGAGTGCTCAATCAATAGAAGAAGCTGCCAGCTTTATCCAAAGCCTGTCTGTGAATTAAACTGAATCCTGACTTTAAATCAATAAAGGCAGTATATAGAACATCTCTTGGACAATTAGAATATTTTTTCCAGTAAATAGTATACTATTATGCAGTGCTGAGATATGAATTTCCCTGGATTAAATGTAATTTGATTCTCAGTCAAAATCTTATCTTCAGTCAAGTAGACTGTTTCCAATAAAGACAGCTTAGTTGCTAATTTTAAAGTAAAGTTTGCTAATTTTACATAGAAAACTGATGTAAAAAAATTATCCCATGGGTTGATAGCTCGTCCTGCTTCATATTTGATATGATCAAGTTTTAAATCTCTTTTTAGTTAGAATGACTGGAGAAAGTCTGTTCTGATCATAATCTAAATGACCTAACCCCAAAAGACAATAATTGAATGTGTGCATGAAGAGTCATCTTGTATTGTTCAGTTACACAAGGAATTATATAGTTGGCATTGAAGCTTCTAAGAGAGAAAGAAAAATCTATTTGCCTGAACTTGAAATCTCATGCAAAAGAAAAATTAAAATTGCCAAATGTATAATTAACACAAAAATAGAAGAAAAAAAGAGAAGAAAGCAAAGAGGAGGAAAAATGAAATAAATGCAAAGTATTTTTTCTAATGTGACAAAATATTGATCATCTCAGGCAAATTTTATCTTTTATTTTTTTGCCAAATTGACTAAATTAGTGGGCCAAATGAATGCCCTGGATGTAATGTACCAAGAGTTTTGTAAGACTTTTTTTTTTTTTTAAGAGAGCTTTTTTATTTTTCTTTAAAAAAAAACACAAACATGTCATCATTTGTCAATCATTAGGTTTTTTTTTGTGAGTTTTGTAAGACTTTTAATAAAGTTGGCTAAAGTCTCCTTATTGGAAAGATTGAACAATAGAGGATGGCTGAGTCCATGACCAGATGAATTTATAGATGATTAACTTAAAGATAGGTTCTAGGTACAAAAAAAAATCTTGATAAATTTGAAATTAGGTCCTATCCTTCAAATGGTGTTCAATGGTAATAAATATAAAATTCTACAATTAGTAGAATATATATATTCTAAGGATCCTGAAAATAACTGAATTAGCCCTAATCAGAAATGAACTCCACGGGAAAAGATTCCTACTAGACCAAACCAACCGGGACCTACTCACTCCTCACCTCAAACTCAGCAACAAAATGCACCCAGCACTCTGGGACAAATCCAAAGCCCTCTGGAAAGCCAAAACAAAAACATCCTACAAGAAAGACAAACACACCAACAAACCCCACAGACTAGGAAAAAAAAACAGAAGCCCAACCTCCCTCCACAGCAATTCATGAAACAAATAGTACACAACATATCAGACAGAACCCTCACCACAGCTGAAACCAATGTCCTTTCCAGAGGATTCAACTTTGCACTCGCCCCTAAATGCATCCCTACTGAAGACATATGCTGAGTTGAAGCTACACTCACCAGAATCAACCCAGATGAAGCCAATAAAATGAGACTTGCAGTCACCAAGATCTTTTTCTCCAGTAATCTACCCAGAAGCAACTTACAACAACAAGAAGAAAAAACACTCACCAACCTGAGGAAAGACAACAACATAATCATTCTCCCAGCAGACAAAGGTAATGCCACAGTGGTGATGAACATGTCTGACTACCAAGCCAAACTATCCAACCTACTCCAAGACCCCGCTTACAAATCTCTAAACACAGACCCCACCACTTACCTAGAAAAAACTACCAAATCAAAAATAAAAGCCTCTCTCATCAGTGAAGAGATCCAGCAAAGAATCATCCCCAGAGAGAAATCTTCCAGATGCCCCAAACTCTATGGCCTCCCCAAGATACACAAAGAAGGAACACCACTCAGACCCATAGACCCTGTAGCTCACCTCTACAGAATTTTGCCAAATTCCTCACCAAACAACTCCAATCCTATGCAGAATCCATCACCTCACATGTACAAAACTCACTCCACTTCATAGAAACAATAAAGAAACAAAACCTACAATGTAATATTATATTTGTGCTGATAAATAAATAAAGGGAGACTAGTATAGATCTATTTCAAGCTATTTAGCTCTCATCAGCTAGCCATACCCTTACTGGGAATGAGAGCTAAATAGCTTGAAATAGATCTATACTAGTCTCCCTTTATTTATTTATCAGCACAAATATAACAAATAAAAAAAAAGGCAACAATAAAAAAAATGGGTTCTGTCTGGATGGTCTCTTGTGACGAGCCGAAGGACAGGGAATGGAAGTAGTGATCTTCCTCCCATATTTGGGCATACCAGGGGTTGTAAAATATATATATATATATATATATATATATATGATGTTTATCCATTGTATTCAAAGAGGACCTTGACATCTAATCAGTTGTGGGCTTTCCACCATCTGTCCACAGCAGTGGTGGGTTGTAGGCGGTACGCCTTGGATACCATTCCGATACAGTGCTCTGGAGGGCCCACCCGTCCGCCTGAGCTCCTTACCAGTCTTTTAAGTCTTTGGTGCTTCCGAGCATGCGCACAGAGGCTCGCGGAGGCACTAAGACGCATGTGCATGCTGTGCACATCCATGTGGACGCCACTGGGCCCGTTCCAACCAAATGGGATCTGGAACCCACCACTGGTCCACAGGTGGCTGGTAAGGCCTATACATGCCCTATGTGTAGGCACCATTGTTACAGCATTTACAGCTCTAGATGTCTGAAGTGCTTGCTTCTTCTGTTTTCAAATGTATGGAAGCCTTGGTGAATCAATGTTTGCCAAAGCATAATCATTAAAGTCATCTCCCTTACTCGCTGTTGTCACTATATAGCAATAGCAGTTAGACTTATATACCGCTTCATAGGGCTTTCAACCCTCTCTAAGCGGTTTACAGAGTCAGCATATCGCCCCCACAGTCTGGGTCCTCATTTCACCCACCTCGGAAGGATGGAAGGCTGAGTCAACCTTGAGATTTGAACCGCTGAACTGCAGATAACAGTCAGCTGAAATGGCCTGCAGTACTGCACCCTAACCACTGCACCATCTTGGCTGAGGTCACAGATCTATTCTTCATGATACCCAAGGGTGGGACATGATCCAGTATGTGGAAACTTTGTACAATCAAACTTGAAAAAGATGGAATTTCCAGATTATGAGCATATTAAGTAGGGGCGGAGCCTGTTTCCTGGAGTTGTAGATGCTCAATCACCGGGAGTTTTCAAACAAAAATTCAACCTCTCATTTGACTGGATTGATTTGAGGAATTATTATTTAATTTTTAGGCTACTCACCTCACTATCCTAATAAATTCTTGAAGGCTTACAATGTATAGTCCTGCTTTAGACAGGGTTTGAACCAGAAGATCTCTCAGATCTATTATTCTATGTGTGCACAATGATGAATGAAAATACTCTGCAGAACTCTTAGTGAACTTTTGCTTAAGGGGGTAGCTTACTACTAGCTGCCAGACATCCAGAGTTTCTAAAGCCCTGGGGTTAGATTATTCTGTTTCCTTGACAAGCACTCTTTTACTAAAAGCTGAGAATGTCAGCCTCCTAACTGTACTTCTTCTTAGCTTGAATAAGATACAGAAGAATGGAAGCTTTATTACAGACATTCATCCAATGCTCAGTATGTCCAAATCCTGTCAGTATCTTGTGAAGTATTCTTTCATTAGAATGCTAGACACAGCAAGCTCTTTCCAATCCAGCAGACATAAATTAAGAGGACAAAAAACAGAAACATCTTTTTATGTTGGTGGCTCAACTCTTAAGTCCCCTCAAAAGTGAAATTCCTATCAATGTTGCAAAGTTAGAAGCACTTTGCTCTACAGTTAGAATTTAACAGTGGCTCAGCAAATAGCTGCATATCAGTCTTTAGAAAAGTTGGGAAGAGCTGTTTTGGCATTAGGGTGCTATGCCAGTGTATAGGGGAATGGAATAAGTAATATGGTGACCTCATTGTCTGGTCCAATGAACCAATTATGCATTAGAAATGATGGGCTTGTAGTATATTGTCAACATATCCTTTCTGCTGAAGACCTAGGGAGAACAATTGTATTAATACCTGAACACATCAACTCTGTTTTAAGATTTCTCTCTCAGCTCCACTCCCAATAGAATAGAATAGAATAGAATAGAATAGAATAGAATAGAATTATTTATTGGCCAAGTGTGATTGAACACACAAGGAATTTGTGTACATAAAAAGACAAGATACATTTGTCAAGAATCATAAGGTACAACACTTAATGATAGTCATAGGGTACAAATAAGAAATCAGGAAACAATATCAATATCAATTGATATTGTAAGGATACAAGCATCAAAGTTACAGTCCTGCAGGCATAAGTGGGAGGAGATGAGTGATAGGAATGATGAGAAGATTAATAGTAATAGTAATGCAATCTTAGTGAATAGTTTGACAGCGTTGAAGGAATTATTTGATTAGTAGAGTGATGCGTTTAGGAAAAAAACTGTTCTTGTGTCTAGTTGTTTTGGTGTGCAGTGCTCTATAGCGTTGTTTTGAGGGTAGGAGTTGGATGCCCATCACACATATGCAATTTTCAACAATGGTCATGGGAGTGGAGAACAGAGTTTAAAGTCAGCATGAAGAAGGTAGCCTGTAGTACTGTTTTCAAACACGTTTTTAAGCTCTACTATAAATACCCTGTTTTTATTTCATACTTAATAAAAATCTAGATTCTGTATAAATCCCGCAGAGACAGAATTTTTCTGATCCTTCTACCCCCTGCAAAAAATATTCTTAATCATGCAAGAATTCAGCTGATATAAACATTATTTACAAGAAAATGTGTACCTGAAGGCCATGACACTGTGCTTATTTTGGAAGGCATTGGTAAAATTATGGTTTTCATGCTTAGATATCATCGGAAAGAAGTTCCTCAAACAATCAGGCCCTGTACATGAAAACTTTTGTAGCACTTACGACAGTCAACCACTTGAACTGTACCCAGAAATCAATTGCTCTGACATTGTCTTCAGCAATATAGAGGACCTAGAGAAGAAATTTTGGTGAAATTCTTCATTAAAAGTAGTTATTTTTAAAAATGTCTGCATGATCATATAAAATAACAGATAAGAAAAAGAACAAAGACATCATAGGTTTCATCTGGAAAAAGGGCATATTCTAGAGTATTGAACACCTTATTACTAAAGGCTACTCCCCTCCAAAACTAACTTTGTACTGGCTACTTCTGGTAGAATCACATGAAATAATCTTCACCCCTTATAAGACAATTTTCACTACAATGACAAACCTCGTTCACTGCATAGAAGCAAGTTGGATTACTCAGTCATGGCATTATAACTATCATGCAAGTTTCATAATGCTTGTGTTCAATATGTAGATATCAGGAATCTGCTGATTGTAATCATCTCATGTGGAAGACAGTGCCAAAAGACAATCAAAGGGTTGTGATACTTTTAGTAAATACAGCTTACCCGTCTGTTTTTAACATCAATTAGACAGGAATTTGTTAGACGCAGGACCTTCCTTCTATATCTTTAGTTCTATTTGTTTTGCGTCTCAAAAGATCAGGAAAGCTTCAGTTATTTAAAAGTAAATGAAACTGTTCTATAATATGAAGCCCTAAGTTTACGTAAGCAACGTTGAACATGAAATTGGCTTATCTGCAGATGTCATGGGAACAGAAAGACATATTGATTCTGGAGTGGCACAAACCATATTTGTTGTGGAGGCCTACATTTGAGAACAAAATCTAAACCTCAATTTTTAAAGCTGATTTACTGGACAACCACACATTCCACTTTATCAGTTTGGATGAGATTAGAGCTATGGTTTATTGGAAACCAAGTATTATATATGTTATGGGTAACTGTCCACAAGTATTGACTTTTGGCCCACTGCAAATCATATTTTTAAAAAGACCTATTGGGTGAAGTTATTTTCAGTAGTCTTAATAATTTGTTCATAAAGAATAGTTGCATTTGGGCCTCTCTGTGTTACTACCTGCACCAGAATCAAAAGCAATGGTTACTGATGCCTGCTGGAATTAATCAATTGCAGTGGGTTGACAAATGGGATAACTATAAATACAGCTAAGAGATGACAGCAGCTGGAACTTTTCAAAAGCATTGAACTTAGGCTTCTCTTCTACATTTAAAAAAATCATAGTTTTTAGGAGAAATCACAGAAAAAAATCACTTAAGGATCTTGAAGATTGAATTAGAAAGGATGTGTATCTGTGCAAGTATCTGATCTATATATAGACAAGTGTAAGAGTTCTTGCATGACAAACGAGAGATAATATAATTTTTTGAAAAGGCTCAAATATGTTAAACATAAAAAACCACTTTCTTTTAAATGATACCGATAAAATTTTATTGTGTTCATTGACCAAAATCAAAACAAAACCCACAATCAATAGAATTAACAACACGAAACTCCCCCTAACAAGAATTATTAGCAACCATTTGTGGATAAAGCTTATGTATAATAAATTTAGAAATAAATAGAAAAATAAATTTATCCCTAATATTTAACAGACAGTGCTGATAAAAGATGTGCCTGGAAATTTAAATAAAGGGGGGTGGTGGATCAAATTGTGGTGAGTATCCCAGTAGAATTGGCAATAAAGAAGAGCATGGGTAGTGATTTCTGTGTCACTCATATCACAGGGACTTCATATAGGGTGTTTCTATATTTCCTCTGCACGACAGCTGTTGGGAGAGCATTAAACATAACTTCACCTTGCAATGAACAAGGACATATGTTTGATTTCGCAGTAACTAAGATTGTTGACTGAGCAGGTACAAAAATAGCCAAGGATATGATTGTGTCAGAATTTGTGGCAGTCTCTCATCTTAATTACAATTCAGTCTTTCTGTGTGCTCTGGTCACATAACCTGTCAGAGTTTGTTGCAGCAATCAAATCCAGAAAGCACACACAGCACACAACTGATTCAGTAAGATTCAATAACTTCTTTATATACATAATAACACATGAGACATATATACAATACCAAGAGTGGTTCTTCCAACGTGGTAAAGAGGAGATATAAATGTTCAGTTTCAGTTCAGCAGCAGACTAGTTTAAGTTCTCAGCACAGAAACAGAGCTACAGAGCTAAGCCACGCCCAGGCTCCAAAGTGTTTCAGTTCCCATTGGCTGACCTTGTTGCTATACCCTATTCCAAATCATGAATGTACTCTGAGAGATTGAAGCCTGGAAATGGGTCCTTTGTCAGTCAACAGTGCTGATTTGCCACCAGCTTACCAGATACTTAAAAGCCCAGGACTTGGCAGCATACAGAAACAACAGCTAATGGCTTAACAGCTGGCAATCAGCACCCCAATCAACAAATAAAAAGCCACACATAACCAAGCACTACATATAGGTAAATTCTACATGTAGAATAGTCCAATGCACACATTCTCGTAGACAGAAATTTCCTGGGGTTCCAGCAATAGTTCAAAAGCTGTGATCAACCCAGATGGGATCCTGCAATATTATCCTGGGACATGCATATTTGCCTTTATCCATGATTAAACATAAAGCTTTCCTAAATTTGAGGGCTGTGATATGATATAAATATGAGGTTGGCTTAACCATGAACATTTGCTTATTTCCATTTATATCATGAGAAAAATCAGCAATTTCTGTTCGACCTTTCATATCTAAGATCCTTTGCCTTAGTATTGATCTGGTTTGATCTAACATTAAGATGGCATCACTGGGGAAACCATAGAGGATCAGTTTCTTTCGGATTATTTTCCTCCTGGAAGATTTATAGTTGTCTGATAATATTAGACAATCAGTTTGCTAGGGTTGTGATGGACTTTCAACCAGTAAATAAAGATAAATACAGGAAGTTTATAAAGCTTGTTATGGAATGGTTAGGGTAATGTGTGTGTGTGTGTGTGTGTGTGTGTGTGTGTGTGTGTGTTGTATTTGTGCTGATAAATAAATAAAGGGAGACTAATATAGATCTATTTCAAGTTATTTAGCTCTCATCAGCTAGCCATACCGTTACTGGGATTCAAACCTGGGCAGTTTTTACATATTAGGCAGTTGTATTAGTGTTTAATCACAAGCTCTTCTCCCTTATCAGCTGAGCCAAGGAAATGATTAAGTGTTATATCAAAATGTCAGGTTCAGAGCCTCACCACTGTTATCATGAAAAGGAAAAAAAAATGTAAAAGGAAAAAAGCAAGAGCCGAGATCAGACTGAGCTAGTTGTTGCCAGAGTCACCATGGATGACACTGCTTAGTGCTTAACTGTTTAAAAAAGTCTCTAAAAAAGTGCCCTCTACAGGAGGAGGCAGGAGACCGACGTGCCTCATCTAGTCTGACTTTAGGCGTTTTATGATCACTCGAGCAGAGTTAAGCAAGGGTTAAAAGCCTAACAATTCCTGATGTAGGTGAGGCATGTCGTTGTATATATATATGGGAGGGATGTGGTGGCTCAGTGTCTAAGATGCTGAACTTGTCAATTAGAAAGATTGGCAGTTCAGTGGTTCAAATCCCTAGCGCCGCATAATGGACTAAGCTCCCATTACTTGTCCCAGCTTCTGTCAACCTAGCAGTTAAAAAGCATATTAAAAATGCAAGTAGAAAAATAGGAACCACCTTTGGTGGGAAAGTAATAGGGTTCTGTGTACCTTTGACATTTAGTCATGCTGGCTCTTCAGCTTTGAAACGGAGATGAGCACCCCTCCCCCACAGAGTCGGGAACAACTAGCACATATGTGCGAGGGAAACCTTTTCCTTTATCTATACCTATACATACATACATACATACATACATACATACATACATACATACATACATACAGTGCATATATATATTCTCATTCTTTTCTAAAAATGTTTAGAATCATTTTCTGCAGAGTGATATCAATGCCTGTTATTAAAGAACATTCCTATCTGTAAATTTCAATTTAGAATGTCATGCTTTATTTCAAATCCAGGAGATGCTTGAATGACTTCTGACATTACTATTACTGTTCTGATCTTGAACTGAAGTTCTAGTCAGCTCTGTTTAACTCACTATTCTCAAGAGCCACAGACACACATGCAGTTAAACGGGTTTCACAAGTTAATCAATGCAGAATTAGCATAAAATGAGAAGTGGAGAAACTTAGGAATTATCATGCCAGATCAGATTAACGGATATTTTAGATAAGTAATATGAGTTTATAAATTTCCAGTGGGATTCCAGTTATAAACTTGGAGCAAAGGAAGTAATTGTACCATTTATTAAACAGGTTGTAGTATATTTCATCTTCTGCTACTTCTCAGTACACCTTCCTTTCAGAATTGGTGTATGCATGCATACTTACTAAGAGAAAGGAAAGAGGAAAGTAATTCTTTCTTAATATACATAATATTGAAATCACTAATTTGCATATCATCCTTTTTCAATCTCTAACTTTTGATAAATGATTAAGACTGCCCAAAACTCTAAACTATCAAAATTGAAAGCCAACATAGTCAACAGTTTGGGAGTTACTGACAATAGGTTGGAGAACAGCTGCTTATATAATTATTTTATTTCAGAATTATCCAAAAACAGTGCTAAATAATAAACCAAAGCCATACTTCTATGTATTATTCTTGTCAAAGTATTAAAATTTATTTATTTATTTATTTGCAACTGCAAAACCCTGTAATGCATTTCATTAGATCTAAAGTTTTTAAGGTTATATTTTAAGGATAAGGAAAAAAACATTTTGAATTCAAATATTGAAATACAATTTTAAACAGCTGTTTGAAATACTTCTGGAGTTGTTTTGAATTTGAAAGAGTGTTTCAAGCTCAAAACATTTTGAATTTGGAATATTGGGCACACGTCTATTGTATTTCCACTTCGTTTCTATGATTGATGTCATGAAGAGCTCCTAATTATTCAGAGACTTCTTCCCCAGGCTTCAATTTATTTTTCAGTCTTGAACTACACACAAGAGACTGTCCTTAGAGAAGTCTTTGTGAGGTAAAATAATGTTGCAAGATTGACTGGGACAAAGTAGTTTGAACCATCACATTCTTTTCATGCCTGGAATTCAGTCGCCCTCTTCATAATTCCTTTTCAACAAAGAGAGCAATAGTAAGTAGACAATTGTTTTTCATGATTGATACTAGACTTATGAGCCTCCTGGAATTCAAGTGAAGTCATTCATTCACCAAATTAGTGAGTACTACTATTCTTAGCATGGAGAAGACCATATTTTATCTTCTTTGTATTTATCTGAAAAAGGTGAGCATCCTGTGAGGAAACAGACAGAAGTTGCACTCTTAACTCGCTGTCAAAACAAGAATGGAATGCAAAGAAATTAAACCCCAAGTTTTCAGAGCCATGTTTTTTTTCAAATCCCCAGCTTTAATAGAAGTCTCAAGTCACTTGTTTTCTGACAGGTCCTCCTAATTTCTTGGTTGTTTTTCCATCTAATGTATGGTTTTTAAATTATTATTACCAAGATTTCTCTGCCACTCCACTCCATCTGGGTCTGAGCAGGCTACAACAAAAAGATAAAAATAACCTTATCAGGACATACCCAACCTTAATACTCCCAAAATGGTCTCTTTACTAGAGCCAACTTTCATTTCTCTGCATAAGCTCATCAGGTTGATGGTACTTTGGGTACATGAAGACAAGCTATTTCACAGGAAGGAAGCCTCTCTTATGAAGGCTGACTACAGGATCCTTGCAGATGGAACTCCACAGGGAATGGGACCATCAGCAGGAGGATCCTGATCTTATAAGATAGAGATATTTATTTCACAGTAGGTGGTCTAGGAGATAACCATCCCTGAGCCATGTGGAGGTTTAAAGTTGGTAACGAGCATCTTGAATTGTTCTAGAGGCCAACTAGTAGCTAGATCAGCTTCAAGAAGAAGGGTGAATTCTCTGAAATGTTACCCAACTTTTACCTTGAGCATGGTTTAATCATATGATACTTTTTAAAAAATTTCTATGATTAGCAAAGTATACCCTGCTTATGTTCACTACACAGGAAGATTCCAATGCATAAATTGCCCATACAACAGACCACTATTTGCATATTGTAGCCTTTTTGTTTGTTTCCTGTACAGTCTCAGCCAAGTAGAATAAAATATGATATTCAATAGGTTGTGAGAGGAAGACTGGGAGGCATTTTGAGCTCTGAAGGTTTCAAGGTTGTTCACATCACATTACAGCCTCGTCTTAGCATTCTCCAGCAGTCATAAAAGCTTTTCGGAGGCTTCCAAGGGTGCATTGGAAAGAAACCCTTTGTGATGCTTCCAGTAGCTCTTTTCACAGCTCCCTTCAAAATTATACTGTGCCATTTTTGCAGGACATAATGGAGGCCTCATCAACAATATAGCTGCACAGATGATAGGAAAGGTTTTCATAGGGGAAGTTAATCTGAACATGGAACATTGGTGAGAATAAGCTCTGGAGCAGACAAAATTGATATGAGGCATATTTTGAGTTTTCTCCATTCCATCCCCAGCAATTTCAAATCCCCATGTTTGAAATTCAACACAAATGTTAAATGAAACCACACGTAAAATTAGATAGTTACTTTCCACTGTTATATTTGAATCCTTGCTGTGAAGAGCTGTTACAGGTGTCCTACCTGTAGCTATAACAAAAACAACTGGTGTCTTTTGTAAAATAAACAACATCACTGGGTATTTACCAGTGTCACACTGTTTAGTTACGGCATCTTTATTCTTTTCAAATATGACAATCCAGCCCTCGTATATATCAGACAATTTACCTCATGAAAAGGCTTCTTTTCTTCAGCTGAACATGGATTTCAAATCCAATTCCCTTTTTCTTATCAAGGTCTTCCAGTAGGTAAATGTAGCATTCATTAAGAACTCTGCCACTCTAGATGAGGGGGAGAAAAACCTTTGAAGTAAACATTTACAGTTCTCCAAATGTTCTTCAAATGGCCAATCATGATCTTTTCCTTTTAGGTAGGTAAACAATCTTAAACCCTTCCTGTCCTCAGAAAGAGGTAGCTTTTCTTTGCCAGCTTTCCTGGCTCGATACCATGGAGAAGAATACCAAATTACTAAGTTCAGTTCTGCACATTCAAGTCTTTTTATTACATTGCCCTCTCTGAATGTCATTAGATAGCATTCATAAAGTTCTGCAAACCACTTTCAGGGAAGCTTTTGTGGTTCTTGTTTTTAAGCCTTTATTTTGTGATTTGATTATGCACCTGCTTTCTAAAAAGTTTCCTCCTGAAAACTGGAATGCAGGTTTTAAAATGCAAGTCCTCATTTTCCTCATTTGTTTTATTTATGCACACAGAGCTAGAAGTATCTCTTTTACATCTCAGTCACCATTCATATACAGTCTACTAATTCCTTCTAAACTGGAGATATACAAGTATCACCCCGCAGTATGCATTTCAAGCATGCACTTTATTGTTGTTGCTATTATTTATTTATTAAATGTATATATATTTCATCTTACTATCTGACTATTCTTACCACTATTGTAAAAGCAAAATACAAACATAACCTTACAATTAGGTAAAGGTTCCCCCGCACATGCGTGCTAGTTATTTCAGGCTGTAGGGGAAGTGCTAATCTTTGTTTCTAAGCTGAAGAGCTAGCGCTGTCTGAATACATTTCAGTGGTCACGTGGTTGGCATGACTCAATGCCGAAGGTGCATGGAGCAAAGTGCTCCCTATTTTTCTACTTGCATTTTTTAATGTGCTTTCAAAGTGCTAGATTGGCAGAAGCTGAGACAAGTAATGTGAGCTCACTCAGTTACGCAGCACTGGGGATTCGAATCACTGAACTTCTGATCAACAAGCTTAGTGTCTTACCCACTGAGCCACCGTGTCCCTTACATTACAATTAGCTGAAATTAGGCTTCCGGGGAGTGGCCTGTCGCCGGTCGGCAGCTTAACAGAGCTGCCCCCAGAATTCAGGATCGTTATCTACTCAATATCAAGAAGATAACTCTTTTTTCAGACAAGAAAAAAGCAGTGAGGAATCTCAGCTGGTAAGAATCTTCTTTGAAGTTCACAGTTTGTTTCTTTGTGAGCTGTGGACGGAGGGGGAGGGTCAACCCAAAGCTGAGTCATTCAACTCCGACCTGAACTTCGCAGCTGTTATTCACAGCACGAGACAGGATCCCCTCCCCCTCAGGACAATCTTTAGAAAAGAGACTATTAAAAATCAATACGAGCAAAGACCAACTTGTGAACTTTTAAACCTTTCTCTATCTGAAATACCAGCTTCAATGTTATAAAAACCTCTTTTGCTTAATTGTCTTCAAAATGGCGTTTACAGCTTCTGCATCTGTTATCTCCGGCTTCCTGCTACAGAAGTAAAGAAATAATCTCTTATAATTTAATTAGAGCTACTCCCTTAAAGCTTTCAAGACTCTTTGTTGATTCAGACACATTCCAAACATTCTAAACGGACTTTCTCTTTTGAAATCCTCCGTAAAACCCCTTGGAAAAAAAAAAAAGAAAAAAAAAAGAAGGGAAAAAAGGGGGGGGAGGAATTTCTTTTTCTCCACATAGCACAGTGGATTAGTAATTTAGAATAAATAATTAAAACCAAAATATAATGGCATCCAAATCAACCTCTGTTAAATTACCTCCGAAAATGTCTCCCATACCTGGCACAAAGTTGCAGCCCCCACCATCTATGCCCCCTAGTGGAGATGTACTAACAAAAGAATTTTTTCTGGAAATGTTCAAAGAATCCAGAGAACAGAACTTAGAAATGTTTAAAGAATTCAGAGAACAGAATCTAGAAATGATTAAAGATTTCAAAGATGAAATAAGGAATGAGATGGAAGTTCTATATGACAAATTCGATACCAGGGTCACTAAAATGAATGATAATATGATGGGAATTGTAAATGTGATAACAGAATATATTTCTGGAATGGAAGATAATTTAGAAACTCTCAATGAAGCTAAAACTAACCTGATATCCAAAACTGAAGTGGTGGAACAAAAAATTGATAATGCTGAAAAACAAATTATTATGATACAGTATAAGCAGATGGAGCTTGCATTAAGAGTGAGGGGGCTGCGTGAAGAAAAGCAGGAGAACTTAAAGCAAATGTTTTCTGAAGCTTTTGACCGTCTGGTGGGAAAACCGGGATCCAATTTTGATTGGCAGATTGACAGGATTTTTCGTGTTAACTCATGGGCGGCAAAACAAAGGCAACTTCCCCGAGACGTGGTAATATACTTTGTTACAAGAGAATCTAGAAATATGATACTACAAGAGTCCTACAATACTAAGCTTCAAATTGGTGGACAGGACCTGATTGTTCTGAAAGAAATACCGCCTCAGATGCTAAGAGCCAGAAGAGATTATGCTTTTCTGGTGGAAGAGCTCAGAAGGCGCCAGATACAGTACAGATGGGATGCCCCATTCGGTATTATAGTTACAATGGACAAACAAAGATATCGTCTCAGCTCTGTATGGAAAGCTCGTGATTTCTATCATAAGATTCTGAAGATGGGATACCCTGAACCTTCGGGATATGGTGAAAAACCACAAGATGAACAAGATAAACAGCAAACCACACAACCATTAGATAAAATGTATCATCTCCCTCTTCCGGAAGGGCAAGGAGTCAAGGAAAAAAGATCCAACCGCAAGACCACCAGACAAACGGATAAACAAGCTACTATGCAACAATCTCAACAATCATTGGCCACTGACCAAGGAGCTACTGCAACAAGCTCAGAAGCTGTGGGAGGAGCCAAACCAAAGGTGAGACAGGCCTTGCGGGAGGCTCTAAAAAAGCTTCAGGCAACCAAAAATGACAACTAAGATTTTGACATGGAATGTTAACGGATTGAACTCTCCACAGAAAAGAAAGAAAATATTTCATTATCTTAAACAGTTTAAGAATGACATAATTTGTTTGCAAGAAACTCATATCAAATCAACCGATCAAAAATATTTGTTTAACCCCAAACTGGGCCAACATTTTGCGACCTCAGCCATGGAAAAGAAAAATGGCATAGTAGTATATTTAAGAAAAGACATTAAAGCTGAGCTAATTGAAGCAGATCCCTTTGGAAGATATATTGCATTAGATTTAATCTTAGAAGGGAAAAAGACGTTACTGTTGGGAATTTATGCTCCTAATCAACAACAAGATGGATTTTATAGAAATCTCCATGCTAAATTAGTACAGTGGGATTTTGAGTCTTGTATATTAATGGGTGACTGGAATGGCGTGATCGACACCAAAAGAGATAAGAAGACAGCTCGCCCGAACACCAAATTTCGAGCTAAGTTACCCAAACCCTTTTTTGACATGCTGGACGACTTTGAATTGCGAGACGCTTGGCGTGAGAGGCATGCAGAAGAATATGACTTTACCTTTTTTTCCAATAGACATCAATCTCTTTCAAGGATTGATTTTATACTAATTACAAATGATTTACTTTGTAGGGTGAAGAAGACAAAGATTATGGCGAGAGTTCTTTCAGACCATAATCCAGTCTGGATGGAATTGGGAAGGGTAGCCCAGGCAAGAAGGTCCTGGAGGTTGAATGAAAACTTATTTAGATATGAAAAGTATGTTAATGATTGTAAAAAATTGCTATTGGAATATTTTGTCTTCAATATGAACAAGGGTACATCTTTGGAATATGTATGGGATGCAAGCAAAGCGTATATGAGAGGAGTATTAATGAATATAAATAAAATACATAGATACAAACAAGGGCAAAAACGAAAAGAATTGGAAGAGGAAATTAAAGGGAAAGAGTCAGAATTAACATTGAATCCAGGAGATACAAAGATTAGGGAAACAATTGCTATATTAAAATCTCAGTTTGATATGTTGATCTCTGACCAGGTAGCTACTAGTTTATTATATGCTAAACATAATACTTTCTGCAATGCAAATAAACCCGGTAGGTGGTTGGCTTATCAGATTAGAAAAAAAAGGAAAGCTCGAAATGTATCCAAATTGTGTCACAGAGGGAAGGAAGTGTTTCAACAGGAAGAGATTCAAAAGGTATTTCGGGAATTTTTTACAGAGTTGTATAAAGGGGATAAAATTAAGGACGGAGATATAGACAAATACCTAGATAAAGAGAAAATCCCCCTAGTCAGAGAAGAACATAGGCATAAGCTGAACCAACCTATAACCTCTGGGGAAATTTTGCAGGCAATTAAACAATTAAAGTTAGGGAAAGCACCAGGCACAGATGGTTTAACAGCTGTTTATTATAAATATCTACAGTTAGAAATGGTAGAACCCCTCAGAGAACTATTCAATAAAATTCAATCGGGAGGGAAAGTACCTCCCTCGTGGAAGACTGCGTTCATATCGTTGATACCCAAAGAAGATCAAGACCTTACCCAACCAAAAAATTACAGACCTATTTCATTACTTAATGTAGATTATAAAATTTTTACTAAAATATTAGCAAATAGGCTAATGGGGGTAACTCAGCAACTGATACATACCGATCAAACTGGTTTTATACAGGGCAGACAGATGAAGGATAACGTTAGATTAATTATCAACGCTTTAGAATACCTGGGAAAGAACAATCAAATCCCGGCCGCATTCATATTTTTGGATGCGGAGAAAGCCTTTGATCGAGTTAATTGGCAATTCCTGCTGAAGACATTGCAAAAAATGCAGATAGGAGATGGCTTTTTACGGTCAATTGGTGCAATATATCAGCAGCAAACAGCCCAGATCATTGTCAATGGAAGTCTGACAGACTCCTTTCAAATTGAAAAAGGTACAAGACAGGGCTGTCCTCTGTCCCCATTATTGTTTATTATAACTTTGGAAATACTGTTGAATAAGATACGGGGCCTGGGCGGTCTAAAAGGGATCAAAATTAGACAGCAAGAATATAGAGTTCGTGCATTTGTGGATGATCTGGTTATAATATTGGAACAACCGCAGGAATCTAGTAGGGTATTATTGAATACGATCAATCAATATGGTCAAGTCTCGGGATTTAAAATAAATCTAGGAAAAACCAAAATAATAGCTATAAATATGACTATCAAACAGAAGGAAGAACTGGGGGCGACGCTAAGATGTGAGGTAGTTAAAAAAGTTAAATATCTTGGAGTTAATATCTCAATCTCAAATGGGAAATTATACAAGTATAATTATGAATCACTTTGGCATAGTACACAGTTGGAGTTGAAAAGGTGGGAAAAACTGCATTTGTCCTTGCTGGGTAGAATAGCGGCAGTAAAAATGAACATTTTACCAAAATTTTTATTTCTTTTTCAAATGTTACCAATACTTAAAAGAGATGCGAATCTTTTAGAATGGCAGAAGGGTATCAACAAATTTGTGTGGGCAGGAAAGAAGCCGAGGGTAAAGATGAAAATAATGCAAGATGCACGTGAAAGAGGAGGATTGAAATTACCTAACTTAAAATTATACTATGACGCAGTGGCATTATCTGCAATTAGTGATTGGATTCATCTAACTAATGACAGAATTTTGAATATCGAGGGATATGATTTGTTATATGGTTGGCATGCTTACCTGTTATTTAACAAAAAAACGGATAAGAAATTTAAAAATCACATCTTAAGAAATGCTTTATTGCGGGTTTGGAAGAAATATCAACATAAACTAAATGATAAAGTGCCCATGTGGGCAATTCCTAGACATGCAATTGAAAATATGAATGTAGAACAAAAACACGATAGAACCACCTATAGACAACTTCTTATCTCAGAAAGAGGGGTGATGGAACTAAAATCTTTAGAGGTACTTAAAGAAGAGAAGGTAGTTCAAACGTGGTTTCAGTATGGTCAACTACAAGCTAGGTGGAAAACAGATCAAAAAACTGGCTTTGTAAAAGTTGAGGATAATTTGTTTAAACAAATAAGAGATCAAAGCTCAATGCATATAAAGAGGATATATAATGTATTAGTACAGATGGATTCTGAGACGGAACTGATTAAGGATTGTATGATAAAATGGGCTCAGAATGTCGAGGAACCAATAATGCTTGAAACATGGGAAAGAATCTGGGTAAGAAATGTGAAATTTACACAAGCACAAAACTTGAGAGAAAATTTTTATAAGATGTTTTATAGATGGCACCTAGATCCTAAAAAGCTTGCCTCTATGTATCCAAATGTTCAACCTAAATGTTGGAGATGTGGTTCTTGTGATGCTACATATTTTCATATATGGTGGACATGTCGTAATGTTAAGGCATTTTGGATAAAAATATGGTGGATCCTGCAAAACATCTTTAAAAGAAGGATAAAATTTACCCCCCAGCTGTTTTTACTGGGTATATGCATTGATTTTACAGTAGCAGAGACTAATTTGATCCTGTATTTAATAACGGCAGCAAGACTCTTGGTGGCGCAGTATTGGAAGAAGAAAGATTTACCCACAATTCAAGAATGGACTTTGAAAGTTATGAACTTAGCCGAAATGGCCAAAATCTCAGCATATCTCAAAGAACATTCAAACGAGAGATACAAAAGAGACTGGAAAAAGTGGATTGATTACATAAAAAGTAAATATGGGACTAAAAAACTCCAGATAGCTTATGCTTAGTATCAGTAATAATTTAAATTGTTTAAAATTTGGGTAACAGTAAGAAGCTGAGTTCAATGTAGAGATATTTCAGACTGTGATTGTTCAAAAATTATACCACGTATGGTCTTTGGGAAGTCGGGGGGAGGGAAGGGAGGTGGGGATTTAGGGGGAGGGGGGAGGGGGGAAATACAATATGTGTTAAATTCCATGATTGTATTTGTATACTGTGGCTTTTCAATGTTAGTGCGAAAATAGTACAAACCGAATATACTGGAAGGTAATAGATACCGAAGGAAAGAGTCGAGTGAAAGAAGAAGGAGGGTGGAGAGGGTGAGAGAGAGGAGGAGGAGAAGGGAGGGAGGGAATGGAGAGGGAGTGATAGGGTTAGAAAGAAGGGGAGGGGAAGTAGGCGTAGAGGGGTGTGTGAGAAGGAAGAATGAAAGTTGGAGGGGGTTGAAAGAGGGTGTATGGCAGGCCAAGGTGGTATACTGGGTTTGTATTGTAGAGGGCATTTTCTATATAAGTGAGGGCCGTGTTTATTATTCAATGTTATATGCCCTGATCAAGCACAGTGAATATGTGATTGTATAGAATGAAAACATAATAAAATATACATTAAAAAAAAACACGAAAAAAAAACAATTAGCTGAAATTAAATAACTTAGAAATCAGAATACTATATGGTGGGAGTGGGCTCTTCTTCCTAGTCCACTAACCACTGCTAGTGTGGAATGCCCCCATTGAGGTAAAAAGGGCAGCCTAGTTTGCAAGTTTGCAAGTTTAATAACATTTATAAGCCGCCCAATCCCATAGGACTCTGGGCAGCTAACAGTACAGAAAATAAATCAAAAAATAAAATACAGAGAAGGAGAAGATAGATTTAAAAACAGCACACCATGCACTCCATTCTAATGGGGCTGGACCGTATTTTGGGGTCAACAGCCCCAGGCCTGCCGGAACAGCCAGGTTTTAATGGTTTTCCGGAAGGCCGAGAGAGTGGGAAGGGTCTGGATCTCTGCAGGTAGATCATTCCACAGGGGCGGGGCAACTACTGAGAAAGACCTCCCCTGAGTAGTCACCAACCGGCATTGCCCAGTCGATGGTACCCGAGGGAGGCCCAGCCTGTGAGATCTTATGGGTCGTTGGGAGGTATGTAGCAAGAGGCGGTCCCGCAGATATCCAGGTCCCAAGCCATGTAGGGCTTTAAAGGTAACGACCAGCACCTTGAAGCGCATTCGGAGAGTTTCAAAACCTATGCATTTTATAAGTAAATGCATAGGTTTTGAAACTCTTTGAAGTTGGCCTCTTGCCCTCTTTGAAGGCTAAGAGGGTGGGGGATAATCTCAACCTGAGGGCCACAATGTTACAAAGGGCACTGCAGAAAATTCACTTCTCATGTCAGAATTCCTTGACTGACAGGGTCCACAACATCACCTTCTGTCAGAACAAATGGGTAGAGCGATGTTATTGGAGTGAAATGCTTCTTCAGGTATGCAAAGTGTTTCCACTATGCAAAAAGTTCATTATTAGGGAAAAGCAAGATCATGGGAAGCAGCCGTTTATACTACCGATAGAAATTAACTAGATTACATTGCCAATCCCTCTTTTATGAAAAGTCTACCTGTGCACCTTCTGTGAAGATTTAGAACCTACAAGAGAAATTAAAGCATATGCCTAGATTAAGGCAAAAAGTGAAATTACCATAAAACAATGGTGAATTGGGCTCTTAAAATGCTGTAAGTGGCATATTTAAATGCTGGTGTCTACCTGAAATTCTGCTTGAAGTTTCAGAGAATTTATGCAATTCAACCTCAACAGTCTATTAGACTAAAGGGTCAGTGATTCAATCAGTATGTGAACCTCTAAAGTCCCTTCCAACTCTGTTACTCTATTTCTGTGATCCTGCTCCTTTCCTTTTCCCTACTATCTCTTCTAAAAGAAAGTAATCCAACCCACTGCTCAAGTAGGAGCCCCTCTACCATTTCAGATAAATGGTTGTCCAGTCTCTTTTTGAAAGCCATCAGGGATACCTATAACTTCTGAAGGGAAGCTGTTCCATTGGTTGATTGTTCTCTCCTTGGTTAGTTTCCATCCATTGTTTCTTGTCTTGTCTTTTGGTGCTTTGGAAAATAGTTTGACTTTTTTGTCTTTGTAGGTGACCTCAAATATTGGAACACTGTTTTCATGTCTTCCCTAGTCCTTCATTTCATTAGACTAGACGTACCCAATTTCTGTAACTGTTCTTCATAACATTTTCTGTATCAACTTTTCTTTCACAATTCCCATCCACCCAGATTTATTCCATTATTCTACTGTAAAGGTCAAGGCATAATAAGTGATCTTTAATGTATAAACTTGCATTAATAAAATCCCCTTAGGAAAATTTGTTTATTTATAGCAATACTTCTTCCCCACATTACCTACTTTCAACAGGTAAAAGATGCTTACTTCCATTATGAAACTTTTTTTAAAAAACATACTTTAATCAGTACATTTATTAATCAATTTACTTATATCACTGCACAGTTAAAGAAATTTTTGCCTAAAACAAAACAAAAGAACGTAATATCATTTGCATATGTGAATGAGACATTAGCAATCTTATTAAGCTTTTAGTGGATTTGTTTTTGTTATTGTTATCCAAGACACTGCTTTTTACCCCTGATAATTTGGGTTTATCTTCATAACTGATAACTTGATTACTTAATGACATATAATGCATCTCAAGAAGAATCCAATTAATTCCAAATGCATATTGCTATTACTATTAGTGTTAGCATTAGTACTTAGACTTATATACCTCTACGTAGTGCTTTGCAATGTCAGCATATTGCTCCCAATAATCTGAGTCCTCATTTTTCAGACCTCAGAAGGATGGAAGGCTAAGTCAACCTTGAGCATTGTCAGGATTGAACTCCAGACTGTGGGCACAGTTAATCTGCAGTACTGCATTCTAACCATTGTTCCACCAGGACCCCGGAAATTTTGATATTTATGTCTGACACCTTTTAGAATTATAGAATTATTCCCATGGAAATTTTCTGAGGTTTGGAATGATCAACAGGATTTTGTTATTGGTTGATATGGCCAGCTAATTTCCCCTGAGGATTCTAATGCTTTTCTTTAATTTTACAGAACACCCAATGGAAATCAGATTAATGGAACAAGATGGCCAGTGTTCACAACCACTGAACAAACCTACTTAGCATTAGGCACAAATGCTGCAAAGATTCAAACAAAATTGCGGACTCAGACATGCCGATTCTGGAACATCCTTTTTCCTAAAGTCCGGGATATGAAAGGTAATTTTGTAAATATATTTGTATTTAGTAAATTGGTTAAGTCAAGTTCATCTTGCTACTACTAAATTTTAATTTCAATTTTAAGACTCTGTGTAAATAATTATTTTTTTGTAAAATCAAATACAGAGTTTATTCTAAAAAGATAATATTCACTAAAACAAATATCCATTAATTTTAGACAGGCTCCCCCAACTCTACCCACCCTAACCAATTCTATTTTGTATGCTTGAATTCTTTTGCATGCAATGAGGAATATCTTTTAATGGTATGGTCTGGATAGTGTTTCCACTAGCATATAGCAACTCAATATTGCTCAAACTCAGTGACTTCAGAATGTGTGGAGACCAACTTCCAGAATTTCTCAGCCAGGGTGTTCCAGTACTAACATTCTGGGAGTTGGAGTCCAAACACCTTAAAGTAAAGTAAGGTTGAGAAATGTTCAGTAATTAATGTAAACAATGTTTGGTCAACAATTTCTGGAGAGCTGCACATTTCCTACCACAGCTTTGAAAAATGAAAGATAGTTGATTTCCTAGAAACCTATAGTCATGGAGGTGATCACTAGAATCAAAATCCCATATTTCTTTCTTTCTTTGTTTGTTTGTTTGTTTGTTTGTTTATAAAATTTATTGGCTGCCCATCTTACCATAGGGTAACTCTGGGCGACTTACAGTTACATACACAGTTAAAACATAAAAAGTTAAAATCAGAGATTAAAGCCAAGGATACATGGGGAGGGTGGGGGTAGAGTGGAAGAATGTGGGAATCTGTTATTACTCAATCAATTGCCTCCATTGCACTGTTCCCCACTGGGTCCCCAAGCAGACAAAGCCACATCTTTAGGCCCTTACAAAAAGATAGGAGGGTTGGGGGTAACCTCACATTGGGGGACAAGATGTTCCAGAGGGCAGGAGCAACAGCAGAGAAAGCCTTTCTCCTGGACCCCGGCAGCTGACTAGACTTGCAACATGCCTCCTCTGCCTGCAGAAGTGGTACAGATCAATCCAAGTGGAGTGAGACAGTCCCTCAAGTAACCTGGACCCATGCCAGATCCCATATGCAGACCACTGTATCATTTGATTTCTATGAGTACTCTTCAGGGGTGGGGTTCAATTTTTTTACTACCAGTTTTGTGGGTGTGGCTAGGCAGACGTGGCTTAGCAAGGGTCATGTAACTGAGTGGGCATGGCCAACTTGGGGCGAGAGAGCATTGAGGGGGTAGGCAGAGTGAGCAACCATCGAGCAGGCGGATAGGGCGATCAAGCGTCAAGTGAGTGGGGCGAGCGAGCGGCAACCGAGCGACGAGGTGGGCAGGGCCAGGGCCAGCCAGAGGTCATTACCAGTTCAGCGACCCAGGTCACATTTCCCCTACTGGTTCACCCAAACTAGTGCAAACCGGCTGAATACCACCTCTGGTATTCTTTCATAACACAAAATCATAAAAATATAACTGTGTTAGAAAGCAGACTTATTTTCTGTAGACTAATGATGTTATCTGAATTCAAGCTGAAGCTTAGAATTCCACACCATCATTTAAGATACCCAAATACAGGGAATATGAAGAAAAATAGATTGGCTGAAAGAATGGGCTGTGTTTTATATAGAAATTACTGTTGTTATAATAAAGCTTTAAGGCTTCAGAACTATGATAAAGTAGTACAAAAAAAAAAAAGCAAAGCAAGCAACTATGCTCATGTAAAGATTATAACAGCAATATAAAAATAGAAGCAGCACAAAAGAGAATAAGATGGTGGAATGGATTTAGTTATAATTAGACACGCCGAAAAGAATGGGGATCCATGTTAGTTAAGGTTTCTTAAGTTCCAGTGATTTTATTTGGTCTACCTTTAGCATAATTAGATCTAAATTTGACCCATTATTTCTAAAATCACATTTGTACAAGCACTGTGCAAAGCTTCAAATCCCTTTAAAGCTGCTTCGCAAAGCAATATAGTTTAATAACATTGTATGAACCAATGACTGAGATAGAATACTAAAAATAGTTCAAGGGCACCTTGAAGTGTGGTAGTCATGTACATGGTGGATTCAGTAGAATTCTCATTTCTCCTATTTATTTCTTTTTAAAAAAATCTAAGTGGAAAGTGACCTCTCATGTTTAGGCCATTTATTCTGTCAAGTGCATGATAACACCATAGTACTTTCAGATTGTAGCTTATATAAAATATCCCTACTTATACTTCCATTAGAATTGGAGATTTGCCCTTGCGTTATTTAATTACCACCTCGCCCAAGGTATGTATGAGTGTCCTGTCTAAATTGCAAGAATTTATTCTTGCAATAAATTCCAAGAAAAATCACATGACAGCAGTCCTTCAACTTGACATCTTTGTTTTCAACAATGATGCTATTATTAATTTTAAAGAGATATTTTGCTTTCAGAGTAGAGTAGACTATAGTAGAATATGGTAAGGTAGGGTAAGGTAGGGTAGGGTAGGGAAGGGAAAGGTAGGGTACGGTAGGGTAGGGTAGGGTAGGACAGGACAGGACAGGACAGGACAGGATAGAATAGAATAGTTTATTGGCCAAGTGTGATTGGGGACCCACAAGGAATTTGCCTCCAGTGCATAAGTTCTCAGTGTACATAGAAACAACGAATTGATATAATCATAGCATATAAATAGGAAAAGGTAGGAGAAAAGATGAGAAGGATATAATAATACAGCCATACTGTACAGGTAAATATCTTTAGACACAAAACAGTACTGTGGTAATTAGGTGTTCAGCAGAGTGATGGCATGAGGGGAAAAAGCCAACCCCCTCTGGTTCTAGTGTTTGGGCATGCAATGCCCTATAGTGGCAACCTAAGAGGAGGAGTTGAAATAATTTATGTCCAGTATATAAGCACATAATCTGTCCATAGTAAGTGTAAGATGAGAACAAATGAAGACCTGTAAAATATAAAGCCATTTCACAAAGGATATGTCATATCCTTATGTCATACAATGAAATAAACATGTTCCTTGTGTGATGAGGTCCCTGAGATTTGTGGATAAAGCTACTTACCTTGAAAAATCATTGGATAATTTCTCCTTCCTTGTTATTAACATATCTATCAATTTAGTAGATTAAAAATTAAAAAGAAAAGCAATATGTGATGAGCTCTAGCCATTTCTTAGTGTCTCCTGCCTAATTCTGAACAGCTGGCTATATAAATCTTTCTTATTTTGCTGATCTATTATAATACCCAAAATCATGCTGCTATATTTTAAGTACTCTTCCTCAATTGGTAATATGGATAATTGATTATGTCAAGAAAATAAATTTGTGAAAATTTATTTCATCCCTTAACTGGAAGTCTGCATCTGGACCCCAGCCATCAAACAATAAATTGTAAGATCCTTGTTAAATGTCATTTGTGGGTGTGAAAGTTGAAAATGCAAATGATGTAGCATATTGGGCCAGAAGAATAACTCTTCGTTTTAACAGATTATGTTATAATCCAGAGTTAAAACTTTGCCCTTTGGATTTGCAATAAATCAGGTGACAAAAAGTTGGGGGTGGGTGGGTGGGTGGAGATATAGTTTCAATATATAGAACAAGAAGAATACACTTGTATACTGTTGTTCCTTATCTTTTCTCTTTATTTTTCTCTTTTTTTTTCTTATTGCTTTCTTCTTTCCTTTTTTTGGGGGGGGTGTAAGGAATAGAGAAATGCACCATAGTGAGAAGTAGAGGAAAAGAAGAGGGAGAAGTAAGGAGGGAGGAAGAGGGGAATGTAAGGAGGATGAGAGGGGAAGGAGGGTGAGGAAGGCGAGAAAGGAAGATAGGAGGAGAAAGGGAAGTAGGAGGGGTGATCGTTGGAGGGAGAAAGGAAAGTTGGAGGGGGAGAAGAAGGGGTGTGTGAAAGTGATAGGTTGGGTTTATGAGTTGTGTTTAGGTTGGGGTTTTTTTTTTTTTTCTTACGATTATATTATTATTATTGCAAATATCCAGTATATAAGTGAATGTACAAAATTGAAAATGAAAATGAATAAAACATTTAATTACAAAAAAAAAAATGAAATAAAAAAGAAAAAAATAAATCAGGTGACAAAAAGGAAGGCAAAATGGTGTGTGGTGTATTTAGGGGAAAATGGCATTGGTAATCAGGATTATTTTTCAATTAATGTACAAAGAGATTTAAATTTAGATTAATGCCACCCATTTCATGTTTTACAGAAAATATTGATGAAGCAGAACGAGAGTGGAAAGCAGGATTCCTTCGCTGGAACAATTACATGATGGACTGGAAAAATCAATTTAATGATTACACTAGTAAGAGGCAAAGCTGCACAGGTCTCTAATTAAAAGTTTCAGCCTTTCTGGAATGCTTGTAGTGTCAAAGATCAAGGCAAACATGGAGATAGTTAATGTAGCATATCTAGCAATAAGACATATTAGGCAGGCTCAGTGACCCATTACAAATATACCATTCTTCCAGGCCCATTTCTATTTATATCAATAACTGTTATGAAAGCACTTCCACCTTTTGAAGCATCAGGAAATGTAAAATAGGCTTAAAGCAATTAAAGCCAGAGGATGATTGATGTTGATATAATGGCCCCAGTCCAATAGTAAATTATATACTCTCTTTAAAAAATCAACTTGGTTGTGCTAGCTATGAGCTATGATATTGTTACATATTGGAATATGCAACTCACTTAAGAAGAAGCTTCAAGGGCTAAACCTTCTTTGGCCATTTGGCAAATGGAATTGTGTACCTTACAGGAATGTGCATACTAGTGCATTCTTCTCCTACACCTATACTGAAATATCTGAAAATAGCTTTGACTGAACACGGTAAGAATGTGGTCAAGACACTGGCCTCAGAGTACAGTGAACACTGAAACCAGGTATAATCACTTTACCAGCTTTTGCTTCAATCCAGAAAGATAAGTATAGGAAGGGGAATATGATCCATTGGTCCACCATAATCAGCCTTTCCAAATGCTTGCAAAAAAAAAGAGAGCTTTATTTGACAGTTTCCACAACTTTTTCATTTGCCCAAGATGACTGTCAATAATGGAAGCTGACACCTGAAACATATAAAAATCAGGTTCCATATCCCTAGACTTTAGATCTAAATTCAAAGGTGCAGCTGAATGAGCACCTCACTTATGTTGCAATATAATCATGCAACTATAATTAACCAGATTTGGGTAAGAAAATTACTGTTCAAACAAACATTTTCAATCTATGACAATCACAACTGCTTTTTCCTTTAGCAAACCACGGAAATACCAGCAGCAATAGAGGAAACCCAAATGGCTTCAGTTCCAACACAGTGTCATGGCGTTTTGATCTTGCTTCAGTTTTAGTATAATATTATGAGGGAGAAAATGTATTTCTTCCTTTTTCTTCCCTTCCAGGACTTCTGTCCTCCATGGTGACAATAATCCCAGAAGACAGCAATATGTGGTTCAATAATTGCAAATGTTTACTCACTCAATGCTTTCATACACTTTGTTGTTTAATATATTTCTTCATACTGGTACAACTAATTAGCAGTATACACTGCTGATCAACACAACTTTCCTAGCTAATTTAAGCAGAGATTACTAATCTAAAAATCTAAACCAGTAATCAAATAGCTACCCAAAACTGTCTTTTACCATCTTGATTCCAAAAGATTTCCTAATATGAAAAAGGTGGCAAGAGGAATAGTAGAAAACAATAACAAACAGGATAGTAAGCTGCAGAATTGAGAAACTCTCACGCATAACATATCAACACATCATCACATACACCTAGATCAGGGGCGTCAAACTCCTGTCATCACGTTGTCATCGTGTGATGTATCATGACTTTTTCCTCCTTTGCTAAACCAGGGATGGGCATAGCCAGCGCATGACGCATCTGTCCCGCACACTGCGAGTTTGACACCTCTGACCCAGATCCTCTTTGCTACTAAAATGCTGGATTCTCACTTTTCTATCAGTCTTGTCATGGTATCTTATTAAAATTTAGAAGAAGATTTGTGGGGTCCAGTTGTTCTGGGACAAGTCCTCAACATGGAAGGTCCTGATTTAAGGTATTTTTTTAAATTCATCAGCGCATATTTGATCCCTTCCATCAAATATAAAATCATTGATATCTTGGCATGATGTTGCACTTTATCACTTTTTTTTAATCGATAAAGCCATGCTTCCAGATGGACTGTGTGTCTCAAAGATCATTACACTGATTATTTTCATGGCCATTGGGAAAGATGAGCGCTGAGCGCACTTGTAAAGACGTGATGTTCCATTTAAGCATGGATTTTCTCTGCTTCGGGTAACCTTTGGCTTCTGTATCTACCTGCTTCCCATAAGTTGTTCCTAGGAAATGGTGTTAGGAAGAATCACGAACTTTTTCTTTTACAAGAAAAAAAGCTTTCACGTCAAAGGGAATTAAAGTATCTTCAATGAAAGAGAAACATTCCAAGGATCAAAACCTCATTCAGAAATTACACTAGTTTTCCCTACAGAGGTCAGAGAAAAACAGAATGGCTTCCTTGAGTGGGATCAAGTGGCATACTACAATGTGAAACATTTTTCTCCCTGTAATCTCATTCCTCCTGGGCATGTGATGAAAATGTTTATCTGTGGTTCTCGTTTGCAGAACGCTTTGCAATTCTCAATTTATTTGTTCTTGTAACATCCCTGGGTAGCAGCAGTTCAGCATTGTTCCTAGTATACAATTTATTAAGAGCAGAGTCTCATAGAGGTTTATTCACAGATTTATCCCTCTGAATACAGTGAGACTTATTCCCAAACGCATTAGTAGGACATGCGACAAATAAACCTTAGAACTGGCTTCTCCTTGGGATTTTTAAATTGCCTCTTTGCTCTATGGGTACATGCGTTGTGCTATGTAGAAGGAATTAACAGTTTTGGTAGGGAAACAGTGCTGAAAGAGAAGCTCACTTTAAAAACCCCACACATATTGTAATATATGGATAGATTACAGTAGGTGCGGTAAAAATATTTAATTTGAAAATCCAGTGCAAAGAGAATCTGATTGAATTATCCCTTTAAATCAAATTGTCAATTCTAATTTTGGAATCAATTTGACATGCGAAATTGAATTGGATGCTTTTGAACCAATTCAGTGGTTCAAAACATGCTTGACTATTCACTAACTCACATTTTTTTCCCCCTGAATTGGATTCATGACCTATATCAAATAGATATGATTAGATAATTCACATCTCATCAAGGACCACTACAAACTTAACTTCTCCTGATTTCATGGACCTGCCCAAGAAGCTTTCTTGACAATAGAATAAAAGTTGCTTGTTATTACCTTCATCAAGATTACTTTTCAGCTTCACTTTTTAGTTTATGGTCCTGGTTATACTTTAAGGTCTCTTATCCAAATACAAACCTGGGTCAGTCCAGTTTAGCTTCTAATCATAGTCAAGGTCATCCAGGTGCTGACATCTGCCGAGGACTTTGGGGTTCTTTGCTGGCTTTAGTCAATTTATCATGAGAATAATTTAGAGAATTACAGGTAGTCCTCGACTTACAACAGTTTCATTTAGTGACAATTCAAAGTTACAGTGATGTTTTAAAAAGTGATTTATGACCATTGCAGCATCCCAAAGTCATGTGATTCCCTTTTGTGATCTTCTGACAAGCAAAGTCAGTGGGGAAACTAGATTCACTTAACAAGTGAATGTTACTAACTTAACAATTGCAGTGATTCACTTAACAAATGTGGCCACAAAGATTGTGAAATGGAGCAAAACTCACTTAACAATTTTTTTCCTGAACAACATAATTTTTGGGCTCAATTCTGGTCGTAAGATGAGGACTACCAGGCTATCACGTCTTCTAAGATATCGACAAGTGCTTTTAATCAGAGTGAATACAATTATTATTTTTTATATTTTGCAAGCTAAAGCTCTGATGATAGATGATATAGTTATAACAATTAGTCAATGCAACAAGCTACATGTCAGCATTCCATTGGTTGTAAATTTTTATACAATTATTGCAAAAAAATATTTCCACTGTATGATTTATAAACTGAAAGGATGTTGTAGTGCACTGAAAATATTTTATAGGTGGTTTCTTTTGCACTGGCTTAGTCTCTAGTCTATAGGTTCTAATTTGTCCCTCATCTCTAAAACACTTTTTTTTCTTATTCTCAAGTATTAATTCTATTAATGGTAATAAAAGATATTTCTAATCATGCCCAGATGGTGATCTTTATTCCACGCAGATTCTTGAGTTAAGTTCTGATGAGTCCTCAACACGTTTATTTCTTTGCACGGTCTATAACAGAGACAGCTTGGAAGGGGTGATGATGGTCATAGATATGCTTTTTATTTTACAGAAAGGGTCATAGTCCATGAAGCTGTGATATTATAACAACATCACGCTTGTCCAACATTGTCAGCTCATATTCATCTTATTTTTGTTTAGTGTGGTGTGTTACATCTACGAGACCTTAACATGGTACTTCCTTTTATTTCCTGTTGAAAATTGTCAGGAAATTATGCTGTCATTGTCTGGATGCACAAGCTTAGTGGACTTTAGAGGTTATACATGATACAAAAAAAAAAAAAAAAAACCATGGCTGCCTATTTTAATATTTACCTTCTATGTGAAACTTCAGTTTTGAACGGCTTTGAATAATATAAATGCACAGACCAAACAAAGAAGTCAATCAGATGATGCTAATCTAAAAATGGGATATTAATGAAAGTTTCCAAAACATAGTAAAAAATGAAAACACAAATTATAAACTAACACGATCAGCAGCACTTAAAGAAAATATGTGCAAAATGTTTTATCATTGGCATTTACTACCAAGAAGATTGACTAAAATGTACCCAAACATGAAGCTGACCTGCTGGAAGTGTAAAAAAGTACAAGGGACTTATTATCACATATGGTGGACCTGCCTGGAAACACAAAAATATTGGACAAAAATTTGGAAATGGGTGCAAGAAATTACAGGAGAACAGATAAAATACCAACCCGAAATCTTTCTACTAGGAATAATCAAAGGGAAATATACAAAGAAAATTAAGTACATATTAACACATCTGCTAACTACAGCTAGAATAGCATTTGCCCAATTCTGGAAACAAAATAATACCCCCTCGGACGAATTAGTGATAAAAAAACCTTTGGATTGTGCAGAGATGGACAAATTAATGCTGAAATTAAAAGATAAAGAAGAGTCGGAATATTATGAAATTTGGAACAATTGGTATAAATGGCTGCAAAACAAGAATAAAATTAATTAAGCCAAAAAACTATATATAAATATATATAGAACTGTGTATAAAGGTGTGTAAATATAGAAGCAAAACATTATATACATTACAGGTATGATAACATAACAATGTTGATGTAATGACTGTAAGGTATTGTAGAAGGGAAAAATAATAAAAAATCTGCTAAAAAAATGAAAACATTTTATAAAGGGAGAAAATATATTATTTAAATCCCAGAAATGATACAGAAGGAAACCTGACAAAAGGTGGCTACCGTCATTTTCTTAACCATTAAGAAATAAAATTATACAGATCATTACATATATTGTCCTTTCATCAATGTTTTACACTATATTGCAGGTATTCCTTCATTTACAACAGTTCATTTAGGGATTGCTTGAAGCCACAAGGGCACTAAAAAAATTACTTATGACTATTCTTCACACTTAATGATCATTGCAGCATCACCATGGTCAAATGACAAAATTCAAATGCTTGGCAAATAACTCATAGTTATCACAGTTGCAGGATAACTTGTAATGGAAAGGAGAAAACTCACTTAATGATAGTCTTGCTTAGCAACAGAAATGTTTGGCTCAATTGTGGTTATAAGTTGAGGACCACCTGTATTGCAAACAAAAAAAAATCATGTAACAAACTTTTATCATTACAAATGAATTTATGAAAGGTGCTTAATTTCTACAATTCTCAAGATGAGCTTTAAAAAATCCTGAATAGCAACCCACAGCCAATTTGTAGCCCTGTTCATGGAACACATATATCTGACCAACCACATTGTTTTTGGCATAGTTGTTCACATTGTGCCCAACTCTATGCTTATCTAATATTTTATGGTGTCGTGTGAAATAAAAAAATGAATAAATGATTCAATTATGAACTGCAAACTAGGGCATACAAAACTTTTGCTAAACCAATTCTTGAATACAGCTCATGTGTCTGGAAACTGCACCGCACTGCATATCAGACATTATTACAATCGAATGAGTCCAGAGATATTTCATGAGAAGAGTCCTTCACAGAATATCTTATGCCACCAGACTTGACAAGAGCCAAGGTGGTGCAGTGGTTAAATGCAGCACTGCAGGCTACTTCAGCTGACTGCAGTTCTGCAGTTCGGCTGTTCAAATCTCACCGGCTCAGGGTTGACTCAACCTTCCATCCTTCCAAGGTGGGTAAAATGAGAACCCGGATTGTTGTTGGTGGCAATATGCTGACACTGTAAACCACTTAGAGAGGGCTGAAAGCCCTATGAAGTGGTATATAAGTCTAACTGCTATTGCTATTGCTATTTTGGGCTTCGACAACTTAGAACAGGTCTTCGATCTGACCTAGTACGTAAAATTACATATTTGCTACAATGTCCTATCTGTCAATGAATACTTCAGCTTCAACCACAATAATACACAGGCAAACAATCGATACAAACTTAAGATAAACTGCTCCAAACTCGATTGCAGAAAATACGACTTCAAAAACAGAGTGGTCAACGCCTGGAACGCCCAACCCTACTCCTTTGTTACAGCCTCCAACCCTCACAGCTTCAATCTCAAACTGTCTACCATGGACCTCACCCCATTCTTAAGAGGTCCTTAAAAGAGACTTGCATAAGCACACCAGTGTGCCTACTGTCTCTGTCTTTTTGTCCCCATTTATTTGTATTTACTTCCTTTATTCATGTTTATGTTCATACTTATCCTTGTTACATTGTACCTTGTTACACAAACAATCAAATAAATAAAATAAATAAAAATAAACTGTATGTGATTGTTAAGGGAGTAACACACAATGTTACAACCTTTTCGCCATGCTTGTTAAATGACTCTGATTTTCTCCATGAATTTTGATTGTTGAGAGCCCCTGGGAAGGTTGCAAATAACAATCAAATGATCCCAAGACACTGCAACCTTCATAAATACATACTGGTTGTCAAGCACCCATCTGTAGGATGCTTGTGATATCAGAAATATAAAGACCAGTTGTGAGTCACTTTTTTCCAATGTCTGATAACTTCAGATAATCATTAAATGAATAGTCATACATAGACTACCTGTATTTGTTTTGCATTTGACCGTCAATCTTTCTCTCTATAAGACCATAGGCCTAAGAATAATTGGGCTCTGCAAAGCTTTGCAGAAAGGTGCTTTGTAACATGTGTAAATGTGAATAAAGTAAATGAGTCATTAAAGCTGTTGGGCATCTGTTTCAGAAGCTGCCCCTGGTTTTTTTAAATACATGGGTACATACAAAATGATTTTGCTCCACTGGGAAAGTTTTGCTCAGTCCTGATCATTAAAATGCTCTGACAGGTTATCTAATTTAAAGAGTATATAATCATGTTATTTTGCAGTGAATTATGTAACTTCAATATTCCTTTGCTTGTGTAAAAAAAACCCACATTCGTCCTGATGCCCTGTCAAATTTAACCTTCCCGTGTTCCTGAGGAACATCTCCATTGAAACTGTAACTGGATTTCAGCATAACTAACAAAGCTTTGCAGTTAGATATCTTAAAATAGTTGGAGCATTTTGGAATGACATCGCTTAAAACAGGCAAGCTCCAAGGTCATTGAAGGAAAACTTCATTTTGCTTTGACCTTCGACTGAAACTCTTCAAATATATATATATATATTTGGTATCAAGGTCACAAAATATAAAAAAAGCTTTTCCAAGTTTTAAAACCTTCTGATGTTCCACAAAGATCTTTAATAGTGCGGCTGAATTTCAGTAACATAGAAGTTTAATATCAGTTATGTAAGGTAAAGGAAAATGTAAAGGTTCCCCTGGCACATATGTGCTAGTCGTTCCTGACTCTAGAGGGTGGTGTTCATCTCCATTTCAAAACCGAAGAGCCAGCATTGTCTGAAAATGTCTCTGTGGTCATGTGGTCGGCATGACTAAATGCAAAAGGTGCATGGAACGCTGTTACCTTCCCACCAAAGGTGGTCCCTATTTTTCTACTTGCATTTTTACATGCTTTTGAACTGCTAGGTTGGCAGAAGCAGGGACAAATAACTGGAGCTCACTTACATGGCACTAGGGATTCAAACCGCCGAGCTGCCAACCTCTCTGACCACAAGTTTAGTGTCTTAGCCACTGAGCCCTTCATCAGTTACATAGGTTTCTCATTTTGAGTTAGAAAACAAACAAAAAATAATAATGCCATACAATTTCTAAAATAGGAAGAAAATATTATATACAGTAAATGAATAAAACTGTTAAAAAACAAATAAAAAACAAATTAGATATCTCATTTTATCTCAGCAATTATAATACTGATAACAATTAGTTATAAGCATTTCTACCCTCTGGATTTTTGTTTTGTATTGCATACCCTCCATAATCTTGATGCCCTTTGCTGCTAAATCTAAACACATACATTACGAACAGCTGCACCATGTAAGCCTTCTCCTCAGTCGAATATTAGGCTGAAAAAACTCTTAAGGGAAATTTTTTTAACCCATAAAGAGTTTTTTATCTAATCATATTGTTATATTCCTCCTCCCCCTGGTTATTTTGTTGTTCTATTTTACTTTCACATTCTTTAGACTTTCTTTTTATTTCTTCATGTTTTATGATTGTGAGCCACCTAGAGTAGCCCTATGGTGAGATAGGCAGCAAGTAAATTTCATTATCATCATTGTCGTCATCATCATCATCATCATCATCATCATCATCAATTATCTAACTAATGGGATTGTTATCTGTAAGACATGATGATATTCCTTAATTAGTGGAAATATAAAATATGAACCATTATTATTTTTACAATTATGGTTTTATTATTGATCCCTAATCTTTCTGCCAAGATGGTGATTTGGTCCTACCAGGTTTAATTAAAACCAGTTCACATGCTGGCTGCAGAGCTTTATCCGGAGTCATTTTTACCTACACATAATGCTTCTCATCATATAGAGCAGGGGTTTGGGAATGGCCGTGTTATGACTTGTGTACCTCAACTCTCAAAATTCTTCAACCACCATACTCAGAAATTAATTAATCAATTAATCCTGCTGTGTCAGGAATTCTGATAGTTGAAATCCACAAGTCATAAAAGGGTCATCATTCTCCACCCCGATAAGAGAGAGGAGAGAGACTATGTCATACCTGAATTCAATAGAAACTCAAGCAATATTATATAATCCAACTGGCAACTTAAACTTTAACAAGTTTGTTAAAATTGTTGATTTTAACAAACTCAGAGAGACCCCAAGCAAAATTTCATGGATAAAAAATCTTAAAGGAGAAAGCAATTCATGAAGCATAGGAAACGCTGAAAAATATGATCATAAAAGCCCAGTCCAACATAACACCACTGAAAAAGAAAAACAAGAAATCCAAGAACCATAAGATCTCTCTAATAAACTGAAAGACAAAAAGGATAAGTACAAAAATTGGAAAGAGGGACACATAAATAAGTGGACACATAAATAAGTGGCAGCAGCAGAGAGCCAAAACTGCAAAGATGAAGTCAGGAAAGCAAAGGCACAGAATGAGCAAAGATGTGCAACAAAAGTCAAAGATAATAAAAATGTTGTTTTTTTCAACATATAAATAACAAGAAAAAAATCAAGGAAACTGTTGATCCACTAAAGAGAGAAGATGGCAAGGAAGTAACGAGCATTAGAGATCAGCAAAATGCTGTGGACATAGTATATTTAGACTTTGGCAAGGCATTTGACAAAGTAAACCCCAATCTACTTTCTAATAAGCTAGAAAAATGTGGGATAGACAGCATTACCACCAGATGGATTGGCAACTGGCTGACAAACTGTACTCAATGAGTACTCCTTAATGGTATTACATCTACATGGAGGGAAGTAAGCAGTGGGGTACCACAAGAGAAACTCATCAAATTTGCAGATGACACTAAACTGGCAGAAATAGCCAACACTGCAGAAGACAATCTCGGGATCCAAAAACAACTTTTTTTCTGCTAATATTTTTATTGAGTTATAAGATAAAATATGATACAAAATACAAAATCAAATAGGAAAACAATGGAGAGGAATGGGGAAGAAAAGTGAGGAAGAATTAAGAGAAAGAAAAAGAAGCATTGACTTCCAACTCTCTCTGTTGCAGTAAAATAAGTCATTAACATCAAATTACAACAAAAAGATCTTGACAGACTTGAATAATGGACCCTATCCAACAAAATGAAATTCAATGTGGAGAAAAGCAAGGTTTTACACCTGGGGAGGAAAATCAAAGGTACAAGTACAGATTAGGTGACACCTGGCTCAACATCAGTAACTGTGAGAGGGACCTTGGCATTCCAGTGGATGATCACTTAAAACATGAATTAGCAGTTTGCAGCAGCAGCCAAAAACGTCAATAAAATTCTTGGTTGTATAAACAGAGGCATACAATCAAAATCATGTGAAGTATTAGTACTGCTTTATAAATCCTTATTAAGACCACACCTGGAATACTCTATCCAGTTTTGGTCACAAAAATTCAAAAAAGATGCTGAAACTTTGTAAAATAACATGTCAAGCAGGATAATATGTTCATTTCTACTGACATGCTGCCATTACATGACCAATGAACCAAAAAACCAATACGCCTTCTCTGACCAAATTTTGTTTAGTTACAAAATCAAACACTTATTGTATTTGAAGACATTTTAAGTTAGATGTATTTAGTAAGAGTTCTATTTGTAGTAAAGGTACCATATTTGTAGTATGAAAATGGATTTGTGATAGGAAGATTGGGAACATTAATCCATTAAAGGAAGTTCTTGGTATCTTTCCTCTTCCCTTCCTTTCAACACATATCTTCTTTTATACAAGATCTTTTCTTTAAAAAAATTAAAAGTCTATTAAACCGTTAATATGTATTCTTGAACTTAAGGGAAGAATAGGATATACAGTAGTTGTTCTTAATTGATGATGAAAAAAAAAACCAAATAAATAAAACCCAGTTTAACCTGTGACTTGCATTTCGTTTTTTCAACCTTTCTTTCTTTCTTTTCTTTATAATTGTTCATTACCTGCCAGCTGTAAAGAATGTGTCTTTCCTGCGCTAGCTCAAATGGATTTAACTGCAATTTCATCTCCACAGGAAACCTGCAATTCCAAGAGATGGGGCTGCCAATCAACTAGAAAATACAATATCAATAATCCCAAACTGCTCAGCATTTATTTGTTTCCAGGAAAGCAAAGAGATAAGGGCAGCTTTGCTGAAAGTAAGCAGATTTGAGCTTGGCTTGGAAACTGCCTGGAAATTCAATGAACATCACTTTAAACTGGCAATACAGAAAGAAGAATATTGATCTAACTAAAAATTGAGTTCCTCCCCGCCCCGTTTTTTGGCTTTTTCTCATTTTAGCTAAATAGGCAACTTAAGTGTTCTGTATCTGGAGCCACTGGAGTTGTTCATTAAACATTGTCTTCAAAACAGGCAAAATCACAGTAAGTGATATTTGACTGACACTGATATCTATTAAGTAGCATCTCTAAAAATGTATAACCAGCTTATGAAAAGCCACCCTTTTTTCCTGCTCTTAATTTACCCATCCAAAACTTTTATGACAATTTGGAAACTTTTTTGATCAACCTTTCATAGAAATGGCAATAGATAGAGAAATCCTGGCTTTATAAAATGAATTTATAGGGTTTTTTTCTTAAAGATCTTGCTATTTAAGGGTAGCTTATGCTAGGGGAGACATGATAGCAGTATTCTCAGGGCTGCCACAAAGAAGAGAGAGTCAAACTATTCTCCAAAGCACCTGAGGGTAGAACAGGAAGCAATGGGTGGAAACTAATCAAGGAGAGAAGCAACTTAGAACTGAGGAAAATTTCCTGACTGTTAGAACAATTAATCAGTGGAACAACTTGCCTCCAGAAATTGTGAATGCTACAACACTGGAAGTTTTTAAGAAGATGCTGGATATCCATTTGTCCAAAGTGTTGTAGGGTTTCCTAGCACATGTGTGCTAGTCGTTCCTGACTTTAGGGGGTGGTGCTCATCTCCATTTCAAAACCGAAGAGCAGCACTGTCCGAAGACGTCTCTGTGGTCATGTGACCAGCATGACTAAATGCCAAAGGCACATGGAACACTGTTCCCTTCCCATCAAAGGTGGTTCCTATTTTTCTACTTGCATTTTTACGTGCTTTTGAACTAGGTTGGCAGTTGAGCTAGGTTGGCAGAAGATGGGACAAGTAATGGGTGTTCACTCTGTTACGTGCTGCTAGGGATTCAAACTGCTGAACTGCTGACCTTTCTGATTGATAGGCTCAGTGTCTCAGCCACTGAGCCATTGCTTTTAATTAGTAGTGTAATGTAGGACTCTAGTACATTGAGCAAATTACATTTATTTATAGTATGCAATATATTATTGGACTATACAAATATGTATGATTTCAAAATTGTGTTGCAAGTGGACATGCATTATTTCCCTCTCCCTCTCCTTCCCTCCTTCCCTCCCTCCCTGCCTCCCCCTTCCCCCCCTCTCTCTCTCCAGAAAATTCAGAATGTTTCCAGAACCAATCTTTCATATACCGAAGAGAATAAAAAAATATATGAGTACTGGTCTACTTATACTCTTCTGAATGGTAAACCAGAAAGACAAATGAAAGAATAGATGTCAGTACTCAATCTGCCCTTTATTTGGTCTTTCTGATTTACCATTCAGAAAAGTATAAGTAGACCAGTACTTGTATTTTTTAAATTCTCTTTTCATTTATTCAATTGTTTGAAAAGCAATGTGTGAAACATTTCTTCCATTAATAGAAGAAATATACAAATTATATATAATAGGTGATTCCTTCAGATCAGGCATTTTTTGGTTAATTTCTTCAATTTATAAAATATTTAAAAGCTTTAGTTATACTGAGCGCTAGTGAAAGTGTGTAGGCAGAAAGCAAATAACTCCACCGTTCTCAATCTCCCAAATTAAATCTTTTCTTCCTGCATGCCTAATCATTTTTAGAGCACCTCATCATCCATGTCTTTATTATCAACTCTCTCTTTCTCATTATCCCCCTTCTCCCACTCCAACCTACTCCCCCTTTTGGTTCAAAAATAAATAGAATATTGCAGTGGAGGCCTAGAATGATCTGATTATATTATCTGAACTCAGAAGAACAGTAGAGATTAACCTATTATATCGCCGAGAAATGTGACTATCTATCAGACGTTGTTTAGAAACTAATTCATACAGGTTTTTAAAAATCTAATAATGCAGGGAACCATTAAAATTAAACATCCAAAATGATATTTCTGATATATTAAACCTTCTCCCAGTCACTAATTGAAAAATTATACATTTTATGCACACGGCTGGTTGGACAGCCTTGTTGATAAGTACATGGCTGCTCAAGCATTTGATTCAGTGAATCAGAATTGAGCAGATATATAGTGAATACTTACCCTTCGGGAGGAAAAAATAATGGTTAGTTTTCTTTCAGATTGGCTATTAAAATTGTTTCATTTCTTTGGTGACAAGTCTAAGCAGATATAAGGGAAGAGAAATATTAGTCTACAGTGCTTTGCAGGGTATGGTAGAAAAAATAACCCAATATTTTGGCAATATTAGAAGCTCCATCCATCAAAAACAGGTGGAGTTTAAATCAAACCATTGTAGATAACATCTTTCTTTTAATTGCTGTATATACTAACAACTAAGCCAAGAATTTCAGATTCACAATATACTTTAAAAACTCCAAAAAGTAGACTGAGTTTATTTGCAGAAGGGCTTATCTTTTATTATATAAAATAATATTTGTAAACGTCTGTCTGTCTGTCTGTCTACTAACAGAGATACAAAAGTGGGCAGTAGGAATAAAAAGGTTGACTACTCCTGGTTTAAGCAATAACTCTTTTTTTAATTGCAATGTGACCTGTGGTCCTGATCAACAATGGGATTCACTTACCTCCCCTACCAGTTCACTTCGCTCATACGTCACATCTGTGCTTGTGCACCACCTTCTGCACATGCGCAGTGCTCACGCATTATGTCAGGGTGGGTGGGTGGAGCCTCCTGCAGCCACCGCTACCAGTTCACCCGAACCAGAGAGAACCGGTTGAATACCACCTCTGGTCCTGATCCCTTACCCCTGACAACCTGAGACAGAAAGAGCTGCTTTTACTCCAGTTCAATAAGCCCATTGTATCTGAAGGAAAACGTGATTTATTAAAAGTTATTTTCTTCTGGTAAATTTCTTACCAGAATTTTTGGTAATTTTTTTCTTAAATTCAAGCCAATTGGTTGCTGTTTATTAGCCTCGTCTAATCTATATGGTGTCTTGTGTTTCTGAAGTTCAAGTATAAACGTCCTGAATAATGCAGACAAAAGAAACTATAGTTTTTCTTCCATATATAATTGTAATATAATTATAACAGCAGAGAGGTATTAAAATAAATATTATTTGTTGAAGAAATAATAGCAAATCATCTCATGCCATGCTTTCTATAACCTTTAAACAAATGAAAGGTTTACTATTTGACTTTAAAAAAAAGAAACAGTGTGCTCTTTATAAGTATAAAAGCCTATAATTAACCCTCCTGACTATTAAGTTGAACTGAGAGACAATTCATCACATAAATTAAGAATAAATTCTACTCTCTTGCCGACCTTGGAACATTTCCTTTTCTATAAAGCCCTACATACTAATAAGAGATAATCAGCTCTTTTGAAAAGTGAGCTTAAGGAGGCAGGTAGAAAATGCTATAGTTGTTTGAAGTGTGTGTGGTCAGGTCATTGCACAACTTTTAGATTTGGGGGTATTAATCATGATGATTTTGCCTTAGTCACCTCCTATTTGAATTACTAATAGATGTAGAATATTTGTAGCTTAGGGTTGACCTGGGTCCTTGGTGCTCTATGAGCTTGCCGGTTTTCTTGCAGATGTTTCATTATCAAACTAGGTGACATTGATGCAAGTAGGGAGTGGGGTTTACATATTAGGGTCTTGCCCTGTTAGTGTTAGTGGGAGCAGTCTTGGTTGTTCCTTGGGCTGTTCATTGTTAGCTTATTTGTGGTTTGAATGTTAGCCTTCTCTAGAGTTTTGGGACTTGACTAAGTCTAAGATGCTTGCAGTTTCCCAGTTGAAAATATGATTATATCTATCCTTGACTTGTCAAATTAAGGAGTTTTCATTATGTCTTCTGACTGCTAGTTGGTGTTCATAGAGGCATTCTGCTTGTTTTCTGCCTATTAGTCCTGCATAGCAACTGTTGCACTTAACGCTATATATTGTGAATGACTCCTACTTTTTATTCCAGGGCTTCTGGAGTCTTTTTTTTTTTTTGGTTTACCTCGGAAGTTTTGGAAGGCTTTAGTTGGTTTGTATGCTACAGTAATGCCATGTGGTTGTAATAGTCAGTGGTTGTTTTTTTTTTTGATGTGTGGCAAGCCGAGGTGGCGCAGTGGTTAAATGCAGCACTGCAGGCTACTTCAGCTGACTGCAGTTCTGCAGTTCAGCTGTTCAAATCTCACCGGCTCAGGGTTGACTCAGCCTTCCATCCTTCCGAGGTGGGTGAAATGAGGACCCAGACTGTGGGGGCGATATGCTGACTCGGTAAACCGCTTAGAGAGGGCTGAAAGCCCTATGAAGCGGTATATAAGTCTAACTGCTATTGCTATTGCTATGTTATCTTTTCACAGCTTGTGCTGGTTGTGCTATATTGGGTTGAGTGGTCAGGCACTTTTTAATGAAGTTGTATGGGTTTGCATTTTGCTTGAAGGCATGTTGTAGAGATAATCTGTTTTCTCTTTCTGCTGTTCGGGATTGCTGCAATGTGTTTGTGCTTGTCTACATAGTGTTCTTACACAGCTTCTGTCGTGCAAGATCAAATCAGCCATCAACAGGCACACAGAGGTGAACAATATCCACATACTATTCCAAAGAAACAATCAAAAAGGCAAAAAAGAAGCAAAAACATCAAAACATTTCAATAGCAATTAACACCCAGTTGACAGAGATTAATACCAAGGTTAATATTAGATCAACAAACAATACCCCAATCAAGGGACAGTCAAACAAGCTAACAATAAAGAACAGCCCAATCAAGCAACCATCAAGACTTTTCCCACCAACACTGATAAGGCAAGCTATTAGTATATAAAATGAGAGCAAGCCCCAATTCCTACTAGCACTGATGATGTTATCTAGTTTGGTAATGAAATGTCTGCAAGAAAAAAACCAAACAAGCAAGCACCAAGGAGCCAGTTTGAATTAATATTAGTTGCTGTGCATTGGGCTTCCCTTGAAGATTACTTAGAAGCTGCAGCTAATCCCAAATACATCAGCACAAGAAGCTTGTGTTGTCTCTCACTATTCCTATGTAGCATCTCTCTACCACAAGCTGCAGTGGCTCCCAGTAGATTTCTGAATATAATTCAAGATGCTGGCTGTCAGTTTGAAAACCCTGTATGTTATAAGGCTACTTGTGGGACAATGTTTCTCCTGCTGCTGCCTCATCGAGCCTAGTAGAGCCGTGACATCATCACCACGCGTCATCACCGCCGCGACAACAACGCGGCAACAGAAGGGCGCTTTAAAAAGGCGCCGTGGCAGAAAGCCGACTTCAATTAAGGTAAGCGTTAGGATTAGGTTTAGGGGTTAGGTTTAGGGTTAGGTTTAGGGTTACATTTAGGGTTAGGTTTAGGGTTAGGTTTAGGGTTAGGTTTAGGGTTAGGCTTAGGTTTAGGGTTAGGGTTAGGGTTAGGGTTAGGGTTAGGGTTAGGGTTAGGGTTAGGGTTAGGGTTAGGTTTAGGGTTAGGTTTAGGGTTAGGTTTAGGGTTAGGGTTAGGATTAGGGTTAGGTTTAGGGTACTGAGTGCTTGGGAATGCGCGAATTTGCCCTTCGCGATTATCGCGGTAGGGTCACGTTTTTCCTTAGCGCTTAGAATGGCGCGAATTAGTCTTCGCGCTTATGTCTCCATGGATAAGGGCTTTGCGGATTTGTGGTGGAACCATAGAAAACATGTTTCAGATCATTTCCATTAAATAGTGTCATGTTGTTCAACCCATGTCCATGCCTTTTCTGTGATAGCAACTGCCTTGGTGAAATAATGTATCTGTGGAGACACAAATGGTTATCACCTTATTAATCTTTCAGAACTTTCCAAAGATTGGCAGTTTGCCCAGTATTCAGTTTCTAACAATCTAATATCCAGGATAAGAGCTGTGGTGGCACAGTGGTTAGAGTGCAGTACTGCAGGCTACTTCTGCTGACTGCTGGCGGACTGCAATTTGGCATTTCAAATCTCACCAGGCTCAAGGTTGATTCAGCCTTCCATATTTCTGAAGTCGGTAAAATGAGGACCCAGATTGTTGGGGGCAATAGGCTGATTCTGTAAACCACTTAGAAAGGGCTGTAAAGCATTGTGAAGCGGCATATCTATTGTTATTACTATTGGAAAAAGAGAGAGAAGGTCTGAAAGAGGGAAATAGCTCCTAATTTCCAATTCCTTTTCAGGGAAATCCTCCCTTCACTAGCTAGCACTGATGATGTTACCTAGTTGGGTACTAGCAATATCTTTTAAAGTTATATACAGCTTCATAGTGCTTTAGAGCACTCTCTAAGTGGTTTACAGAGTCAGCATATTGCCCCCCCCCCCAACAATCTGGGTCTTCTTTTTACTGACCTTGGAAGGATGGAAGGCTGAGTCAACCTTGAGCCTGGTGAGATTTGAACTGCCAAATTGCAGTCCGCCGGCAGTCAGCAGAAGTAGCTTGCAGTACTGCACTCTAATCACTGCGCCACCATGGTTCTTTATCTTGGATATTAGATTGTTAGAAAGTGCTTTAACCACTGTGCCACCATAATGAAACATCTGCTCTAAACTCTAGAATTCAACCCAAGCTACAAATATTTTCTTGGAATGTCTTCTCCTGATAGCTATTTTTTCTTTTATATTTTCCTTTGAGAGAAGCATATTAAAGAAGGCACTATTAAGAATGCTCTGTTATAAAATATGTATTTATAAGGTTAGAACCAGCACTTTGAATTGAGCCTGATGCACACTGTTGCAGGCTCATAGTCAACCGTTTTCTGAAATACATTATTCAGTATATTTACGAGAGTTACTTAAGTGCTGTAGAAACTGATAACATTTTAGCTGCTTTTAAGGAGAAGGAATATGTGAATATGACCTAGACCTTTGGAATACCTTCCATTTATAGAAGGTTTTTTACATTAAAAAAAGAGCTGCAGAGCTTTTTCTATCTATAGAGACTTTCTATATGATGAACAGACTCATTTTTCAGGCTCATCACAAAAATGAAAAATCTCTAGCCATCAAATTTTTGTCATTTTAAAAAAATACTTCTTTAGATATTATACATATGAGCATTTCTTTGACAAGCAAATTGGAAATTTGGAGACATTCCCCTCTTTCAGATCTACTCCCCTTTTCGAGTATCTTGAATATTAGATTGGTGGACATTGAATATTGGGGCAATATTCTATATAACACAGTATAAATAGCATAACAATAAGAATCAAGTATCCAGTACATAGCATGGCTTAGTGGTGACCTGTAAGTATGGAATAACATGTTGTGGTTATTGTAAGTTAAAATAGATTTTTCTCAACTTAACAATAATCACATAGTATGTGTGTAATAATGTTTCATATATAGTTAAACTGATATTTAAGTATAGTTAATTTAAAATGTTTTTATTAGGCACGTATCCCCAATGAATTAGGCAGGAGAAATGTACAATATCTTTGAATCATTTGTATAAATTTAATCAGCAATGGATTCTTTGTGAAAATAAAAACCTATTTACTAGATAGAATAGCCATGCCTACCTTATTTTATAAAAGCGTGCTCATTCTTGCTCTAGAACACGTTTAAACTGATATGAAAATGTGTTGATTTAATAGATAATTTGACTAACACGATTAATTTATTATGAATCTACAAATAATGTGAGGAGGTAGTTGGGCACAGGACAGTCGTTATAGAACAAAAATTAAACATTCCAGAGTAATGACAGCATAAGTGAAAGAAATTTCATTTTTATAGTTGTACAACATTGGAACTTGTTGATATTACAGATAATAACAACACTAGATTTAAATTATTACTCTTTTAAAGGTCTTCATACTTACCATATTTTTCGGACTGTAAGATGCACCAGTGTATAAGACACACCAAGATTTCGAAGAGGTAAGTAAGGAATTTTTCACCAAAATTTTCACCAATTTTCACCCAATTTTTCACCAAAGTGGGGGCATTTTTCCCTTCCCCCAGACCTGCTGAAGCCTGTAGAGTGCTTTTGGGTGGTGGGGGAAGGCAAAATCCCCCCTGTTTTTGCAAAAAATGGTCATACTCTTTTAGGGGGGGAAGTGCATCTTATACTCCAAAAATACAGTACATAAGAGGATGGAGTTAGTTACTGATGAAGGAGAAGAGAGAGCAGAACTTGGCAGTGAAGTGAAGAGAGGACTCAGCCTAGAATTGTTACATATTCACAAATACTCCTTGTGATGTTAATCCATGTCCACTCTCTGCCTTGAACTCCATTATTTAGTGCTAACAGTTGATCAGATTCTTGTGTATACGTAGGTTTGAGCAATACATCTAAACTAGAACTTATGCACATTCATGGTTCTTGACTCCTGACAGCCAAGCTCCCAAAGTATTTAAAGTTGATCGATCAGATTCTTGAGTTCTTGGAGCTGTTTAGGTCTTTTTAAAAAAACAGTTTCATCAACTTTCTTTATTTTCATTTTAAGCATTCTGCCTCTACATCTTTTGAAACTGTCTCCTTGTATATTAGTCACTAGTAAGCTAATTTTCCAGGTCACTGCTTGACCTTCAGGACTATGATTGAATTATCCTTGAAACAATTACTTGCATTGTGTGTTTTATTCACACACCATGGGATTTATTTAGCTGTTCAAGCAAATGCTCAATTGAAGATTGTTAAACCTTTATGTATTTAGCCAGAAAAACATGCAAAAATCATTGCCTGATTGGTAATATCAATGTGGAGAGGCAAGGTTTCAGTGTCAGATTCAGCCACCACCACCTGCAGGCTGTGATCAAACCAAGAAAAGATATTTGTTTCTGTAGCTATTGGCACAACATGTTATCTCAGTTTCCTGTTTATTGATTAAAATTACCCATGCAGCAAGTGTCAGCTTTCTTAATCGAGAGAAGTTCCAATTCCTTTTATTTTTTCATGCCAACAGCTCTGAAACTCAACATCAACTGTTTTTTGGAAAAAAATATTATAATTGTTGTTTAACCTTATTTTTTCTAAAGACTAAAAAAAAAGAGTGTACCTTTTGATGATAGTTAGATTGTTTCCCCCTAAGAAATTGTGATGTTGATTAATTTAGAGCTTTATTCATTTTTGCTGGGAAACCAAAGCAATATATTTATTCTAATATATATTTTTTCTGGTTTATGAGATCTTTCCAATCTGCATTCATCATTATCGATGATCTTAGCACTACAGCAGAATTGATTTTGTTTTCTTTCTCTTTAGCTCTTTGTAGCTTTGCTTCTTTTATTCTTCTTCCTTGTGCTGTTAATCCGGGGTTACATTACCTTAAGGTATTAGCAGCACTTTTCAAAACGCCTCAGCTCCATTTATTATATTTAGGTATAACAAAGCCCATTTTTAAATTAGTGGGTAATACCTGCATTTTCAAACAGCAGCATTTTATCTGCAATGAATCTTATTTCAAAGATGGTTATGGCTCTCTCCACTTCATTGTGTTTTCTGTGGTTTAAACCTTTAGGATAAGCAGAATTTCTCAATCAGTATTTGATTTTGAAGACCGTACCCATAACCTCATCATTGCCATCAGCAATTCCTTTAATGGGATTACAGTTGCACTGGAAACTCTACACTCCTGTCTTCTGAATTCTCTCCAACTTCTCTTGTGATATTCTTCTCCTGCCCTTCCTCCCTAAACAGTTTTAATATCAATTGCATCTGTTAAGAATCTAATTCAATGAAAAGAGTCTTGACTCTGTTCCAAAATCCACTTGTCTGTGGAAGTATCTTCTGACCTTCAATCCAGGTTTAGCAGTCGGGCAGATGGGGCCCATGCTTTCCTGTCAGACAGCAATTATGAAATGTATGTATGACAAAGAGAAGCAACACAATGTGTCATCCAGTTAGCAATGCTATGCATGCCTAAAAGCCTCTTTGCCCATTGATCTGCTCTTTGGATACATCTATAGAAGGCTTGCAGAATCAGTGGCATTTGTAATTATATTTACAAAATACAGACTTTTAAAATGTCAGTGACTTCCAAATGTTCATTGTAAACATTATCAAGTTTACTTTTTTTCCTGCATAACTTTATAGACTGGTTAATACTAATGGAGTCTATAATGTGGATCTTCCATATTGTTAAAGGTGGACTAATTTGTGAATTTATTTTTATTGTTTTATTCCATTTGTCTGAACTTAAAGGAAATAAGGGGGCTGACTGATTCTTAAATTTCTGAGAGATAGAGAGAAAAAATATTCCAAGAAAAAATAACAAATGGGAAAAAATAATGATTTTTAAAAAAATAACCTTCGAAGTCCATTATATAATAGTAAAGAATGGGCACATTCCCAGCCAAAGGACCAGTTATTTTAATTGTCAAAAGCAGATGACAGTATGAAATAATGAATAAATACAGGGAGAAAGGGATTTGTGACCAAACAGAAAGAGGAATTGATGGGGGATGAGGTTACAATTATACTAGATGTTTATATTTATTTAAAATATTTCTTTCTTACTTTTCTGCCATAAGGATGCTCTCCATCCCCTGAGGAACCTCATGCTCTGCTTCTTGCCATGCTGGGTCCCACAAGCCTTGGGTTGCTTCCAAGTCCTCTGGGTCCTCCCTCCCTCTTCCTTATCTTGTCATCAATCAATCGACTTAACTCTTTCTAAATCTCCTTTGGGAAGAAGCCACTCTGCTGCATAGCATTCCTACACAGAGGCTGGGTAATGCCATCCCAGAAGCAGACTCTATTTTGGATTTAGCCATAATGAATTATGGAAAATGTCAGAGTTCCAAATATCATCCAAAATTAAATCAGAGTTCAAGGCCAAGCTTTCCTCAAAGTTCTAATTTATTAAGAGAGACATGTTGGTACATCTGTGGAAATCTGAAACCTTCCTGGGTTTCACACCCAGTTGAAAGTTCATGATCTTGCCCCCACACCCACAAGTCCATCACATGGTCCAATCTTCCACTGCCACACTAGCATTCCCACCCATCTAGTTCCGGTCAGGTGCAGAGGTGCAGAGACAAAGAATGACCTTGATTTCTAGAAAGGAATGTTTTATTTTGAAAACAACACATTCTACATCTGACTATTCCCCCTCCCAATTCCCCACTAATTGAAATATCATAGTAAAGAAAGAGAGAGTGTGTGGCAGGCCAAAAATTCTAAAAGGAACCAGATGCAGGCCTGACAGCCAGACTGAAATGGTGTTTACTTCTGGAATGGTTCCATACTCTGTAGAGTATAGGAAGGTTGGGGGTCAGATCAGCCAGTTCTCTTTCCCAAACAAAATATCCAACTTGTAACCATGCAGGACATGTACAGAAAAATTAAGTGACTGATCCATATGGGGAAGGGGAGAAGGATATGGGACCCAGTGGAGTCGGAAGTAGGCCCAAAGCCTGTGGGGACCAAGAAGGTTTGGGTGGGAGGGGGAAAGATAGCGGAGGGCCATTGCAGCATCCCTGTGGTCAATTGTAAGGCCAGGGCAGGATTTTTAAGTTCCTTCATTCAGCTCGGTCAGAATTTTGAATGGTCATTGAACAAACAGCCATAAGCCGAGGACAATCTGTACAATTAAACTAGTACAAGGTGACAAACCATATGGAATGAAGCAGAAGTCTCACATTTCTTCACTAAAGCCCTGGGGGAGGAATGAAGATTCAGATCTTCATAGCTTTTCTAAACAACAGCAGAGTGGAGGCCATCCAGATCCTGAGGGGGGGGGGGTCTTCTTTCAAAGGAAATATACTCCTACAGAGAAACCTCACTTCCAGGGTCTTGATAGATGACATTGTTTAACTGAAGGAACCTAGAGCACACAAACCCTACAGCATTACTATTAGTATCAGGCTGCACTGTATTAGTCACAACTCATTCCTTACAGTACTATTTCTTGGGGGGGGGGGGATAGCACAGCCATCCTACTCTCTTTTCTCTAACTATTGTAATAAGAAAATGTGATCTCTGAGTTCCATTTCTTAATACTACGTTACTGCATGTTGTCTTAAAATGTGTTGTAAAATGAGATTGAGAAACCTGTCATCACCCCTCAATGTCCTGCTTTCCCCATCTCTTCCCTCTCTTAGTATCTCTTTCTACTTTTCAATTTTAACATTTATTCAAACCTTTTACCCCCAAAATTGGAAGGAAGGAGATCATCACTAGATCTCACTTTTTCTAGACTACGTCCACCCATTTTGCATTCATTTACGACCTCAGATGGTGAGGAGAATTATCCAGGACTCTTCCTGGAGATTACCAGTACCACCTATCCCTTGGCTTCTCATTTCTGCAAAATACATTTCATTTAGTTCATGTAAAAAGAGGGGTGAGCCAGAGGTGACTTCATCTTCTTTAACTTTGGAGACAAGGAAAAAGAAACTCCTTCAGATGCTCTTCTCTCTAAACATTTCTAGAGTTTCTCCTTTCTTTTGCATCTTGTCTATTCAGCTACACACTATTCTTTTCACTCCTGGGCAGCTAAATTCTATGCTTTTGTTCCCAGTATTCATTCAATTTAAAAGAAAAAACAATCAGAAAAAAGTTTCAAAGAAATTCTTTTGGATGGCTTAGAATTTTCACAGTTCATTTTGTAATGAGGTAGACAATGTGTTTAAGTGAATGTCTACCTTTTACTGCATAATCATCTCACCATTAATCTGCAGTTTCATTGGTCTTTCACATTTCAATTAAATACAAATGAAAGATTTAATGTTGTCCTGCACTTTTTGAGAGGTTTTCAGTAGCAGTTCTCAACTATAACTCACTAAGAGGGAGTCTAATTAGAACTTTTGTCTTTTTGGAGAAATTTAGTTAAGTTATCTGCTGTTATATCGTATTTCAGGGTAGGAGCAAATATTGAAAAGTTATGTCATTGAATACCACTACCCTATATATCTGTCAGGGTTCCAAATAGCATACAAAAGTAAATCAGAGTCCAAGGCAAAGGATTCTTCAAAGTTCCAATTTATTCAGAGAGACATGTTGGCATATCTGGGAAAACCCGAATCTGAAAGTTCAAGCTCCTGCCTCTCACCCACAAGTCAATCATATGGTCCAATCTTACACTGTCATGCTGGCAGCTTCCACCCATCCAGTTCCGGTCAGGTACAGAAACAAAGGATGACTGTAGGGTTATTACAATGCTCATCTGGATGGTTCTTGGAACTGCGGTTACACGAAATTGCAAACTTCAGCAATTCTTTGCTTGCAGTGTTCCCAAGCTTGTACAAGGATACAGGATGAAACAATGTATAACCTGTAACATTTGCTGCTTTGAATGTATAACATTTGATTCTTTCATTGTGTGCGAAATGCATATTCTCAAGAACACCAATGATGTAATTACTAACCAATTACTGTACCTTGGAGATTTGTTAACCAATAATGGAATAACACGTAAAGTAGGTGAGAACTGAGAAACTGAAAAACTATATAAATCATGTCTGATGCTCAATAAAGTGCTGTTGATTCTGCTATCCGTGGATTGTTTCCTTTCACTCATCTTCAGCCTTCGGGAACAAATGCTACAGATGACCTTAAGTTTCTAAAAAAATGTTATTATGGCTACATATTACCCAACTCTGTATAATCTCCCCTCCCATTTTCCCACAATAGAAAATGAATAGTAGAAAGTGTGGCAGACCCAAAGTCCCCCCCCAAAAAAAGATGACTTACAGGCCTGACAGTATCTCAATTATTGTCTGTGTGTTTGTATCTCCAAGGAATTTTGACTCCTTATGACTGCTTGGACTATCTCCTGCAGTTTTCTTAGCAAGGTTTCAGAAGTGATATGCCATTTCATCCTTCCTAAGATTAAGAGAGAGTGACAGATGCAAATTCATCATATTGGCTCCATACTTAAGGCAGAACTAGAACTCACAGTCATCTGATGTCTACCTGGGTGCCACTTCAGCAAACTAGTTTTACACAGACTCTACACTGCAGGAATTTAAGGGATTTCTAATTTCTACTAGAACATAAATTCTTTTGACTATTACATGAGAGACCCAAATAAGTGTACAGGTGACTTAGCAGTAAACATTGACAAAAGGAACTCTGAAGAATAAATCTCATGGGATATAAAAACCTAATCTGCAGTAGCCCTTCTGGATGAACTTTACCCTATAAAGATGTCATTATGCACAAAGAGAGAACTAATACAGGCAAGAATGAACAAGACTGCATTTGCCAAATCCTGTTCGTTTCCCTTCAGGAAGGTTTGGATACCTGGGTCTTTGTACGGAAATAAGCACATCTAGGGGAAAATAGACTACACATAATTTCAAACTTCAAGACCTGCTCAGAAAGCACCAACTGAACTGATTTTAGTCCAAATGCCTTACTTTTGATGCTATTGTTGTCATTGTTTTGCTTTCTACTCAGTGTTGACTCTTGGTGACTCTCTAGGCAGGTCCCAGCAGTTTTCTTGGCAAGATTTCAAATGTGGTTTGCCATTGTGTGCTCCCTAGTATGAGAGAGAGAGACAGAGTGACTGCCCCAAGGACACCAAAGTGGTTTTACATCTTTATAGATTATAATCCATTGTCTCCCAGTTTCTAGCCTGATGTCTTAACCACTGCACCAAACTGATCGCATAGTTTGACCCAAAACTGGATAGGGGAGATGCTTCTGTAGGTATCTAGGCATGTGGAACTTTACAGATATTAGTCTGGTGTCTGCAACCTGCAGCTCTGGAGCCATGTGACTCTTTCATCCCCCTGCTGTGGCTCCCTGTTGGCTGAACCCACTACTGGCTGGCCATGCCCCTCACCCTCCCCTTCCTGTGAGATAAAAGAGCTTCATACACCTGGGAACCTGAAATGACTCTTGATTTAAGATGTATGGTAAAAAACACCCAAAGAAGAAGAAAGAACAACATCAGCAAACAAACAAACAAACAACCCTTGCCTGTTTTGGGAAATGATTCAAGAAAGAACAGAGAGAGAGAGAGGGAGGGAGGGAGGGAGGGAGGGAGGGAGACTGTTTTCCACAGAAATGAAAACACCAGGAGCCACAAAACCTGGGTAGGCGTGGCTGGAAGGTCATCTGACTGGGTAGAAATGAGTGACATCGAATTGGCCACACCCACCCAGGTTTTGTGACTCCCGGTGTTTTCTTTTTAGTGGAAAATGATCCAAATGGCTCTTTGAGTGTTGAAGGTTGCAGACCACTGTGTTAATTGGATTTGAAGGTGAATTGCTAGCCAGCGCAGTAACTGCCACATCCAGATAGCAGACAGACCTCACCTCTTGGATTTTTATGCAAATGTACAAGAATTGTTTGGTTTCAAGTTTTTCAAATGGCACACGCCCTGTCTGTTAATTAGGATGGAAGAAAGAATCTTCAACTTAAAACCCCTGTAAGTTTAAGCTTAGACATCTCTGCATTAGCAGCAGGCAAGTCATTTTTGTCCTGACTTTATTCTTATCTGCAATAGAGAGTCTAATTGAGTATGAGAGTTTTCAGGCAAGTCAAGTTGAACAGTTGAGCCAAAACATGTGCTGCAAGAAAGCCTGTTATTTACTGCCAAGCCTAAGTGAGAAAGCCAGGCAGTAAAGCACCTCAAAAGAATTTGCAGAAAGGTATCATATAAATGTAGTAAATAAAAGCAACTCAGTCTTGTGGTTAAACTCTAGTTATTGATTTTTAAAGCAATTCAATGTTTCTCCATAACTCTTGACAATAGTGCATGAAAACACCTCAATGGGTTATTTGTTTTTTTGCTACTTTTTTTTAACAAATATTACCCCTCCCCAAATTCTGGTTGGATTAGAGCATTCTGAAATAATTCTAATAAATCCCAAAGGGATAAAAATACAATGTGCAATATGGTACATCGCAGCCTATTCACATAACATAAACAGAAAGGTCCAATCGCTATCCCCAGATCACCATAAAACCAATACAAAGTCAAAACACACCAAATCAAAAACCATATTTTTACTAACCCTTTGAAATTTTATTATGGAGGGCACCACATAAACTCCCAGAAACAAGATATATCACAATTATCATAGAATGATTGTACCTGTCATGAACTGTACAGGATGGATCCCTGGAGGAGATCAACCCAAAGCTTATTGGTGATCTTACTCAAAATATGTCTTCTTTAAAAGGAGAGGATCACTATTTCATCAGTAAGAAACCTACAGTAGTCATAACTTAATACCCTCTATCCTTCAAACATAAATTAATAGGGAACTAGTTATTTATTTCTGCCTTTCTTCTAAGATATTACTTTTTCAGGATTAGTATATTTCCCCTATAAAACTTTGTAGACTTATTGGTCTTGTCTTGCCCTAACTTGGTAGAAGTACATATTTGCCTTATGTTGCCTTAAGGATATGGTTCACATGTCCTTGTTTGACATTACTTGTGAGCAAACCTTTTACTGCTAATTGGTTTCATTTATTTTCAGGCAGATTCTTTTAATAGGGATGATGGATTCTTCCTATTAGGACCATATCATTAAGATACTCTCTAACAACAACAAAAAAGAGCTACATTCAGGCACCATAAATATAACATCAACAAGATCGTTTTCCATAGAGTTAACTTTCTTTAGTGAGGATGTGATAAAGTCTGTGAATTATGAAGTAATCAGTTCTTGTGTTCAATCCTAGTGATTATGTTAGAACCACTGTTTTTAAGAATAGATAGATGATAGGTAGACAGACAGACAGACAGTATCCCAGGACACAAAAGTTTTCAAACCTTGTGAAGATTGTATGGCTAGGATATTATATTTTGAAACTGTATATATTTTATTTACATCTTTAACAACAAAACTGAAATACCTTTCCTCTTGTATATTTTGGATTTAATTTGAATTTAATAAATATGATTTAAAGCCGTATTTGAGAGCATGATTTTCATTAAGAAACTACATATGCATGCAAAGAGCACAAAATTCTGTTTGAACCCTGGTAATTAGAAAGTATTCAGTCATCTTGGAGTGATTAGGAATTACAACAAAATTATATTAATTGATTTATATAGGATGCTTGAATTACAATAATTATTAAGTATTATTCAGATATTTAATCCATAGATTATTTTTAAATTCATTAATTATGTGCTGCCAAGTCACCATGAACCCTGGATGGTGGATGGATTTCTCTTTGTCCCTAACCTGGTTAATTCCTCCAATAGTTCAACCATGACCACAGTTACTGTCCACCCACTCTGCTGCTAGTCATCCTCTTCCTCCTTTCCTCCATCTTTCCCATCATTAGAGCCTTATCCACAGAGCTCGACCTTCACATATGTTTGAAGTAGGATCATTTGAGCCTGGTCCATTGTGAGCCGAGTCAAAATTTTGGGTTGATTCATTTGACAACCCATTTGTTTGTTTTCCCAGGTAAGATCTCTGTCAGGCATCTTTAAAGAGGAAATCACACACATTTGGTTGAAATCTGAATTAAAATTTGACTCCTCTGAAGGAATATGCTTGCAAGATTCCAGATGAATAGATTCAGAACCTTCCTTCCCTCCTTCCCTCCTTCCTTCTTTCCGATTAAAACTTTTTTTTGCTGTTGGTGTTATTTCATGGGAAGGGAGGATTATAAAAACCCACTTAATATAAGAAAGCTAAAAAGCACAAACAAACCCCAAGATAACATTTCAAAAGAATAAGGTCGGGCTTTCTTTTTTTAATGAAAGAAGAGTCTTTACATTTGGGGACTGCATTTCTTCTCCTTCTCCGTATTCTCTTTCTTTTTCTTCTTCAGTGATTTACACAAGTCAAAATCATTTCCTTTGGAAAATATCTGCAATGTATCAGAAGAATATGTATAAATTATAGAGAGTTAAGATGAATGAAATGCATTTAGGGTTTTGTATTGTTTTGTTTGTCTTCTGCTAATTTGGCACAAAATTCATAGATGTTAATTAGGATAGGGGAAGATGATGGATGGAAAACAAACATTGGCAGAGACAAAACTTTCAATGTTTTCAAAGAAAATATATTTTCAAAGACATTAGCTCACTTTTTTTTAACCTTTCTGGTTCCTGGGAAAGACTAAACACGAATCTCTCTTGCTCATACTGTTTATTAGTTTTTTGTGACTTGCTAGAAAGAGAATAAATAAATCCAGACTCATTTGTTAATGTATGATTCAGTATGTGATGTAAAGCTATAAAATGGATAAATTTAGCATACTATCTGAACATAAATAACTTATTTGCCTTGTATGGTTCTGAATGCCAGATTATTAATGGAAGTTCAGATAGAATGAAATTAATTTGACTTTGGAGGAATCTTGTTTTCTTTTGGCTGCCTCCCAGATCTTTTGCACATCAGTCTAATTTTGTAACATTAAAACTAAGATGATTTTAAGTCAATCCTTTGATGGGGACTTTCAGAAGTGGCTGAAAATATTGATTCTTTGTGTTCTGTCTCTACTACATGTTAGTCGCTGTGCAGCTGGACATGTAGCTAAATCCACCTATTCTTCAATAAAACAGACTGTGTACATAGATCTGAATGCTTTATTGAAAGAACGGGATATGGTGAAACTGTGGAAAATAGGAATACATACAATGAGAACCAAATACAATATCAACAGTATTCAGTTACTGCTGAACATAACAATTAATAAATACAAGCAATTTAAATCTCACCAGAGATGCTCTAGGTGTGGGATGTGAGTTTGTCCATGGATAACCATGTGCCAGAGATTAAGATGGATTTTTCTTTGTGCTTCTGCCTTCTCCAAATCCTAAAGGAAATGGAACTGACTTCCTAGCATGCACTTGGTTTGAGAGTGAAGGCTGATGGGTAAATTGGTTTGGATCAGCTTCAAACAATATACTTGGTATTTATCTCTCTGGCCTGTAGATGGGGTTAGAGAGCAACAACAGTATATAAAGATCAGATGTCGGGGCATATTTGTTCCTCCAGCCACTAGATGGGGTAGAGAGCAACAACAGTATATAAAGTTATATGCTGGGGCATGACTCTGATTCTGAAATCTTTAGCTGAACAATAATAAAAAATTAACCTGGTCAGTCGGCAAGAAGCTGCGAAAAACTAAAAGTCAAAAAAAGTTGCTAAGAGAAAATAAAATAAAGAGGGGAAGCAGTGGAATCCCATTCACCAATAATGTACAGGTGATTTTTACTAAGTTGTTGCACATAATGCATATTATGGATTCAGGTTGAATTTAGCTTAATGATGATAATAATGGCCTCAAACAGACAAAGGGTTTAAAAAGATAGAAATTAATTCCTTGAAAGAGCTTGGATCAGAGCTGGGACCAACTTAAATAAACTTTTAAAATCATTTCTGACTCAAAATAGATCTAAACAATTGGGGACAGACAATTTCATTAACACAAGAAGATTATTGTGTTAATTTGAGTCAAAATTTCAATCATTCTCAAATTATAAAATTTATATTCCAGGGAGAAAAAAAATCCACATATTGAAGATAGAGACAAAAAAGTTAATCCTTTCCTTCATCCTCACCATCTTTCATTCTACCTGATAAAAGCCCTCCCCGTTTGATTTTTTTCAACAGCTGTCCTGATGTTTCAGGGTGAAGCACTCTACTACAAATTAAGACTAGAGGTGCATTGAGAGCTATAAAAAAAGAACATAAAAGATGCACAATGATCTGCTCTTCTTCAAGAGGTTTACCTAAATTCAGTGCTAAATACTTCCCAAGTCAGTTCATTTCAGAATATTCTGCAGGAATTGATTGATAGGCGATTTGGATAACTCTAGGGTGGGGTTATGTAATAAGGTCATTTCAAAAGAAGGTAAGACTGAATTTCTTGAATCCTTAATAGGATAAAAGGATCCTTAACATATCAACTCATACAAACTTTTGCAATTTCATTGGGTTCTTAGAAACCTTCTCATCCTTTCCTACTCCTCAGAACCATTGATTTTCTGCTTCAGTAGTTCACAAAGATGTTCTTCTGTTGCTTTTAATCCTGTTTACATGGTGGGTCTCCTTGCCTCCAAAAATAATCCTGACATTTTTATTGGAAGCAGTACAAAGAAATATTTCTCATTGCATGTCTTATTTCCTCTCATGAAAATGGGTCAGAAGGCCTTCTTCATCTTGTGCTTCTTCAACAATGCTGATTGAGAGAACACACATCATTCACAAAATGCTGCACATGGCAGCATGGAAAAGGCAGTACATTTGGAAAGTAATGTCATTTTGCATTCATATGCTTTAACATTTACAAGATACATTCAGCAGAAATAATCAGTCACATCAGTATTAATGAGGAATACATTCGTCTATGGAGATTCTCAGTCTTCCAGGTCATGGTTGTCCCAAAGGGGCTTTTTCAAAAAGGCAACTGGAGTTTGTTTTTTCTTGAAGACATTTCACTTCTCATCCAAGGAGCTTTAGATGAGAAGTGAAATGTCTTCAAGGAAAAACAAGCTCCAGTTGCCTTTTGAAAAAGCATCTTTGGGAAGAACATGTTCATTCTTTTGAATGGACAAGTGGTAAGAGAAGACAATGGACATTCGTGAATTTGTTTATTGCCCAGGAAGTGCAAAACTGAAGTTTAGTATGATTTGGAAACAGATATGTCTCATTTCCTTATTGCCTGGTCTTCTTCTTGAACTTTTAAAAATGAGAAGGATGATACCACCATGATTTTCATCTCACTTCATCTTTTTCTTCATTTTTGATTAAGGCAGGGTTTACCTACCCTACTTAACATATGTGGGGCAGGATGCAAAACACCTTATAAACCTGTTACATCCTTTGTGTAGATTCACACATTTCCCATATTCCATTTGAAATTGCTTGTAGTGGAGGAATGATGTTAGATCAAGCAACAAGTAAATACTGTAGCATAAAGGACACATTGACCAAGTGTGCACTGAATTGGCTTGTACAATGCCCTCTTGTATCCAAGAAACATTTAATATTTATTTCAATATGATTCTAAGCACAGATAAGCAACTGTGCTTTAAAATAATATATCTAATATTTTGAAGCCGGTGAACTCCACAAGAAGCTTGATAGTGATGTGAAAATTCATAAATGATGTTTTCAAATATAATTATATGAGTACAGCAGGCATTAAAATACATTTTAAGCTTCAGATGCTATACCTCCAGCAGCTGTTCAGTCTCCTTGCATGATTTAGTTAATAAGTTTACAATGCCATACAATCAGACTTCAAAGCTATGTATTTATTTAATAGATTTTTTTCTAACTTTATTACTTTATAAGTAACTCAACAGCGAATGTGTACAAGTGCTGTGTGTGAGATAATTTAAGGTGGTTCTGACAAGTGTCATTGGCATCTTCATATCCGGTCAGATGGGCAGCAAGCCACTCCCATCCGGTCACATGGGCAGCAAGACACTCCCACAAAGGAGGCCACACCCACAAAATAGGTTCGAACAATTTTTGAAACCCACCACTGATAGGTACTGTATGTATACATGTTTACCACACTTGCGAGCTATTTTGTGTTGCATAAAACACTTGCCTGTAATTCAGCTATGGCTTTTTTCATGGGGAAATTAACAAAGGAAATGCTTTCCCCCTGTAAGTGCAAGGAGCTTTGTGAAAACTTTCAAAGCCATATATAGTTGTGGGTCAGAGTGAAGGAAATTTCTTATACTGCAAATACATTATTTAATAACCAAAGCACAAACTAGCCAGTTAAGCACTTAAAACCCCATTGATTTCAATGGGAGAATTAAGCACAAACTTAAATCTCTCCCACATAAATCAACTGGCCTTAAAAGCAGTTAAATCTTGTGTACCTTGTGTTCCTGACCTAAATCAATAAGCAACAGTAATTGTGGAGAGCTAAAGGGAAAAAAAAAGAGAGAGAGAAAGAAAGCTGGCTAAGCGAGCTTTGGAAAGTTATATGTATTCAAAAGAGTAGAAGAGAATGAAAGGAGTGAGACTACATTTTTTTTAGTGGTGGCCATTAGCAAACTACAGATTTTCAGATTTCACACAACATGTCTCATGAGATGTGCCAGAGAAGTGCAGGAAACAGAAAATGAATGTGCTGCTTATTCAGTGGAATATGAAATGACAAACTACCTGATGCACTGAAAGACGTGTTCACCCCTGGGATGAAAATTCTCATATTCTCTTAGCAAATCACTCCTTTAAAGATGTGACCTGTCCAGTTGTGAGGACATAGATGAATTACATATGTATCTGATGCTGCCAGTTACCAACTCATGCCTTTAATCTATTCCGCCCAGCCAAAATGTAACTCATCTAGAAAATTCCTACTTTCAGATGTTACTAAAGGTACAACCTAGTGGTGGGTTTCAAATTTTTTTAGAACCTCTTCTGTAGGTGTGGCCTGCTTTGTGGGAGTGGCTTGGAAGTCATGTGACTGGGTGGGTGTGGCCAACTTGTAAAACTCACTTAACAACGCTCTTGCTTAGCAACCAAAATGTTGGCTCAGGAACTCTGGCATTTGAGGCATGCAAGTCTTAAAGCTGTCAAGTTACAAGACCCTTGCACCCTTAACCCTTTAGAAAAAAACCACAGGGTTTTAAAACTTGACAGCTTTAAGACTTGTGGGATTCAACTCCCAGAATTCCTCCTCTTGCTCTTCATCTTGATGATGTGCAGACAGGCGGGGGGAGGCAGCTGGAACCAGTTCTAAACAGCACTGTAGATTTGTGGAATTTCTTCTATAGAAGAGGTTAGAACTGGCAGGAACCCACCTCTGGTACAAACACAAACCATCTATTATCTTCTCTCCCATTTCCAGATCTTAATGCTGTGTGAATAGAATAGAATAGAATAGAATAGAATAGTTGTAAGGGACCTTGGAAGTCTTCTAGTCCAACCCCCTTCTCAGGCAGAAAACCCTACACGTACACATCTTCTTAAAGACTTCCAGTGTTGGGGCATTCAAAACTTCTGGACGCAAGTTGTTACACTGCTTAATTGTTCTAATGGTCAGGAAATTTATCCTTAGTTCTAAGTTGCGATTGTGAGGCTATGAGACGTGTGAGCGAGAGTGGGACAGCCCCTCGTGCAACCCCCCTCTCCAGCCATGCAGAGCGCCATTCACTGGCATTTTGAAGGCACCAAGCCGCGGGAGCTGGGCAGCGGTGAACAGGCACTTACACGGCTTGGCGATACCCCTAGGTCAGTGAATGGTGCTGTGCCCAGCTAGAAAGGGGTTTTGCCCGGTGGTTGCTCCTGAACCCAGCTCTTTGGGAGCCCGCTCACAAGACAGCAGCCGTCCTGCAACCCCAAAACAATAAACCCTCCCCTCATAATAAGGCCCAAGCCATATTTTGTGTGTAAAAAGAAAATAAGACCCTGTCTTATTTTTGGGGAAACACGGTAGAGTCTCAACATCTTTTTTACATCATGGTGATCATAGGTGGCCCTATGTGGTTGTTCCCAAGGTAGCAATAATAGGAGTCGTACATGTTGCATTTATAAAACAACGGCCTTTGATTTCACATTGTTGACAAATGAATTTAAATGAAGTGTTTTTCTAATCTTTTTTGTATTTTCCATTAACAGAATGGAATATTAAATTCAAACTTCACATTCCCATTGTAAGATAGGGACTTGCCAATTAAATGGGATCAGCCCATTAAATTTATCATATTATTAGTATAATGAAATTTATCTTTCACTACATCTTTATCTCACATTGTTAAGGATATGATTGCTTTTATAGTGATATTTATTGATCTATTAAAACATTCCAGTGTCTTAAAATGAACATGAGAATAGACAGCTTGATCAGACTAGTCTAGTATTCTTCTATCCACTCAGAAAATGTGATGAAAACTCCTTAATTTCACAACACCTGGACTGACTTAATTATAGTTTTAACTAGGAAACTCTGAGCATCCTAAACCAAGCTAAATCCAAAATTGCTAAGAAATTCTGGGAAGCTTGGTACACAGACAAAGTAGCCATCAACAGGTGCATAGAGACAAATAACATTTGCATACCATTCAAAAAAGACAATAAAAAAGCTAAAAAGAAATAAAAAGATCAGAACACCTCCTAGAAAGCAAACAATACCCAGACAAGCTGAGACTAACACCAGACAAACAAGCAGTAAACAAATACCACAATCAAGGAATTACCAACTCAGACAAACAATGAAACACTAAACCAATAGAACAAGTAAATTGACTTAGGGCCATTGATGAGTCTGGATATACATTTCTGCATTTCATTCCTTAAATAATCAACTTTCTTTGCCAATTAAATATAGTATTGCTATTGTTCCCTTGTCAGTGTAGCCCTTATCTTTAGTTCCTATAGATAATCTAGCTTTCTGTACACATCTCTTAATTAGACAAAACCAGGAAAGTTTATAATATTTTATAGATCATCATAACAAGCAAAGCCACCTTTTAAGCTTAAGTTAAGTTTGGTTATCAACTTCTATCTAGCAAAATAGATTACTAGGGGGCTTTTGCGACTATATTCAGGTGAACCAAGATGTCTTTTGGCCTCAAATTCCAAGTTTACTTTAAACTTACTCAGTGTCCCATCATCCCATGCTTGTGCCTATGTGGCTAGTTCTGACTAATCCAATTAAGATTCAATATCTTCCAGTAGTGGGCAGTGTAACAACTGAACCCGAGGTAGGATTCACTTACTTTCCCTACCGGTTCAGAAATGTGAGCGCACACAGGAGGGAAGGAGCTTCGCTTACACGTGCCTCGTCTGTGCATGTGCACCGCCTTTTGTGCATGTGCAATGCTTGAACCTTACGTCATGGCAGGTGGGTGGAGCCTACCGCAGCTGCTGTTACTGGTTCGCCTAAACCAGAGAGAACCGGCTAAATACCACTTCTGAACTTCACCCAAAGGACAAAATAAACCCTCATCTCCTGTCACTAAAGTTCAAAGGAAAAAGGGTCTGTGAATGCATTCTCGGAAACCCAATCTACACTACCACAGGCTTTGTAGGAGGAACAACACTCCCAAAGTTTCAGAATTTGACAACAGCTGTGATCCTATGGAAATTGCCTTATTATTCAGTGTTTACAAAGGCTACTATTTCAATTTAATTGCAGTTAGCTAGTGTTTTAATCTTATTATTTAGATCCAGCTTGCTAGGGAGTCCAGAATCCTACAGTTTTTGAACTTTCCTATGCCAATGTCAGATTGCTCTGAATATCTGCTGGTGTAATCCTGTTAACCTGATGATCTGGATTTATTTTGTTTCCCTAGCCTTCAACTTCAAAGTCATAAAAGCTTACTTCTTAGGTTTGCAAGACCTAAGATGCTTATGGCTGGAAAAACAGCTTTTTATGAGGATCTATTGCTGGCTTTCTGCCATAAAACAAGACAGCCTTGATCTTATGAGGAGGGTGTACCTAGATAGCTTGAAATTTCCCTTTGCCTCACAGAGCTAAATGTAAATCATGGGTGGGTTTCAAAAGTTTTATCAAGGGGTTCTCTGCCTGGTTGCTGGGTGGGTTTGGCCTTGGGGGGGCTCCTGTATTTTGCCCCCCCCCCCGAGCTCCAGAGGCTTTTTTTGAGCCTCCGGGAGGGCAAAAACAGCCTCCCCAGTTTCCGGAGCTGGAAGTTCTGCCTGAACTTCTGGTTGGCCCATTTTTTTCCCTCCCCAAGCCTCCATGCACACCCTGCCCTTATCTACATCCAAAATGGGCCACATGGAGACTCCTGGGAGGGGAGGGCAAGACCAGCCAGGAGTGGGATTTGGGGGTTCTTTGAACTGTACAGAATCATATCTAGAACCCCTGCAAACCCCCAAGTCGCCGAACCCTGAGAATCATTTCAATAAATAATGAAGATATTTCAGGAACAAGTATACAAGATGAATCAGTATGAGAGTTTGCTTTTTTAAAAATCCCCATGTAATAGAAATGAAATAATAAAATAATAATTATATTATTATAATTATAATAAAATTTAAAAAGTTCAGTGGGTTCATGGGTCATAGCTGTCTTACAAGCTGGAAAAAGTATTTTAAGTCAAACAGGTTGTGTGACGTTTTAATGAAAATTGTGGGTTTATTTATTCCCCCGACTTGGGAATTTGACTCTTAAGAACAAATGTGCTTCCTTGCAAATTGGTCTGAATACTAGTCAGCCAGAATCTTTCAAGCAAATTATATTGGACTTTTTTCAATCCTTCGTTTTATAGACTTCTCATATTTATATTCAGACTGTACCATGCACCATGAATATAAATACTTAGCTTATTCCAGTGTGTTTATTTAAATGACATGATTGAGTAGTATGGTAAATTTTGCATATAAGAGATGCCTAGTTCAATCTCTATTCTCCATTAAAAAGTCCAAGAAAGAACTCTTTCTGTCTAACAGCCTATGAATCTGTTGCTGATTCATATTGTCTGGACTAGGGGGAAAAAAAGAGAAGCTAAGTTATGGAAAGTAGAATCATATGTTTGAGGGAAGATAAGTGGCCAACAAAGGAAAATAAAACGGAGGGGAAAGATGACAGTGAATATTAGTATACATAATAGAATATAAGCAATAACAAGATGGAAAGACTAGAGCAGTTATTGTGAACCTTTTTGGCACTGAGTGCCCAAACTGGAATGTGCATGGATGTGCATGCAAGAGTGCCAGAAACCCAAAGACCAGCTGGCATGATGTGCCAGCCAACTGGTCTTCAGATTTCCAGCAAGCACATGAGTATTGTGTGCACCAGAGTATTGGAAATCTGAAGAACAGCTGGCCCGCATGTGCATGCCTGTTTTGGGGGGCATTTTCAGGCTATTTTACAGCTGTTTTCAGACCAAAAACATCCTGGAAAATGACCTGTTTGTCAGCGTTCCAAGTATCATGTAGAATTAAATCAGAGTCCAAGGCAAAACGATCCTTAAAGTTCCAATTTAATAAAGCAGACAACTTAGCACATTGCTGTGGAAATCCCAATTCTGGAAATTACATCAGAATCCCACCCAGTTAAAAGTTCATGATCTTGTCCCCATACCCACAATCCATCACATAGTCCAATCTTCTTCTTCCACGCTAGCATCCACACCCAGCTGCTTCCGGTCAGGTGTAAAATTGCAGAGACAAAAGATGACCTTGGCTTCTAGAAAAGAATGACAACAATACATTCCACAATCCTACTCCTGTCTATTCTTCCCTTCCATCAACTATACTAATGAAACAGCATAATGAAATAAGATAAAGTGTGGCAGGCCAAAATTCTAAAAGGAATATAATTGCAGGCCTGACACTGTTTTTTGGACATTTTTTGGACCTTTTTCTGGCACTCCAGTGCCCCTGAAGACCAGCTGGCCAGTGCACATGTGTGCACCGAAAACCAGAAGAGAGGGCTCTGCGTGCCACCTCTGGCACCAATGCCATAGGTTCACCATCGTGGAACTAGAGGCTGAAAGATGGTATTACTATGTAGGCGTAAATAATATCATTGGCATTAAAATGAAACATTGAAATATTGAATGGCTACTTTAAAACAAACATGTATATTAATACTAGGATTGCATACATTTGATTAATGTAACAAATATTATTAATACTATTATCACTACTTGTATGAAAATTAAATACCTAGAGGCCATACTGTTCATGTATTGGTATTGATGTATATTTAAAAATAAAAATCCAATAAAACTTTTTAAAAAAGAATGATAGTGATCCACATCTATTACTCTATTTTCCCCTAAACATAAAGTAAATGAAGAAACAAGATCTATATTTCTTCTCTTATCTGAATTGGACAACAACTAAAAAAATTATGCACCAGTTTGGCTTCTTAATACATAATCACACAGTCTTTAAAAAGTCTGAAACTGTGGGAAATTCCAGGGCAATTATGACCATAAGGCATTGCTCAGTTTTTCAGGCAACACAGCAATTACTCCAAGAAATACGTTTTGAAAAAAATCTGCACACGGAAGCTGTATCAAACAGACATTTTCCCTCTGGTTTTCCTAATGGATGTTTCTATTGGCCCTAAAGCAAAATTTGCTTTCTCATTGGGTTTCTGCCAAATGTACAGGGCGGGGCATAACCTTTTCCTAGGGGGTCACAGCAACACTTGTAATAACAACACAAATAATTCATACACCATTCGAAAGCCCATCAAAAACTGAGTTTATTGACACGATTTAATAGTCAGTATGACCACCATTAGCCCTTCGAACAGCATTCAAACGAGGTGGATAAGAACACAACAAATCTTCAAACAGTTCCGTTCGATTTTCCAGATTTTTCAACACAGTTTCCAAATTCATTCTCAAAGTTTCAACCGAAACAAATTTAACATTTAATAGCTCATTCAATTCAGTTTTTTATGGGCTTTAAAATGAGGTGTCGCGGAAGTTGTAAACTGCTGTCGATCTTGCTGTGACCCCCTAGGAAAAGGTTATGCCCCGCCCTGTATGATGGAGATCTCAAGTTTTGTACTGAATACTCAGCATCCCAGCAATTAAATCCCAACCCTGGCAAATGGAAATAGTGAACACACCAGAATGGGAACTGAATATTGTCACAGTTTATTATACATCGTGCTGTGAACTCTTCCCTGCCTCCACCTAGAAAGCTCAGAATAATATTTTTTTACAAGGTTACTTGAGGAATAGATGAGTATTTTGTTACCAGGCTGAAGCCAGGAAGAATGTACAGCACTTCAAACCTCCACTTCATATTGTTCATTTGGCAGGACAGAACCTGGATTAGATTTGCTTCTTTGTGGCAAAGTCAATGGATAGAAATAACTTGTAACCATAAATGGAATCCAAAGTTTGCATGTGAATTTGTCCAGTAAATGGAAGAGAGTGGATGAATAAACAAAATGACAGTATAGGATGTGCTGTGTTACAAATTTTATTAGGTTGTTTATGTTCCGTTGAGGTCAAGTCACTTTCTATCCAAATTGAGTTTACCCAGGAATTCATTTAGATGTCAGGAAACAGAAGGCAAAGAAATCTGCTGCAAAGAAAACATGTGATTTATAATCTGGGATAATTATTTGTAGTTTAGAGAAGATACTACTTTACTTAATCTTCAAGTCTTTTTAAGGATGCTAGTGGAACCCAATTTATGTGTTTTATATATTGATTGGGGAGTTAAAAATATTTTCACCTGGGATCACTGTTTTCATATGTACATACTTCTTTTTTAGATTCAGAGAGTTATTTGAGTAAAACAGGTCATCGTTTACATTTTCAAAATTAATATGGGAATAAGGTAGGCAATTCTGTAGCCAACTATTTTTAAATTAGTCACAACAAAATTAAATGGATTTTGTTCAAAAATTCTTGTTGTCATCATTGTCAGACATTCAGTTGTGTCTGAGCCCTGGCCACGCGATGGATCAGAACTTTCCATGCCCCTCTCTCTCATACCACCTTCTTCAGATCCATCATGATCATCCTGTTTTCATCCTTTATAGTGTCCAACCAGTGTGTATTAAGGTGGCCCCTTCTCCTTTTTCTGCTGATCATGTCCAGCATGACTGACTTTTAGACAGAATCATCTTTCATGACAGGATCAAAGTATGACAGTCTCTGTTTGGTGATTCTGGCTTCAAATGATATTTTTGGAGAGGTTCATTCTAGCACTTCTTTAGTTGTTATTTTTGCAGTTCATAGGATACATAATAATCACCTTCATCATCACAGCTCAAAGGCATCCACCGTTCTCCTATCTGCCTTTTTCAGAGTCTACATTTTTTTCAGTTATAAGTAGCAAATGGGGAAAAATATTATGTTAACTAATGTGCACTTGATTGTGAGGTTGGCATCTTTACTCTTTGATCTCATCCTGATTGAGATTCATCGGGCTATGCAGCACTCCGCTTCTGGCAGGCCGCTCATGATTCTTGGACCGAATGGATAAGGAACACGCCGGACGCGGTTTCCTCAGGATGAGGGCCTCGAATGTACTTCGGGGACCTCTTTTATTGAGAAAGTTAGTTACAACGTCATCAGAAAGGTGTGTCAAAAGGTGTCTATAGTCACATGTTACAAATAAACAAATAAAAAATTACAGCATGGCATAGGGTGGGGGCAGGGAGGAGAAAGGGCAGGTATGGACGTAGCTTGCTCACATAGCTCACGTTACATGCGCTTGCGTAGTAAGTCCTGACCGCTAGGCTGCAAAGTTCCTGATGCGTCCCACAGCGCGATGTCTCTCCATCCCTGTGTACGTGTTCCAGGCAGCCGAAACCACCCTGCACGCACACCCGGTGATGGATTCCAACAGGGTTACCCACAAAATTTAGGGGCACATATACAATACAATACAATAGCAGAGTTGGAAGGGACCTTGGAGGTCTTCTAGTCCAACCCCCTCCCTAGGCAGGAAACCCTATACCATTTCAGCCAGATGGCTATCCAACATCTTCTTAAAGACTTGCAGAGTTGGGGCATTCACAATTTCTGGAGGCAAGCTGTTCCACTGATTAATTGTTCTAACTGTCAGAAAATTTCCCCTCAGTTCTAAGTTGCTTCTCTCCTTGATTAGTTTCCACTTATTACTTTTTGTTCTACCCTCCTGGTGCCTTGGAGAATAGTTTGACTCCCTCTTCTTTGTGGCAACCCTGAGATATTAGAACACTGCTATCATGCCTCCCCTAGTCCTTCTTTTCATTAAACTAGACATATCCGGTTCCTGAAACCGTTCTTCATATGTTTTAGTCTCCAGTCCCCTAATCATCTTTCTTGCTCTTCTCTGCACTCTTTCCAGAGTCCCCACATCTTTTCTACATCGTGGTGACCAGAACTGAATGCAGTATTCCAAGTGTGGCCTTACCAAGGCATTATAAAGTGCTATTAACACTTCACGTGATTTTGATTCTATCCCTCTATTTATGCAGCCTAGAACTGTGTTGGCTTTTTTGGCAGCTGCTGCACACTGCTGGCTCATATTTAAATGGTTGTCCACTAGAACTCCAAGATCCCTTTCACAGTTACTACTGTTGAGCAAGGTACCAACAATACTGTACCTGTGCATTTTGCTTTTGTTGCCTAAATGTAGAACCTTACTCTTTTCACCATTGAATTTCATTTTATTAGATAGTGAACAATATTCAAGTTTGTCAAGATCCTTCTGTATCTTTAGCCTATCTTCTGGAGTGTTGGCTATTCCTGCCAGCTTGGTGTCATCTGCAAATTTGATGAGTTCCCCTTTTATTCCCTCATCCAAATCATTGATGAAGATGTTGAAGAGTACTGGGCCTAAAACAGAGCCTTGGGGTACTCCACTGCATACTTCCCTCCATGTAGATGCAGTTCCATTGAGGACTACACGTTGAGTGCTGTTGGTCAGCCAGTTACGAATCCATCTGGTGGTGATGCTGTCTAAGCCACATTCTTCTACTTTATCTAGTAGTAGATTATGGTCTACCTTATCAAATGCCTTACTGAAGTCCAAGTAAACTATATCAACTGTATTCCTCTGGTCCACTAATTTTGTCACCTTATCAAAGAATGCAATAAGTTTAGTCTGGCATGATCTGTTTTTGACAAACCCATGTTGGCTTTTGGCTATTACTTTGTTTGCTTCTAGGTGTTCGCTAATTTGTTGCTTGATTATTTTTTCCAGAATCTTTCCTGGTATTGAGGTCAGGCTGATAGGTCTGTGGTTTCCTGGATCTATTTTTTTTCCTTTTTTGAAGACATGAACCACATCAGCTCTTTTCCAGTCCCCTGGTAGTTCCCCAGTGTTCCAGGATCTCTGAAAGATATAATTCAGTGGTTTTGAGATCTTGTCTGCCAGTTCCTTCAGAACCCTGGGGTGTAATCCATCCGGTCCTGGTGATTTGAACTAGGGTAGACAGGTGCTCACTTACCATTTTCTTCCCTATTTCAATTTGTGTTCCTAATCTTTTTGTGATTTTTGTGGTGCTGTTTTTTTTTTTTTTTTTTTTTTGGTGGTGCTGTTTTGATAGGTTGGACTGTTTTATCCCTTTGTGTAAAGACAGATGCAAAACATGAGTTAAATAGTCCTGCTTTCTCCCTGTTGCTTGTCACCTTCTTGCCACTTTCTTCTAGCAATGGACCAATTGTTTCCTTAACTTTTCTCTTGTTTTTAACATGTTGGAAGAAGCTTTTTGTTGTTGTTAATTTTTACTTTTGTGGCAAGCCTTTCTTCATTGTGAGCCTTAGCTTTCCTCACTTCATCTTTAGAGGCTCGGGCTATTTGCTGATATTTTGCCTTAGTTATGTCCCCTCTTTCCACTTTTTATACTCATCTTTTTTGTCTTTCAATTTGTCAGAAAGTTCTTTATGCAGCCATGCTGGTTTATTTTGGGAGCTGTTATTTTTCTTCTTCATTGGTATTGTGCTAGAATGGGCTTTTGTAATCTCGTTTTTCAAAATTTCCCAAGCTTCTTGAGTTGTTTTCCCCTTGAGGATTCTCATCCATGGAATATTTCCCAAGCTCTCTCTAAGTTTATTGAAATTAGCTTTCTTAAAGTCCAAGACTCTAGTTTGACTTCGTTCTACTACTTATGTTTGCATAATGTTGAATTCCAATATTGCATGGTCACTTGCCCCCAGGGTTCCTGTGGCTTCAACATCTTCTATCATTCCTCTCTGTAATTGAGAATTAAGTCCAATATGGCTGATTCCCTTGTTCCCTTCTCTACTTTTTGGGAAACAAAGTTGTCTGCTAGGTTTGTTAGGAACCTGTTGGATCTTCCACTTGGTGCAGAGTTTGTTTCCCAGTTGATGTCAGGGTAGTTAAAAATCTCCCATTACTATTGCGGTGTGCTTCCTACATACCTTAGTTAGCTGACTAGCAAAAAGTTCATCTACTTCCTCTGCTTGGTTGTGTGGCCTGTAGTTTAGACCTATGGCAATGTCATTCTCCCCCCCCCCCAACCTTTAATATTGACCCAAATGCATTCAAGATAGTTCTCATCATTGTTGTGCTCTATTTCTGCAGAGATGTAGTTATTATATATAGTGCAACTCCACCTCCTCTTTTATTTGGTCTATTTCTTTTAAATATTTTAAATCCTTCTACCTGTATATAATCCTAGTGTTTGAAAAAGTGGAGCAATTTTGAATTCTAGCAATTCTAAGCAATGGCCAACACAGCATGATTTCTAGTCATATATTTATTAACTTCACTATGTGACATTCTAAGTGAATTTCATTTTTAGTAATGTAATTAAAATGTAGAAAGGGACTGACATTAATTAAGAAGATTTGGGGAACTCGGAAAGTGAAATCTATGCTGTTACTTAAAAAGCTTAAGAAATATTAAAGAAATATAAGGAAAAAACCAGCATGTATAGAAGAAAGAAAGAAGTCCACTCTGCCAAACAAAGTACATTCAAATAGTTAGAAATTGTAGTTTTGTAGTCTGTAACAGTAAAGCTAAAAATGAGGTGCAACTGCAAAAAATGCTAAAGATAATAGATAGATAGAAAGATAGATAGATAGATAGATAGATAGATAGATGGATGGATGGATGGATGGATGGATGGATGGATGGATGGATGGATGGATGGATGGATGGATATATAAATAGATAGATAAATAGGTAGACAGATAGATCGATGGATGGATGGATGGATGGATGGACGGACGGACGGACAGACAGAGATTGACATAATTTAAAGAACCAGGACAACAACCTACTCAGTGAAAACTGCAGCATTTAACAGATAACAAAGGAACTCCATGTTCAATTTCTATTTTGTCTCAGTCCTTTCTAGTAGGAATGTATATACTGCATCTATGAAGAACACAGTTGAGGGACAAGTGTGGAAGCTTGAGATTGATGTTAAGGAATGCCGGTTTGCTTTGAATCAGTTCAGAGGCCCAGATTTTATTATTTTAGGACAAAAGCTACATCAGACAGTAAACAATCTGAAAGCCAGTTTATTGTGGTGACTAAACAACCAACCTAGAAACCAGGAGACTATGAGTTCTAATTCTGCCTTATACACAAAACCAATTAGGTCACTATGGGCCGGTCACACACTCTCAGTCCCAGGAAAGAGGCAATGAAAAACCATTTCTGAAAAAATAAAAGTATGCAAGAAAACTGAATAGACTTACCAGGACTCAAATCACTTAAGCTTTTTTAGGGACAGTGTAACACTGTTACACCATCTCTATTGAGGAAGCCGTTTTGCCTGATCTTTATTTAAAGGTTTCTATGTTTATTCTAAATTGTCCTTAGCTAGCAGCATTGTGGAAATCCCATCCCCCCCCCTTTAACTGCCTTTACTGGCTTGTTAATTCTGAATGTGTCCATTTAATTCCATTAGTTACACAGTGTACTTTCAGCTAAGGACTTTTGATGTTGTCTAGACAGAAATATGTAGAGGCATGTGGTCTCTTGGAGTTTAATGCTGCAAACTAGAGTTGTTTAAGGGGGGGAAATCCTATCACTTTAAAATGAGCACAATATTGGACTGAGTGTCAGAGCAATTTAACAAAACACCATCACCCTAACATTGTATTGCTGATTCCATCACACATTTTGAAATGTTTGCAAAGGCAGCTCTGGTTTGAAACCAATGCAGTGAGTAAGCTTACCATATGTTTCAGTTTCAAAATTTTAAAAGAGACACACCCACCCACAAAAAAAAGTGTCAAGCACTCATGCATAAAGAGAAAAACGTGTCATCGTTTTTAATACTATTAGTTATACAAATTTCTTTCCCTATTTTATAAGTTTCATTTCTTCAGGTGCATTTTTTATGCATCAATACATATTTCTCCCACAAAACCATTTCTTTTTGGTTTCTAAATAATTGAAAAAGATCTTTGCATTTAAAAAGATACATTGCCTAAAGCAGACCTGGTCTTTTTGAATACATGAGATGTATTCGGTATATTCAAAAACTCTGAAGTCCAACCGATAGTTTTAAAATACAGATCAGTGTGGAAATGAGTTGAGGGAATGTAAGATGAAATGTACTGAAAATTTCTTCATATTTCATTCTTTCAGATAACTATTTCCCAAATTTTAGAGGGTTCTGGCTTATGTGTATGCTTTTCCCAAAATTGAAAAATGTAAACTAAAAATACAAGCGGAAATAGAACAATATATTGCTTGGGGATCTTAATTCTAACATATAGATGGAATAGACATTTTTTTTCTATACATGGAAAATTTTTATTAGTTCTGTGCCAAAAAGAAGGAAAGGAATGAAAGGATGGAAGGAAGGAAGGTAGGAAGGAAGAAAGGAAAGAAAGAAAAAAGAAGGAAGGAAGGAAGGAAGGAAGGAAGGAAGGAAGGAAGGAAGGAAGGAAGGAAGGAAGGAAGGAAAGTCCTTTACTTGTAGAATTGTACATGTAGTGACCAAGCTGATGTATTAGTATCTCATACAATGATCTGAAACATCTCTAGCTTCCCATAATTCAGTTAAATCCTGAGATTTTTTTTTCATATCAGAAACTGTATATAGACATAAATACTAGCTTAAGAAATTCTACATTACTCTTTAAAAAAAGGGTGCGAACAGAGAAGTCGTCAATGGGGAAAAATGCTGTGAAAGTAGAAGACAGGTTATTGACACAATATTAACAGTTAACAAACCATGTCATTTTCATGTCACAATCTGAGCTGTTAAAGAGGCTGGGGGGGGGGGAGAAAAAATGCTATTTGCTGCAAAATTTTGTGATAATGTGAACTGACTATCTTTTTCTGTGATTTTTCATCCATTATAAAAAAAATCCATAACACACAGTTAACCTACTAAAATTAGTACAGGTGTACAAGTGATTTCAAGGTCAGCTAAGCAAAGTTGCAAAGTAATGATTCTCAACTAATTCTCAATGAGAAATGAAGTATAAATTAGTAGAAAGAGGCTCCAGGTATTTGCCTATTTGATCAGGAGCTGTTAAACTTTCAGAACTTGCCAAGTTTATCATGCGTAGCTTCCCGGGTTTTCATTTGAGCAATTAGAAACACTTTAAAAAAAGTTTGCTTCAGTTCATCCAAGTAGTGAATGCCTGGAGTTGTATGAAGAATATTGCCACTTCTTTTCTCCGAGATACAACTTGGCTGTAACTAATTTAAATATTCTTAAATGTGTAAACTGGAAAAAGATAGTTTTAGCTTTCCTTTTTAGTATATCTACTTGCTAGCCTTGGAAGAGCTACCCTCAACTTTATAAAAAAACAACAACACCTGCCTCTTTATTTAAAATCAATCATTTCATTCCTTTATTTTATTCTTGAACACTGCACGATTCCTACTGAGTGTAGGAAGCTCTCAACATAAAAAAACAACAAATATACCAAAAGTGTATAGCTTAATAAGTAGAAGCATCTGGAACAGGGGTGGGATTCACATACCTTCCCTACTGGTTTGCAAATATGAGTGCATGCACATGTGCATAGCCACCTCCCACACATGCACCTTTGGCAAAAAAAGGACCTAAATACGATGTCGTAGAGCTGGGGCGAGTGGGCGGGGCCACCAGTGATTTATGCTACCGGTTCAGACAACCCGGTCTGAAGCGATAGAATACCACCGCTGATCTGGAAGTCATATTAATCATGCAATCCATAAAGCTAAAGTTTCAGTATAAAACCTCATGGACAAACCATGTACCTTCCCACATATTTTCACTATTTCTTATATTTATTCCCTCCCCCCATTTCCTTTGACCTTTGATCATTATAATGAAAAAAGTCCTACAAATAAGAATAGCTGGAGAAACCTCAATTAACTCTTGGAATTCCATTGTAACCTTGACTAAAAATTATAATTTATAATTAAAATTATAATGCTAACTGATTGTTTCAAGTTCTGACTCAGGCTTTGGACAGGACCCACTCTGGAAAAGCTGGAATAATTGTCCCTATTAACTCATTTTTTAAATAAAAAAAAGTTATGGTTGCATTATTTGTGATATTTCCAGAAGTCTTCCTTGCAGCAAAAGTGTGATTAGCTGAAATTTCAACCCACATATGAAAGCATTGAGATTGCTGACACTGATAATTTTTGTTGATGTTGTACTATAGATGTTCTATGAGGGTAGATGGGTTCTAATGTTGATTTGTCGTAGTCCATAAGAAACAGTATCTGGTTAGTCTGTCCTTGCTTTTTCATATAACTGACTCTACAATGCTATCCAATACCAATCTGCTGGAAACTATTCAAGCTAACAAAATGAACCTATTCGTCACTATTCATGTAAGAATGATCAAGGTTCTTTCTGGGAGAACAAGCAAAGTTCAGTAATGCTATCTATCTATATATCTATGCCTAGGAAAGACAAATGGATAATCAGCAGGGAAACTGAGTTGCATCAACATTTTAAATAATAAAACTCAGCCGGATATGCTGTTGTTATGGTAGACTTCCTGAGGTGTCTCAATGTGATTATGTGTCTTTCTTTTTTTTAAAAGCATGACCCTTTTGGGTGATCCATAGCACTGAATATAATTAAATCTCTATTATAAACTGACCATCCAACTATGTAGATTTACCTTGAGGAGAGGTAGAGCAAATTATTTAGTGATATATAGGTAGCATCTTGCATTTTCTTGTGGTACCTTTGCTCCAACATAAAATCAGTACGATTCTAATGCATTTGTTCATGTTTTTATCCTTCTTCTATTGCAAATGAAGTTTTTGCTCACTCATCCCTTGAAATACAGTTGAAATTGGAATCCCAATCTTGCCTAAATTCTTGCACAGGTTTGCCAAACAATTTTAAAAACAGATGCAAGAAGAGTGATGAAGCATTTATGATTTTTCTTTACACAGCTCTGCATTTTTTTTAAACAGCCTATTGAAAATGTTCACTGCAAAAATGAGAACTTCTGCCTTTTATCCATCAACACTGGATCTTCCCTATGTAAAAACCTCTATAAGAAGCTCTAGGTTTGATAAGAATTACTATAGTTGTCAATTGATTACTTTCTCATATACTGGACATTTCAAAGTAGATTAGGAATTTCCTGATAGACTAAAGCAGAAAAAAAAATAGAAACCTGAAATCTAAGGAATTTTCTGTCTTTCTTTTTATCCTGTCAGCATGCATAGGATAGTCGAGTATTAAAATATACAAGAAGCAAAAGAGAGGATTGGAAATACTAATTCTGACATTTCTATGACCAGTACAAATTCTTGGTCTTCGGCTCTGCAACCCAACAAGACAGACACAGACTTCAACAGATAATTTGAAGTGCAGAAAAAACAACTGCTACCAACCTTCCTTCCATTGAAGGCCTGTATACTGCACAAGTAAAAAAGAGGGCTGTGACAATGTCTACAGACCCCTCACAATAGCAATAGCAGTAGACTTATATACCGCTTCATAGGGCTTTCAGCCCTCTCTAAGCGGTTTACAGAGAGTCAGCATATTGCCCCCAACAATCTGGGGCCTCATTTTACCCACCTCGGAAGGATGGAAGGCTGAGTCAACCCTGAGCCGGTGAGATTTGAACCGCTGAACTGCTGATCTAGCAGTAGCCTGCAGTGCTGCTTTTAACCACTGCGCCACCTCAGCTGCATTTAACCACTGCGCCACCCTCACAACCTGGACATAAATTGTTTCAAATTCTACCCTCAAAACGACACTATAGGGCACTGTACATCAGAACAACAAGGCACAAGGACAATTTTCCCTGAATGCCATCACTCTGCTAAACAAATAATTTCCACAACACTCAAAATATTACTAAGATTGTATTACTATTATTCTTCTCATCCTTCCTAGTACCTGTCTCTTCCCACTTATGACTATAATCATGTTGCCTGTGTCTTTACAATTTATATTATTTCATTTGTTTCCTAGTATGATTTGATTGCATATTAGTAACCTATGACAATCACTAAGTGTTGCATCTTATGATTCTTGATGAATGTATTGTATTTTATTTTTCTTTATGTACACTGAGAGCATCTGCACCAAAGACAAATTCCTTGTGTGTCCAATCACACTTGGCCAATTAAGAAGACTATTCTATTCTATTCTATTCTATTCTATTCTATTCTAAAGAAGCATCTGTTGTGGAAGATCTCTATGTACCACAGAAAGTTAGATTCCACGTCATATATTTTGCCATGTGCATGAGGCTAATGAGAAGGATACATGAAACAAAGCTCCTACATATGATATGTATTGTGGTAAACATCTTTTAGAAAACATGAAAGCATATATATATATATATGCATATGCATATGCATATGCATATGCATATGCATATACATATACATATACATACATACATACATACATACATACATACATACATACATACATACATACATACATACATACATACATATATATATATATATATATATATATATATATATATATATATATATAAATGTACTGGAAAGTAATAAGTCTGTTTAAGTACATTTTTGACCATCTTAGGAGTCTGGATATGCAGCATTTCCAACAATCCTGTGCATGCTACTTATATAAGACTAGATAGTTCTGATTTGTTCTTTAGTTCTTAGTCAATTTGGGGAAAAATTGTAGCAGAGAATACTCAAGAAAAGAAGGTGACATTATACAAGAATTTTGATTTGGCTTGAGAAGGCTAGCTGATATGTATCTCAAAATAATAAGAATGGCTTCCAACGGCATAGAAAAAAAATCTTAATTGCTTCTCTTATCAGAGCTCTGCTTGAATGAGTTTGGTATATGTCCCATCTTTTAAAATCACCTCTGCCTGATGGACTGTTCAGGAAGACCTCTGAGATTATCAAAAAGTTATACTCCTTCCAGCTTTTGATCTGGTGTTCTATATATGCTCAATGAAATCCCTATACATCAGCAGTGGAGAAAGCAATTCAGCATGCTTGTATTACTTTACATCTGTTTCTTTCCCAGAGAAGAGAGAAGTTAATGGATGAATGAAAACTGATGAACTCATGGGGAATCATTACACCAGATTAAGGGTGCATCTCAGAATTACAGCAACTTCAAGGACATGTAAACCTGAAGAACTTTTAGCCTATAACTGATCAGAGTCAAATTCCAATTCCTACTTAACTACATAGAGTTGATGACTGTGAGACTTCTCACAAACTTTTACTTGAATATATGTCATAAAAAGGTAAAGGCTCCCCTTGCACATGTGTGCTAGTCATTCATGACTGTAGGGGGTGGTGCTCATCTCTGTTTCAAAGCTAAAGGGCCAATGCTGTCCGAAGACATCTCCATGGTCATGTAGCCGCCATAACTAAATGCCGAAGGCACATGGAACACTGTTACCTTCCCATCAAAGGTGGTCCTTATTTTTCTATTTGCATTTTTACATGCTTTTGAACTGCTAGGTTGGCAGAAGATGGGACAGGTAATGGGAGTTCACTCCGTTATGTGGCGCTAGAGATTCGAATCGCTGAACTGCCGACCTTTATGATCAACAAGTTCATCATCTTAGGCACTGAGCCACCGCGTCCCTATTCCATTTCCTATTCAACTACATAAAGTTGATGACTGTGAAACCTCTAATAAACTTTCACTTGAATATATATCATGGGATTAAATAAAATTAAGAATGGGCTGTATAAATCAACCTGAGTTATCAAAAACACAGATGAATTATAAATGAAATAAATGATTAGCACATTGGATGCATATCAAATATATACACTTTGTAGCTTGGCAACTTATCTGTCTGCCTCAGCTTCTCCTTATTGCCGCGGTAGCTAAAAATAAATTGTCCAAGGATAAGCGGATTAAATTTCAGTAGTAGAATGAACAATATGCAAGTAGATTTTGGTTAACTGCAATGAAGGAACGATATGTGCTTGACCAACAAAACAAAAAGATATTATTCTTGTTCAGCATTCAGAAGATGAGAGAATATGCCTAGACGTTTCTTACATGTATGAAAATGTGGCAGAAAAAGCAAGACATATGCATTTTTATCTAGAAGTAATGCAGCGATACTGATAATTATAAAAATTGTTGAAATAAAAAAAAACAAGCTTCATTTTTTAGTTTTTCTTTGAATTATCTTACTGAACAGGAAAGAGCACAATTCATAATGAAGGGGAATTTACTAGTGGCACTGTCTCCTAAGTTGTCCGCATATTAAAGCAATTCCAAAATCAGAATTGTTCTTAGAGTTTTATACTATTTATAAAGTCTTAGGGTAAGGATTAGCAGTAAAGCAAAAAAAGTAAACAAATCCCCTTGGTATAAGTCATTCAATACATGAATTTATTGCACATAATTGCCTCATAGAAGATAACTGAATTAGTCATTTGGGGATTGTGCATAAAACATTGTGCATTGTGCATAAAACATTGACCCATAAACTAACTCTATGGGCTGAGTTTGAAACACAACACACACACGCATGCATGCATGCACGCACACACACACACACACACACACACAAACACACAAACAGAAACACACACACACACGGACAAAATTAAGCGCAAAAAAGATGCGGGGATCAAGCTATTTTTCAAAGCACCCAAAGGTAAGACAAGAAACAATAGATGGAAACTAATCAAGGAGAGGAGCAACCTAGAACTAAACAGAAATTCCCTGACAGAATAATTAATTAGTGGAATGGCTTGCTTCAGAAATTGTGGGTCTCTAACTCTGGAGGGTTTCAAAAAAAGTCTGAATAGCTATTTGAGTAAATGGTAGGGTCTCCTACTCAAGCTAGGGGTTGGACTAGAAGACCTATAACCCTTTCTGTCCTGTCCTGTCCTGTCCTGTCCTATCATATCCTATCATATCCTATCCACTACACTTCTAACTAACGTGTTAAGATATGTTGTAAGAACACTGCCTTAATCATATCTGGTACTGTTACTTCAATCATTGCATCCCAATCACATCCATATAAGATCAGTCATTTTGAATTAAATCTATTTATATTTTTGGAAAATATAAGTGAAATACATTTCATTTGTCCCCTCTATAAATCTTGAAGTGAGATGTTTACAGATAATCAATAATTTCAATTCTACAGGTACTCCCTATTTTTATTTTCTTTGGAACAAGGAGAATATCAGTAATGTGGCTATTTCTTTATCTTCCTCTTCAATGAAGGCTGCACAAATGAAGGGATCGTTACATCATAACCACTTAAACATATAATTCAAGGGTTTCCATTGGCAGTTGCATGGCAAAGTGGAAAGATCAGGTTTCAGGTTTTCTTAGAACAAAGATGAGATGGGAATGTAGGAATATTTGCTGTAAAATGATAGTTATAGCTTATATAACTATCATTTTACAACTATTGGGAAAAGTTCAAACCCACTAAAGCAGAGGTCCCCAACTCCTGGTCTGTAGACCATGATCAGTTCACAGCCTGTTGGAAACTGGGCTGCACAAAACTACATTTGCACATATGTGGGGTAGGTTATATGCCCCAAACCATTCCCTCCATTCCTGCAGCCCCTAGCTGCTGCTATTGTGAAGCTGTAAAGATTGGGGACAGCTGAACAAAAGCATAACATCATATTTGCAGAATTGTCCTCAAAATGCAAAATATAATTGTGGATTAAAAAGCGAAGACTCAACTTCAAAGATGAATGAATGAATAAGTGAATGAATGAATGAATGATGAACAGTAAAGACTTACATTGTTCTTGGTTTTGTTGCTGCTCTTGTTTTTGTTTTGTATAATGTAGACTGCAATAAGTAAGACAATAATAAGGCACACTCATCATCCTTATAGGTTTATTCAAAAGTAACTGTTACTGAATTTAGTAAAATCCAAGCATCTATGGAAATGCAATATAATTTCTATAGATCAGTGATGGCAAACCTTTTCGGCACTGAGTGCCAAAAAGGAAGTGCACACGCACCCACACCGGCTCATCAGGGACACGTCCCAGAAGAGAAGCTGCTAAGTAGGCATGTGCATGCCGGGAAATGAACTTCCGGTTTCCAGCACATGCATGCACACCAGCCAGCTTGTCTTTTGATTACTGGTGTACATGCACATGAAACAGTCAGCTGGCCAGCGCACATGTGCACAAGAGAAACCAAAAGACCATCTCTTCTAGTTTCCGGCATTGCCGCACACACAAAAAACAGCTGATCATTGCATGTGCATGCATGCATGCCAAAAACCCAGAAAGAGGAACATGTGCCACTGCATGTGCTGGTCAACAGAGTTCTGCATGCCACTTTGGGCACGTGTGCCATAGTTTCACCATCATGGCTATAGACACTTGTAATAAACACATAGCTAAGCACAATACAATTTGATCTATAATTGCTTTTAAAAAATTAGAGAAAAGACTTAGAAAAACAAGGAAAGAATAAGCAAGAAATTCAATTACACAATGTACATGGGTTTCATCTGCTCCCCCCCTCCCCCAGGCTTCGTAACTATGGGAAAAATATTGGTTTCTCTAGAGAAGTAATCCTTTTCACTGGAAAACTAGACGAATAAAGTATTAAATATTTTCCAATAGCTGTAGTCCACTTGAGAAATTCCAGTGGGAGAGTCATTTCAGTCTTTTGCAATATAAACAGTCTTGTTCCAACTTAAAGGCTGCTGAAAGGAAAGGCAACCATTGGAGGACAGAAAAAAAGAAGTGATGAGTGGTAGTAATAATTACTTATAGTGACCTTTAACAAAGTGTGTGACACAGGCACTTTGCAATGAATAGCTAGAAAAATGTGGGATGATAAGAATGCTCGGTTTTTTCGTTTCATCCATGAAGAATGGTGCTAAGCCTTTTAATGAATGTTATCTTAAAATGGCATCTGTCCTCCATTCTCAAGGATTGCACTGTGAAGTCAAATGCAGAATGCACTGAAGAAATTATTTTTTTCCTGTTTTTTTTTAATGGCGTGATTTCTGATATCAGATTTGCATTCATTTATTCTTTCTTCTTAACCATACAGACTAGAGTAGTGTAGAATAGAATAGAATGAATAGAATGAATAGAATGAATAGAATGAATAGAATGAATAGAATGAATAGAATGAATAGAATGGAATAGAATGGAATAGAATAGAATAGAATGGTTTATTGGCCAAGTGTGAATGGGCACACAAGGAATTTGTTTTTGGTGCATATGCTCTCAGTGTACAGAAAAAGACAAGATACATTAATCAAGAATCAGAAGATATAACACTTAATGACAGTCATAGGGTACAAATAAGCAATCAGGAAACAATATCAATATAAATCGTAAGGATACAAGCAATAAAGTCCTTTAGCTTTAACATGTTCAGAATAGAATAGAATAGAACAGAATTCTTTATTGGCCAAGTATGATTGGATACAAAGGGATTTGTCTTTGGTGCATTTGCTCTCAGTGTACCTAAAAAGACAACATATATTCATCAAGAATCATAAGGTACAACACTTAATGACAGTCATAGGGTACAAATAAGCCATCAGGAAACAATCAATATCAATATAAATTGTAAGCATACAAGCAACAAAGTTACAGTCATGCAGTCATAAGTGGGAAGAGATGGGTGATATTTCATCAACTTTAAACAAAATGTTGAGATATTAATTTTGAAAACAAGCCAAGAAACCATTTTATTGTTGTTTATGTAAATCTGATCTGATTCTTGGAAATATTCAAGAAATATCTCCAAATCTAAGTTTTTATAAGGTCTCTTTGATCCTTCCTCTTCTGCTGCAAACAATCTCCGCTGCAATATAAGATCAACGGTGTGGTAGGATATTTGTATTTGTTGTCATTTGTGTTTCTGTTTTAACAATGACTCTTTGTTGCTATTCATTTATTTTTATTGAAGGCATTTCAATTTATTTGTATTATACATTAGCCTATTGCAGGAATCTTGAGAGATTCACTGGCATATGAATTAATCAAACCCACCGGATAAAACACATAAAAAAACAACAAAACCTAGAACAAGGTTCTCTTATCAGTAACGCAAAATAGTTACACCATATATCCATGCCAGGTTCCCAAATAACAGCCTCGCCACAATGTTTGTCTTTGAAAAGACAAGCAAGATTAGGGTCCTTCTTATCTCCAGGGCAATGCTATTCCATAGGGCAGGTGACATGAGAGAGGAAATCCACTTCTTGATCTCATCAGGTCATGTTACTTTTTTTAAATCTTGTACTCTGCTAGATCTGGTGGGATGGCTACAGGGGTGGCATTCTACCAGACTGGACTGGTTCATACTGGTTTGGGCAAATTGGTAGCTCTGATGATCAACTGGGCCCACCCACTCGCCTGCGCTATTGTCCTACCTTTATATTCTCAGCTGATTCACGCGGCAGAGCAGATTGCTGCGCAAATCAGCTGCGTTATTCCTCCGAAGAAAATCGGAAGTGAAGATTTCTTCAAACTGGGCATGCATGTGCAGTGTGCATCAGGCGCAGATGCACACAAATTGCCAAGCCAGCCTCCCTCAGCAACCAAAAAAGAAACCACTTAACTCCATTTCGCAGAATTAAGAGTACTTTTACTGGTTATGAAAAGATAGCAGCTAAGCAAAGCAAGATCTGAGGCAAAAGCGCGCGAAATCATACATATCAATATGTGACCCAACCCCCTTCCCCTGGTAACCCCATCCCATAGTCCAATCTGCAAATCCCTTAGGTGTCATGTGTGTTCCATCTTCAAAGAGCATCATCAGGTTGTTATGCAGGACAGTTGACCACCTCAATCACTATCTCCAGCATGCACAGTAGATGGTGACAACCAAACTCCCTTTTTACAATCTCTCCCATACTTAAAACTTCCCTTCCCAAATACCAGCCCCCCCTCCCCATTTCAATGGCAGCCAAAAGCAAATAGCGAAATAGAGGCTGACACAAATCTTGCACATGTGCAAATCGCATGATCACTGAACCGGTTGTTAAACTGGGAGTATCCCACCACTGGATGGGTAGAAAACATCAGGAAGAGGCATTCTCACAAATCATGTAACCTCATGCCACGTAAGGTTCAGAGGTGGCAGCCATCATATTGATTTGGACTCAGAAACATATTGGGTTTCATACAGCTATAGAACACTCACACTGCAATCATGTTCTATAGTCAAATTCTTGCACATAACAAGTGAAAGCTTCCAATGCTTTTCATGTACATCCCAAGTAAGCCCAGTGCAACAGTGTCCTTACATATGAGAGCTGGTGCCCACAGAGGGAGAGGGGGGATTAGTGTGATGACCTGCAGTGAAGCAGCAGTTTTCAGGAAGGAGAAAATTCATTCCAGCAATGTGATGAGGAGAGAGAGACAAGAGAGAGAACAGCCCAGAGCTGGATAGAAGAAAAGGAAGGATACCCTCTGAACACTCCCAGGAACTTTCTCCTAGAGTACTAAGTGTTTCATCTGGCTAGATTCTATATTATCTGTAAGCAGGTTAAACAACTGAACTCTGGCTAAATTGTTCTGCATCATTCTTGGGCTTAGCCTGACATTATTGACACTAAATATATATAATAAATTTGGTAACAAGTGCACTTCATTGGAGAGGCCACTTGGAAATCAACTCTTGAAAAGCCACATTCAAAATATGTGCATTCAGTAGTTGTGGTCAATCAAAGGTGAACCTGAGAGGCAGTTTAGAGTGAAGATTAAGGCATCAGGCTAGAAACAAGGAGACTGTGAGTTCTAGTCCTGCCATCGGCACAAAGCTAGCTGTGTGACCTTAGGCTAAGTCACTTTTTCTCAGCCTTAGGAAGGAATGGCAAACCATTTCTGAAAGGTTTTTCTTCCAGGGACTTATCAAAGGAGTTTTCAAGAATCAGACGTGAGGGAAAGATAAGTGACCTTAGGAGTTGGTATATTTATTTGTCAAATTTGTATACAGTGTAATCATAAAATTGCATAAAATTAGGCAGAATAAACGATATATGACATCCAAAACCAAAAGCTTGAAAAATGCTTGTCTTTAGCACACAATGTGGAGACAAACAAGCACACGGAACACATAAATTCTCTTGTTTGAAAAACGTTTGAAAGTAATTTCAAAATAAATGAGAGTAGTGCAATAAATGCTGGAGATGGATTGATGGATTGTGACATGACATTATTCTAAGCCTGTGTTTGGCCTTCCTTCTCATACCTTGTCCAACAGCCAGCTGCCTACTCACTGGAATATCATTGGAATATTTTGATCACCAGATTGTTGAGACTAGCAGGAAAATTCTGTTTAAGGATTCTCAAAGAAGTTGAAACACAGCTTTCAGAATTTAGGATTTCTAGCTCATGCTTAAAGAATCTAGGTAAAATTCCAGAATTTACCTCAGATTTATGCAAATATCATAACTATCCAGTGCACAAGAATGAATCCTTCCTATCTTCTAAATATATATTAATGATCTAGGTAGACCTTGAATATGGTGACTTCACTGACACATTCATGTAGTTTTATTGGTAACAATTTGATAGTGATTTGCCACAGCTCAGTTATTCTTGGCCTCTAATCCCAGATTGATACTGCTCAAATTTATCAAGTTACAAGAAAAAAATAGATGTAGAAGAAAGACTAAATCTGACCCTTTCTAAGATGCCCCTCATTGTCTGTATTGTTCAAGTAACACATTATTGAAGAGATACACTCTGGACAATGGTTATCGGTTTACAGCATGGAACACCATTTAGTTTGGAAGAAAATTAATTGCATTTGGAAAGAAAACAAGTTTTCTGAATTTCTATCTCCCTTTTCCCTTGGCAACAATGATAATCAAAGCTCATTTTCATTTCCATAATAAAATGGGTGTTTGTGTACTAATGCATGGAGTTACAGAGATGGGCAAAGAAATGTGTGCATCTGTCTTTCTCTCTACCCATCAACACTATTTCTTCTTTACTGTACATCTGTTGCTAGTGACAAAGTCCCATAAAAATGTTCAGCCACTGCCAAGCATTTCAGGAAGGGTGGTCAGCACATCTGAAGCGCATTTACCATCTGCTCACTCTTTGTATACTAAAGAGCCCCTCGAGTAAGTCATCCAGTTATTTACTATCTGATACTTCAAGTTAAGACTATCTCACACTCACTGAGTAAATCTTGTATATGGCAAAAAAAAAAAAGTAAATTATGGTTGAATTATCTGAAGATGGACACAAAATAATGATGGGTCAATGGTCTTCATCCTAATCTTCTGAATGACAAATAATGTCCTTTTTAACATTGTTTATATAATTGATATTTCACACCTAGTAAGCAGTTTTGCTCAAAAGACAAACCTGTTGTCATTTGAGAACAATTTCAATTGCAGATTTGGGGAAACTGGAAATTGGGGAAAAGAAACATCCTCTTAACTTTTGCAATAGTTGCTGTTTTGGGTGCCCAAGAAGAGACACTGAAGAGATGTAACTGGAAAAAGTTTCACAGTTTTTGTTTTAATGGAATAAACAATAGTGACAATACTGTATCACAGAAGCAAGGTCAACTGAAGTTTGAGGAAAAACTCCAAATTTTAAAGCTGAACAACAACTATCCTTATGTTTTCAACCATGTCCAAAGTGCTATTAAAAGTTATTAAAATGTGGACTTGTAAAAAGGTAAAAGCATTTTGGATAAAAATATGGTGGATTATGCAAAATGTTCTTTAAAAAAGGATAAAGTTTACCCCTCAGTTATTCTTGTTAGGTATAACTCAGAGGTGGGTTCCTACCAGTTCGCACCAGTTCGGTAGAACCGGTTCGTCAAATCTACTGAACTGGTTAGAAGAGGTTCCACCAGAAAGCAGGCCACACCTACAGAAGAGGTTCCAAAAAATTTGGAAACCCACCATTGACAGACACACACTCACAGACAGACTCTCACAGAGCGAGAAAGAGAAAGAAAGGAAGAAAGAAAAAAAGAAAGAAAGAAAGAAAAAGTGAGAGATGAAAGAAAAAAAGGAAAAAGGGACAGAGAGACAAAAGGAAGGAAAGAGAGAGAGCGAGAGAGAGAGAAAGAAAGAAAACACATGGCCGGCAAGCCACTCCCACCAGGTCACATGTCCGGCAAGCCACTCCCACAGAGGAGGCCACACCCACAGAGTAGGTTCGAAAAAAATTTGAAACCCACCACTGGTATAACTACTGATTGTACTGTTATAGAGACTAACTAGATTTTGTATTTAATAACGGCAGCAAGACTGTTGGTGGCGCAATACTGGAAGAAGGAAGATTTGCCCATTGGACATTAAAAGTAACAAACTTAGCAGAGATGACTAAAATATCAGCATATCTCAAAGATCACACAAATGAGAGATATAAAGTGGAGTGGAGAAGATGGATTGACTATATTCAAAATAAATATGGGACTAAGAAATTCCAGATAGTTTACGACTGAAGAAACAAGGAATGATATAATCTGTTTAGAGTTAGCCTAGCAAAGAGGAATTAAAGCTCAAATGAAAGATGATACTAACTTTCTTTAAGTTTACTTTAGAACATCTTTTTAAAAGATTTATACCCTGTATTTGTTCTGGGAGGGTTGGGGGGGGGGGGTTGGGTGGAGAGGGGAGGGTGGAGGTAAACATTTGTAAAAGTTTTTTTCTCTAAAAATTTTCAATTAAAAAAAGTTATTAAAATAGAATAATAAAATAGCAGAATTTAAAGGGACCTTGGAGGTCTTCTATTCCAACCCCTTCTATTTCCCTTCCCCTGTTTACTGTGAGCCGCCCAGAGTCCTTCGGGAGTGGGCGGCATACAAAACTAATAAACAACAAGAAACAACAACAACCCCTGCTCAAGCAGGAAACCCTATACCCAATGCTATTTCAGACAAATGGTTGTCCAATCTCTTCTTAAAAACCTTCAGTCAGAAGTTGGATGGAGCAGCCAACTTCTGAAGGCAAGCCGTTCTGCTGGTTAATTGTTCTCACTGTCAGGAAATTTCTCCTTAGTTCTAGTTTGGATCTCTTGATTAGTTTCCATCTATTGCTTTTTGCCCTGCCTTCTGGTGCTTTGGAAAACAACAAAGACAAATCAGCTTTCTGAAAATAATCAGCATTATTGTACAATGTTAATATTCCAGTTTGCCAATGTCAATGATTCTTTCCTGTTCTATAATTACTGAGGTTTTTTTATTATATAAATACTATGATGATGATGATGATGATGATGATGATGATGATGATGATGATGTTGTTGTTGTTGTTGTTGTTGTTGTTGTTGTTAGGGACACTCCATCTCTTATACTTGTTCTATTCTTGCTTTTAGAAGCCTACAACTTCTCTATTGTTTGTCCAGTTACATATCAGCAGCTCATGAGTTCAGTTTGATGGTGAATGTTTCTTTACTAATTACAGTAAAATCAGTGGGTTTGGAAAGACTTGCTTTTCTATGACAAACTAAACATTTTCTTATCTTTGTTTTCTGCATATGAAAATATAGAACTGTGATAAAACAGAGTAATACTCAGAGTATACCTAAACATATTTTAAAGACATTTATACCAGACACTTAGAACTAAGAGTGACTAGGCTACAAGAGAAATGATGATGATCATGATGAGGATGATGAAGAAGAAGGAGAAGGAGAAGATCTTGTGAGACTTTCAAATACAAACGGATCATCATTTGGAACAAAATATGCCAGATATCACAGTTGTGAAAAACAGAAATGTACAATTTATTGATATCGTGGTACCAGGAGATACCAGAGTCGAAGAAAAAGAACTGAAAAAAATCATGACATATCACGACCTGGCCATCAAAACTATGTGATTATGGATGAAACATATAACAGTGATAGCCATTGTCATTGGAGCACTTGGCACCATGTCCAAGAATTTTATAAAATACATCAAGAAATTGCAACTTTCTGACGTTAGCAGAACTGCAAAAAACTGCACTACTTGGAACATTGTACATCTTAAGAAGCTACCTAGGACACTAGCAGCAACCCATATCAACCATCAGCACCAATCAATGGTATTTATGATGCATTTTTGAATGTTCAGTTGGCTGAGTTTGATGTATAATGAATAAAGTAGATGATGATGATGATGATGATGATGATGATGATGATGATGATAATCTATATAAATAAAAATGTAATGGTTGTTTGTTCAAAATTGCTAATCTCCGAAAGTTCTTCACTGATTGCTTTGAAATTTTGACACAACATTGCATTCGAATACGCGAATGTTTTTATATACGTATATTATATAGATGTCACACCTGTGACAGGTAAAACATGATTTTTTGTAAAAACATGCATTTTTGAAAATCAGCGCCATCTGGTGGACGTAAAAGCAACACATGCTGTACTAAATATTTCATGATTCCATTTCAATATTTGCAGCACCATCTGGTGGACATAAAAGCAACACACGCTATACTAAATATTTCATGATTCCATTTCAATGTTTCCAATTGCATTGTTATATTGAATTTTCATAGATTTAAATTTATTTTCATTTTGATTTAATTATTTTGTGTGACATTGCATTGGAATTGAGCTGTGTTGTTTACCATAGCGTTCATTTAGTGAGTATAGTAAATTCGGAACACTTTGGCCTCTCTCCAGCTTCGTCCTGATGGTCCCTTTATACGTGTGGCTGGGCTGTGCCTGCACCCTTTCCCCTTTCTGCCCTTCCTCTGATGAGCTTCGGCCATTTCCACCAAGGAGAGCCGAAGCCCTTCAGGCTCCCCCTCCCCTCTCTCTCCTCCCTTCCTAGCAGGCCTTTGCTGTCTGCGATGCCACCTAGCCATCCCTCAGCTGCCTCCCCCTGTCCTTAAGCCGGCCTACCCCCGGCCAGCCCAGCAGAGTTCCAGAGGAGAGAGAGGCGGAGTGTTTCCTCAGCCCAGCCAGCAGCACGTGCTCTCCACCCCCTCTCAGGGAGCCAGCTACGGCCTCGCCAAGGCAGGTCCGATGGAGCAGTGGCGGCGGTGTCAGCCTGAGGTGCAGCGGGGCTGGGGCAGTCCCTGGATGTCCTGTGAGGTGGCACACTGAGGACTTCTCTTCCTCTGAGATCCTGGACGTCTCACTCTGCCGGGCAACTGACTTGGAGGAGCCCGAGCGCAGCTCCTCCTCTGAGATGCTCAACAACTTCCACAAGGCTAACAGTCCCGGTGCCGTCTTCCCCAACCAGCCTTGCCTGGCCCAGCAGCCCTAAGTCCTGACCAATGGCAGCAACCACCTGCCACTCCACTATGCCCAGACTGGGCCACAGCAATGGATGGCCAGGTACAAATAATAATAATAATAATAATAATAATAATAATAATAATAATAATAATAACAACAACAACAACAACAACAGCAGCAGCAGCAGCAGCAGCAGCAGCAATATCATTCAAAGAAAAAATGCTGCTTAGAAAGGGAAACTTTAAAATAAATATGGAGAGAAAATCTTTGTAGGCTACTCCATTCTTCTATTCAAAAACTTCAACCAGTGCTTAGAATTTTGTTGCTGAAATTCAGCCATTTGTACCACTGAATTTTGGCAACATTACCTGTCTTCCGGCCAACTGTTTATCCTGGCTATATGTTTACCCCAGCATGTCTTACATCAATTCAATATCCAGAGAGCTTTCTTATGATCACGTCAGGAATAAATCCACAATATGCTATGAACATTGTTTCTTTTCAGTTACAATGCTAGTAAGGCTTTTTGGCACTTAGTAATATGAATCAAAAAAATCTGAAACATTAAAACTCAGTAACATGTTCTTAGTAAATGTATTCAGAATTCTGATGTTCAGCTACTATCTCTTTGACTTGAGTCATCATTATGCAAAGACATTTCTGAAGATATTTTGGGGTCATTTATTCTTCTGGATGTGTTCCTTTCATTAGTAAGAGACAAGCCTAATATACAGAGGATTATTGAGTTCTACTTAAAACATTTTTTAAAATAAAAAGTAAATAATTTTGACCTATCTTTTGTTCCAAAGCAACATATAGTTACAGATGATGGAAAGTAGAGAACAATAATGCCTGTTTTACACTTAAAATGTTAATTTAAACATGAAAAAACTGTATATCAGGGGGGAAAAATAGCATCAATGCCTAAGGGTGGGTTCCTGCTTCTGTTACTGCCAGTTTGCTCATGCACAGTAGTAAAAAAATGCTTCTGCACATGCGCAAAAGCAAAAAACAAGATGGCGCTGCTTATGGCACCACCGATAGAACCAGTTTGGGGACATTGCCGGCTGAGTTAGTACCCACTTGACCAAACCACTAAGAACTCACATCTGTCCAGGCCATCCAAATGTTGCATCTTATTAATTGTCAAATTGGTGTCCAAATAAAAACTACAAGGAAGAAATAGCATCGTAGCTTTATCAATTGGGAAATTGTATTTCATTTTATACAAGTATCATAAGCCATAATGACACATACACTAAGGAAAGACCTGATGCTTCTGAGTTACCTTAAAATACTTGCTCCTAAGCAGGAGGTAGTTGTATCTTAATCTCTACTTTAATATTAATATACCATGAAAATATTTTATGGAGTAATGTTTATAAAATTAATTAGTAATTAAAATATTACTAAGAAAATATTTCAGAAAGCGCCAATGTTCTTTCATGAAGAACAAAATAATTTTGGGTAGGTTTTTTGTTCCATTTTTATCCTTAGCTGTAAATGAAATAGAAAACACTTCTTTCATTCATATCTTGTCTAAAATCCATTAGCCAATAGTGTTTGTTAGAAGATTAGAAATGGTGAAGGATTTCAAAGGTAGAGTCCGTGGTTTGTCTAAATTCTAGGTCTCAGTTTTCTATCCATTTATCTATTATGGGTAGTTTGAAAATAGATTTTTTTTAGAAAAAAAGGTTGTCTCCTGTCAGAAACAAGATTTGTCAAAATAATTGAGTAACTGAACTCATGTGATCCAACTTTAAGGAACAATTGTTTGAAAACTTCTGTTTGTTAATCTTCTTGGCTAATAGTAGAACTCAGATAATCAGTGGTAATCGAAGTGTAACTAAACAAGACCACTAAAAATAAGCATTTTATGGAAATCAAAGTTTGTGGTTCATCTATGTTTTAGGGAAGAAAAATAATTTTGAGTAAAAATAATTAAGATACAAACAGACCAATGGAGACTGGGTATGATCAATAACTATGGTATCTTGACTAAGTTCTTCTTTTAGGCCATGGAGACATGAAGACAAGTTAGGTGACCTTTGTCTAGACCAGGGGTGTCAAGTCCAGGCCACATTGTGATTTATCAGGATGGGTTTTTTTTTGCCTTTGTAGAGCTGGGGTGGGCCAGTGGGCTGCCAATTTGACAGCCTTGGTCTAGACTCCCTTATTCAGCCCTGGACTTGGAAATCAATTAACCAACCCAGGGACCAATATGGTAGACTATGTTGGGCCAGCATGGTAGGCTATGGTCTAAATCTCCAATATATAAGACTTCTACCTATAGTGGATTGTGTGAAGTTCCCAAGAGATGACCTAATTAATTCACAAGCCTGGAGACAAAGTTCAAACAAAAAACATTAATTTATTAGGATCAACATCTTGGCTTGATCTTCTGTGGAGCCTAAACTGGCTTTCACTTAATTGTGTTTGAACTTCTCTATCTCCTCCCTTCTGTCATGCATCATACATCATATTTACGAAATAGGTTGTAGAAATATGAGATCCAATTCTGGCCGAATGTATGCTGGGAATCTTCCCTCAAATGCCAACCTGATAATACTCATGGCTTTAGAAGCTGACAGATTGATTCAGGCAGATAAATAAATAGAACTAGATAGATAGATAGATAGATAGATAGATAGATAGATAGATAGATAGATAGATAGATAGATAGATAGATAGATAGATAGATAGATAGATGATAGATTCATCCAAATGTTTAATATATTTTTAGAGTGTTTTGTGAATTCTTTTTTCAGTGAGTCATAGCAATAATAACAGCACTTAGGCTTATATACCACTTCATAGTGATTTACAGCCCTCTCTAAATGGTTTACAGAATCAGCATTCCCCCCCCAACAATCTGGATCCTCATTTTAACAATCTGGGTCCACCTCGGAAGGATGGAAGGCTGAGTCAACCTTGAGCTGGTGAGATTTGAACTGCCAAACTGCAGCTAGCAGTCAGCTGAAGTAGCCTGCAGTACTGCTCTCTAACCATTGCACCACCTAGGCTCAGTATAGCTTCAGATCTTCAGTCATAGATCAAAGCTACATGATTCCAAGTTGTGAGAAAAATTGTTGAACAATGGGCATGTGTTTTCAGATGCAATGAAAAGATGGGTATGGACATTAAAAACAAAACTAACACTGCACTGTAGCTTATCTCATGGCTTCTGACTGTTATTTATTATGCATTTATATGTTAGAGTAAATTTGCAAACACCATCTTCTGGTCATAAGTTTGAATTCATCTAATGACTATGCAAAAGTAGGCCTAGGGATTATGACTTTACATCCAACCATCATTTTTTTCCATTCTATAAAAAGCTTCTGCAGACAAAGAAACTGCAGTCTACATATGAATTTACATTGCAAGAGTTTCCTTATTTTCTTTCCTCTCAGCATTAAAAGTATTTATGAGGATTATAACATTGGCAAGACCATCTTCCCAGAGAAACCTTTATTAACTCTCATATATTTAAGTCTGATGCTCTCATATGGATTTTCTAAGTCTTATAGGGATTATTTGAGAAAACATCAAACAAACAAAAAACAAATATAATAAAATGAAAAATAAGTCACACCTCTAATATTTCCAAACCTATGCCATATTTTAAGTCAGGCAATTAAAAACAAGAGTTCACTTGATTCATGTTAATAGAGATCCAAATTCTGTCAGAATGTCATTTTAAATCCTTCATTTTTGTCTTAAAAGTCTTATTTACAATTAAATGCATTTGATCATTAATTTCAATATGAATAGCTATGTAGAATGATACAGAACTGAAATATGGCCATATGTAATGGTCAAGGTTTCTCTCACACATATGTGCTAGTTGTTCCCGACACTAGGGGGAGGTGCTCATCTCTGTTTCAAAGCCGAAGAGCCAGCGCTGTCCGAAGATGTCTCTGTGGTCATGTGGCCAGTATTGATTAAACACCAAAGGCAACCAGAACTCTCTTACCTTCCCACCAAAGGTGGTTACTATTTTTCTACTTGCATTTTTACATGCTTTCAAACTGCTAGATTGGCAGAAGTGGTCATATGTTGACTGACCCAGAAGTGAACTGAAATATGGTCATACTGATATTGGTCATCAATGATTCAGGAGTTATTTCTATAAGAGACACCAATTTTCTCTTTCTCCACCATTCTCTCCCCTTCCCTCCCCAGCATTTCTTAAAATAAGGGTCTGTTAGTTATCCCCAGAGAATGCAGGAATGATTTATTTTCTTTGACTTTCCTTCTCCCCCCCCCCCCCCACAGCTCAGAGAAATGGAATTGTGGGAAGAATAAACAAACAGGTGTGTGAAATCCATCATAGGATTATATGAGTCATTTTTGCTTCTTATTACAGTGAAACCTCATCAACCACAAATGTGAAAGAAATGGATAATAATATTTCCTTATCTCAGATAAGCAGAGAGATCTGATTTGAATGGGTTTCCTTTTCCAATGCAGATAGGTGTTTTTGCTGGCACAGCACTTGATCAATGTAATTCTCATCAATCAGTTAAAGAGCTTTCCAAAAGGAAAGAAAAAGTTTTTGCACTCTGCAAACCTCACAAAAACGGCCCATTTTTCACAAAAACGGGCCTATTTTTTTTTCCAAAAAAAGGCATGAATAGCCGGGGGGGGGGGGGGGCTTGTAGAGTGTTCCTAGGGGGGCAAAAACAAGGAAAAAAACCGGGCCCGTTTTTTGTCAAAAGAATTGCATGCATAGCCTTATGGAGGCTTATAGAGTGCTGCTGGGGGAGGCAAAAAATAGCCTGTTTTTCGCTCATTTCTGCCCTTCCCAGCCCCCAGGAACACTCTGCAAGGCTCCTAAAGGCTATGCACAGCCATTTTGGTCAAGCAGGTGTGGTTTGGAAGGCAAAAAATGTTGTATTCAGTGTATAAAACGCACCCAGATTTTCAGCCTCTTTTTTGAGGAAAAAGGTGTGTCTTATACTCTGAAAAATACGGTAAATGTTGTCCTATTAAAACCAGTGGGAGTGAACTTGACTTGAATCAAGCCCATTCATGTTTCTTAAGTTACTATTTTATTTGGAATGCATGAAAAGTTCCCGTTCTCTACTGTGACAATGCCTACATACTCAGGCGACAGTATACTTTTTAAAACCCATCAATTTATGGACATGTTTAAGTTTCTCTTTCAGATTGCAGGAACAAAATAGCTTCCTTGCCTGGATTGTGCCCATGGCACTTTTCTCAGCATTTTGTATGGTTTTAGTAGCTATTCAAAGTCACATTACATGTTTCCATCATTTCAACTGGTCTGAAAGACACGACTGGAGAAAAAGAAATGCAGAGATCACCAGATATCCCAGAGCATTTCGAAACTGAGCTTTTAGGAAAAGGCAATTACTTTCCATAAATTAAAACACTCCGTAATGAGAAATATATTGTTTTACATTTATTATGCTTTATGTGTTTAAAACCTGGTGCTTTGCGTATATAAAACAGTTAGCAGATGTATTGCATGCGTTAACAGGCTACCGAAATTAGAAGTGCTGCTGTCTACAATTACATTCAATTGGTATGTTAGCTCTGAGCAGAGAAGAAGCCAGACTTCCTATTACTCCTGGAGTTATTAATTATAAGCTATGGCATTGGAAGAGGTATCTTAAACTTAAGGAATAGACCTCTCACTCGCTAAGAGGAAGAAATGGTGGCAGTATCAGCTCATTGAATTAGTACTGGCATTAACAGATATGGCTGAAAATCCAGATGGTCACTATCCCAAAGATGCTTTTTTCAAGAGGCAGTTGGATTTTCTTTGGGGTTTTTTTGAAGACATTTTGCTTTTCATCCAATAAGCTTCTTCAGAACATTTGGGACAACCATGACCTAGATGACTGAAGCTCTTCCTAGACAGATGTTCACCAGATGATATGAAAGGCATAAAGTTTTTGAGTCTTTGAGTCAACTAAAAGATGCTTTAGTCAACAATAGATGAGGCTGCCTGCCATCCATATCGCTAGTCCAGAATAGTCCAGAAATCCATAATATAAAAAAACAAACAATAAAAACTCCACCCACTCCATCCATGGCAGCAGCAACAGCGCAATGAAATCAGCCATTTCATTGTTTCCATCTCCATCTGTGATCCGCAGGTCTTTCACAAAAGCAACAGAGTGGGGCCCAACCATACCTTGGGGTAGCATAAGGTTCCAAAGAATGGAGGCCATCACCAATTAGGCTCTAATTAGGAGGAAGGGGAGGGGGAGGAAGTGGAGGAGGAGGAGAAGGAGGGGCTGCCTGCAGGTCACAAGGTTACCACTCTTTCTGCCCTAACTATATTTACACTAATATTGGGGAACCACAGGTTCCCTGGTTTGAAATAGATATATCCATCAGAACTTATGCCATTTCAACTTCCAGTTTTGCCAAGTCCTAAAAGGAAAATATGAAGAACATTTTAAGATTAAAATTTCAAATGGAATTTCGAATATTTTTTAAAAAAAATATTTGGAAAAAGAAAATGGCATTGGTTTGGCATTAGTTTAATTCTCAGTTTCATCAAGAAATTCTGGGAAGCTTAGTTACATGAGACATTGATACTTAACAGTTGTCAAGGTATCAGTATTTTCAGCTTCCAAGGAAAGAAAATACATTATGGTTAATCGTTTAAATATCGTGGTGGATTCTTAGCTTATGAACTTTTATTAAAGAATCAAATCAGAGTCAGTTATTGAACACCAAATTACTTGTTTAAATTTCTTCTGGTACCAATATATCTCCTCTCCCCTTTAAATTAATAGTCCAGGAAACTGATTGATTGGGACACCCAAATTACTGAATGGAATTCTTTTTTAATTGTTTGATTCATTTTACTGCTACACTATTGATTCAGATGGTATTTTCATATAGTAACCCATTAATTGAATTAAATCAAGGGATTTCTTTGGTTATTTTTAATTTACTTTATAAAAAAAACAAAACAAAAAAATAGAAATGGGTTAAAAGCAAGAAATCAAGAAAACATGTTTGGAATATTGTAACTCAGAAATTGGGCAAGTTTGAGCCCACTGAATACTGTTTATTTTGCTGTTTTCTTCCTTTGATTCAAGGATCACATTTTCTCATAATTCTAGTAGTCAGTCTATATTGACTACTGTAATGTAATTTTCCAGTGTGCAGCCAAGTGAATTCATTTCTAAGAGCTACTAAGCAGCTGCAAGCTGTAGCACACCGGGCGTACAGGAATTGTGAAGCTATAATTTAACTAAGGGCTGCAATTCTAGCGTTATTAAGATCAAGGGGTGGTGTATTGTTACTTTACTTTCAATAGAACCAGAGTTATACCCTTTGGGTTGCTGGCACAACATTTATTAGCAATATGGATATGCAGTGGGCAAGAAAATACAAAAAGCTAAAGACCAAGAGTGATCACATTTTTTTCTTTATTTCTAAAAGAAAAATAAGCTTTTTAAAAAAATAGCCACATTGACTTGCTAAATGAATCAGAACATATAGCAATTATTCTTTGGATTGGATCAAAGAATTCTTCACAGTCCATTCATTGATATATCATGTCTGTATCAAATGATAGATATGTAATAGATGATGCAGATAGATAGATGATAAATAGATAGATAGATAGATAGATAGATAGATAGATAGATAGACAGACAGACAGACAGACAGACAGACACACAGACACACAGACAGACACACAGACACACAGACACAATGATGGACAGACATACATACAGACAGACAGGCAGACAGACAGGCAGACATGTCTCAAGGGCACAAACATTTTCCGGCCTTGAGAGAGAGGAAAGAAAGAAAGAAAAAAGAAAAAAGAAAGGAAGGAAGGAAGGAAGGAAGGAAGGAAGGAAGGAAGGAAGGAAGGAAGGAAGAAAGAAATGTAATGTTTAAGACATTAGGCTAAAAACAGTGAGATCATGAGTTCTAATCCTGCCTTAGACACAAGGCCAATTTGACTAGTCACTTTCACTCAGCCCTAGGAGGAGCTAATAGCAAAGCACTTCTGAAAAACTTTGCTAAGAAAACTGCAGGGACTTGTCCAGGAAGTCGCTGAGACTTGGATACAATTGAATGAAAGGGGGAGCTTGTACTCAATCCAGATAAGACCGAGTGGCTGCTGTGCTTCCCTCCTACTAATTGGCCAAGTGTTCCATCTCTCAGGCTGGGGGGGGGGGTCAAACAGTACGCCCCTCAGACAGGGTCCGCAACTTGGGAGTCCTCCTGGACCCACAGCTGACTTTTGAACACCACTTGTCAGCTGTGACCAGGGGGGCATTTGCCCAGGTTTGCCTGGTGCACCAGTTGCGTCCCTACCTGAACCGGGAGGCTCTCACAACAGTCACTCGCACCCTTGTGACCTCCAGACTGGACTACTGCAACGTGCTCTACATGGGGCAGCCCTTGAAGAGTATTCGGCGACTTCAGCTTGTCCAGAATGCAGCCGCGCGAGCAATTGTGGGTGCACCTCGGTTCACCCATGTAACACCTATCCTCCGCGAGCTGCACTGGCTGCCTATTGGTCTCCGGATACGCTTCAAGGCACTAGTTGTCACTTATAAAGCCCTTCATGGTATTGGACCTGGGTACTTGAGAGACCGCCTACTGCCAATTACCTCCACTAGACCAATTAGATCCCACAGACTAGGCCTCCTCCGAATTCCATCCGCCGGCCAGTGTCGACTGGCGACTACCCGGAGGAGAGCCTTCTCTGTGGCTGCTCCGACTCTTTGGAATGAGCTCCCCGTGGAGATTCGTACCCTCACCACCCTCCAGGCCTTCCACATAGCCCTTAAAATCTGGCTATTCCGACAGGCCTGGGGCTAAAGATTCGCTGCCCCTATTTCGAATGGTATGACTGTTGTGCTTTTTTAATTATGTATTGTTTTGTGTTGTTACTAAACTGTTTGTATCCCCCCTTCCCTTTTTGAGCTGTGAGCCGCCCTGAGTCCCCTTAGGGAAAAGGGCGGCATACAAATGAAATAAAACTCAAACTCAAAACTCAAAATATATCGAGTAAGATATTCTTCAAACATATTTCTTAAAGGTTCATAATGCACAGTTAATGATACATCTAGGAATGGATGAAAGTAACATGACTTTAAAATGACAACTCTGAATGCTCCAAGTGTGAAGCAAAATGTCTGTGTCTTCAAGAGTTTTCTTCTGAGTTCAGAACAAGACATCCTGTCCAGCTTTAGAACAAAACTTGGAAGCTTGGAGTAATGTTATTTTGAGAGCATCAAAGGTTCTGAAGAATGTGATCAAACTGTTCTTTGTGCCTGGCAATTACTGTTTAACAAACTTTTTCCAGCTTGGCCAGTACAGCCACTGGAGCATTTATTTCCCTCCTGTTATTGGTTTAGTTAGGATGGGAGAAGAGGGAGCTGAGAGGAAACAGCAATGCAACAATTAAGCACATGTCAGACAAGACAAAACCATGCAGCTGCACAGCAGCCTAGTAAATTATTACTTTTATGTTTTGCCCTGCTTTGTATTCTTTTTTTTAAAAAGAAACCTTATATCTAAAGTTATTCAGAAAGTTCTGAATAATTTATCAAGATGTATGCTAACAGGCCATGTATGATTTGGATAGAATGAAAGATAATTATTATCAAACTTAAAGTATTGACCACAATGTAAATACACCAGTGATAGGAACAATGAATAGCATTATAATTGTTAGTACAACTGTTAGTACATTATTACAAAAGTTAAAACCAATAGGAAGGCAATGGAGAATGGAGAACTTCAAAGGCTAAACATGTATGGTGATATAGAAGGCTATATAACTATTTTTATATTATGTTTGTCTTGTTTTTTTGTTGCATTTTTTTCTGTTTTTAAAGATAAAAATGAACTTGAGTTTCCTGTTCCTGTGGCAAGGGCGGGGATAACAGCTAATCTTCTAGGCTGTGTCCCAGACTTGGTTGAATCTTGCTGGGTGATGTAATGAAGGGGCTTGTGTTCTGAAAGTGGGTTGGGCAATTCCTATTATGGCTTAATGGCTTTGTCCTGGTTTGGCTCTTGAGTGAGGGCCAATCCTATCACCCTGGAGCTGAAGGCCTTTTGTGTGGAGATAGGATGGCCCAGTCTTTCTGGGGCTATTAACAAAGATGTGGGTTGCTTTCCAAAAGCATGCTTCTCCTTTTCTCATCCAGGGCGATATACTATTCTGCCTTTTTAATATTTCCTAGAATATTTCATTCTTCTTGGAGAGGGATGGGTCCTAACTTTCTTCAGACAGACAGACAGACAGACGATAGGTAGGTAGATAGATAGATAGATAGATAGATAGATAGATAGATAGATAGATAGATAGATAGATAGATAGATAGATAGATAGATTTCATACATGTGGCATTCTGTGTGAGTTTGTGTATGTGTGTTTTGCAGCAGGCACTGTTACCATTCTGCTTCACAGTCCTTTGCTGCTAATGTTGTTAAAGCTGTATAAATACTACTTATGTTCCCATATCCAGAACTGTCAGTATATCCAAGTCCTTCAACTTCATGGGACTTAATTTGGATGACAGGTTTGGATCTGGATTAAGTGGTTATCCTTTCATACAGGGGGGAAAAGAAACACCGAAGAACAACACAGACAGTCTGCAAGAGAGGAAAATGAAGGGAGGGAGGAGCATCTACTTCTCAAGAAGAACAACAATTGTTCTCAATTGTCAATCTCTAATGTCTCCTTTACTATCCATCTGCTCATTTCATCAAATCATGAATATATTTGCATTTTTCTCTCGGTATAATAGTACATACACGTGCTAACCACATTCTCTGAAACTTATGCCATAATAAATTTACTAATCTAATTAGCTCTCTCAAATCCACAGTACAAAACACTAGTTGACAGCAAGGAGTTTAGTTCAGTATTTCTTGGTTGCTATTTGGTGGCTGTCCCAATATTTACAATTCTATTTTACAGCAGCCCTATGTTACCATACATAATGTTGTTGTTGTTGTTATTGTTGTTGCTGTTGCTGTTGTTGTAAATTGTGATGGATAATTCTTAAAAACTGCCATTATTAAGAACCTCAGGAGATTCTAAGTTGTTTAACTATGCTTTCTGCAGATTGGATAAATCATGGGAATCAGGGAAAACAATATTACTAATATTAATGTTAGCTTATTCTTATGTAGGTTCCTTGATGCAAAATCAAAAGGAAGGGAAACTCTCATGTAATCCACATTCAGTTCCTGCAATAAAAGTAGGATGTTGAAGAAATGGGAATATGATAAACCATTACTATCTAAAGATTCAGATCTCTGAACATTTCCCACCTTTGTGCTCTTTAAAGTTTATAAATCAACATTCTGGACTCAAAGTGCTGATGCAAATACTTGAGAATAAAAACAAGGTATTTCTGGTTAATTCTTAAGTGACTGCTGCCACTTAATGTTAAGGTTGCAGATATGCTATATATTCTTAACAAATTTAGAAATCACATTAAGTGCATGGTGGCTGTTGTGCTTTTTGTGTCTGCGTGTATACCTTCCAGTCTGTTTCTTCCTACTTAACAGTATCACATTATTCATTGCTGCAATCTTGCATTCAGCCAATACAATTTAAGCCTAGCCAGTCAGCTGAAATATTCAATAGATGTTTTGAATTACTTGCTTGAAAGAAATATTTAATGTCTGTAAAAGAGCCAGACATATACATGCATACAGAATTATTAATTTCAATTTCCTTTTAATGCAGTATCAATAAAAGGTTATATATAATGGATTTGTTCATAATTAAAAGCATGTTAATGTCAGGAATTACAGTATACTGAATTTTAAAATTATTCATCTTTCTAAAGTTCCTTTCCACTCCCTTTTATTTCCTTTGCAAATGAAGTTCCCAGTCCTTGAAAATGTTGTAATAGTTATGGATTGATTTATGAATCTCTAGGCTTTTGCAAATTTCCCATGAGAACATGTATTCCAGCTATTAAAACTCATTTGGTAACTGCAAGTATAAAACTTATTTCTTCTCTGCTGAATCAGCTTAAGTCTGTCATTCCACCTCAGAGAAAAATAATTAAAAAACAAGATTTTTTAAAAAAAAATAACAATAATTGTGGAATATAAACTGTCTTGTAGAACTCATCTACTTTCACCTAAATAAATGTGGGTCCTTAGAAATGCCTTAAATTGTTTAGTCTGAGTTGTGGCAATGGAAGTAATGAATAAAACAAAATATCAATAAATTATTTTAAGACATTAATTTATAGTTAGCTAAGACAATCCAACCATGATCTATCGAAACTCAGTAAAATATGTTTATCCAGAACTTTCAGTCCTCACCGCCATGAAGAGATGGACAAAATGATGCCTGAATTTTGTCATCTAATTTGTATTAATTAGTGACTTCATTGAAGATCAATGGTCTTGGATGGATAAATCTGCAGCACCACTCTGAAACAAATACAATAGCTTACTATCGCTTCTGAAATGAATATGTTATTATACTCTAGTATGTTTTCTTTTCAGCATTTTCATTATGGAATTTCATATACTAGCAGCCAATTCCCTACCTGTTCCATTCCCGAGATGTTGTTGTTGTTGTTGTTGTTGTTGTTGTTGTTGTTGTTATGTGGTTAATCTTTGGTGAGATTCACAGCCTTTGGGGCTGGTTGGTAGTTCAACAGCTCGAGTCCTAACCAAGGACCTAGGAACTATTAAGGTAATGTCAGATGATATAAGCTGTTCCAAGTAGGGTGGTTTTTTGTAGAATCAGAATGTTCAAGTCTGATAAATTTAAAATTTCCAAGGTATTGCTCCAAGGGCTCCCATTACAATCGGGACAACACACGATTTCTTTTTCCACAGTCGCTCAACTTCAATTTGCAAGTCCCGGTACTTTGTGATTTTTTTTCTTGTTGTTTATCTTCAACTTGGTATTGCAATGTCAATGAACCATACTTTTTTTTCTTTTTAACTATTGTTATGTCAGGAGTGTTGTGGGCCAAGTGCCTGTCAGTCTGAATTCTGAAGTCCCACAAGATCTTGACTTTCTCATTCTCTAAAACATTCTCAACCTGATGGTCCCAGTGGTTTTTGCTGTGCCAAACTTTTGGCACAATTTCCAGTGAATGATCTTAGCAACACCGTCATGGCATTGTAGGTAGTCAGTTTGTGAAATTTGGTGCACCCACTGATCATGTGGTTGACTGTCTCGTAGTATTATTATTATTATTATTATTATTATTATTATTATTATTATTATTATTATTATTATTATTATCATTATCATTATCATTATCATCATCATCATCATCATTATCATTATTATCATTATTGACATTTTTAACCCCTGGGCCACAATTAATTGCATTTATGAATTTTCTTTAAAGATTATTCAAATTAAATCAAATTATTTCCAATAATATTTTATACCATTTGTCTGAAATGCTATAGGATCTCCTGCTCAAGCAGGATGTGGTGTAGATTAGAAGACCTCCATAGTCCTTTCCAATGCTGTTATTGTTATTTTATGTTACCTAATATTAATATTTCTTAACCATTTGAAACATTTTCAGATTCAATTTATTTAATGAATAATCTTTAAATTTATATCAAACATGGCATAAGTCAGCTAGCCAATACACTCCTGCCCTGAGTTTCCTGATTCCTTGTTTTCCATGCCTTCCCTTAATGACAAATAATAATCACCAGGTGGCTTTGCCTCTGCCCAGATATTCATTCAGATGTTCATTTTTCAGATTAATATCCTCCAGCATTTCACAGAGCAAAAGATTGATAGCACTTTGATTCTCATATTAAAGTTTGGGGTCCAATCCCCTACCATATTTAGAAAATAAAATCCTTTGTTCTGTTATCCAGCAATTGCTTCAACTTTTTTCTCCCATCATCACCTCTGTCCTTTCTTCATGACAGTCGTTATGCTAGGCCAACATAGAGCTTTAGGTACTCAATCAGGGATTTTCTGTGATTCACTGATGGTTTAATGTATACTACAGAGCAGTGGTGGGTTTCAAAAATTGTTCGAACCTATTCTGTGGGTGTGGCCTCCTTTGTGGGAGTGGCTTGCTGCCCATGTGACCGGATGGGAGTGGCTTGCCGCCCATGTGACTGGATATGAAGATGCCGACGACACTTGTCAGAACCACCTTAAATTACCTCACACACAGCACAGGCATGCATAAGAATATGATGTAAACTTGTTTTTTAAAAGGCATCTTTGGTTTGCATTAAAACAACTTCAACACATGCAATGTTCTGATTGCACCACAAATGCAGTAGTCATCCTTACCTTTCACAGAGGCACTGAGTTTTATAAATATGAGCATGATAGTGTAGAATAATCAGATCCAAGGACCAGTGGTGGGTTTCAAAATTTTTTGGAACCTCTTCTGTAGATATGGCCTGCTTTCCGGGTCCACTAGTGGAACCTCTTCTAACCGGCTCGGTAAATTTGACGAACCGGTTCTACCGAATAGGTGCGAACTGGTAGGAACCCACCTCTGCTACAGAGGGTGGGACAAGATAATTCTTGCAGTTCCTTCTAATCCCAAAGATGCCTTTTCAGGAGGCAATTAGACTTTCTTGTTTTTTCTGAAGATGTTTCACTTCTCATCCAAAAAGCTTCTTCACTCTCACAACCATGACCTGGATAATGAGAATCTCTATAGACTTTAACTCCCTTCTAATAATTGTCGAAATGTTAGACACATTAAACTAGAGTCCAGTTAAATGACCCAGGCAACTGTGAAACCTCCTGAGTAGTAATATAAGATTGATGTGCTAGGCTGACTTAACAAACCCCTACTTGTACATTATTTCTTTAAACCACATTCACTAAGTGGGAAAGATAATAATAGAATCCCTTTGGTAGCAATTATAAGACTGACAAAGAGGCATTTTATGGTGAGAACAAGTTGGGTTATGTCAACTATTCCCCTACTTGCTGTGAACTGTGCATCACAAGGAAAGTGAAACACAAGTCACATAAATGTCTCTTTCTTTTTCTCAAAGCTGGGGTTAAAGTTGTGACACAATAACATCCAGTACTTTTCTTATATATTATTATTTTCAAATCCCCAATGACCTAATTAAAGCCATTATGAAAGCACCTTGGCATGAACTATACAGCATGCTGAAGGGAAGGTTTGAGGCAAACAGAGGATGGCAATGGAAGCAAGTCTTCTTCTCATTTTTGGTCATAGAACAATCTGGGTAACTTTTGTTGGGATTTGATCCAGAAATTATTTATGGCTGAGTTTGTTCTGAACAAGTTCCACACTTTAAAATAAAAGAGACAAAAAACAGTTGTGGCATTAATATTCTTTGTCAGTTAAGGAAAGGATTTGGTTGAATGGACTATCTTTAAAACAAAAATTAAAAGTTATAAAATGAGAAGACTGTATGAAGAAGATAGCAGTCAATTTTACTTAGTGACATGGTATTTTGCAAAAAAAAAAAAAAAAGAGGGCATGCAGAGCTTTAGGAGGCTCTTGGAGTGCTCCTGGGGGCTGGGGGGGGGCAAAAATGAGCAAAAAAGGCCCATGTTTGCTCATGTTTGTCCTTCCCAGCCCCGAGAAGCACTTTGCAAGCCTCCCACACCCTCTGCACAGCCATTTTTGCAAAGGGGATGGAGTTTCGGTAGGCAAAAAATGCTGTATTCAGAGTATAAGATGCACTCAGATTTTCACCTCTTATTTGAGGGGGAAAGGTGCATATTATACTCCAAAAAATAAGGTATATTTCCACAATGTCCAGCTTTCCTCAGATTCCAGTCTTATATGGATCATATTGAAAGAGGACTAATTGAACTGAGCAGGATTTATTCCTGAGTAGTCAGCTATGCATTGAATAACATTGTGAATCTTAAAGAGTCAGTTCTCCCCATCAATTTGGAATTATTGCCTAAATTTAGACTGCTTTACAATTTAATTGCTAAGCGGCTAATCTTATTTGTCTTTATCTTTAAGCTTGGGCTATTTTTAGGGAGAAAATAGATCTTGTCATCAGAGGGGAAAAATCTATCTTCCATTACCTCCCCTTCTTCAGCTAGTAAAAGAAAATAGAGGAATTGATGCTAAAAGAATTTCTCCTCCCAATCCTGTACTTCAAAGAAAGAGTTATTCCAGGAACAGTGACTAATCTTGAAATATGTATACTTTTAAAGGTGCTTATGGATGATTTGAAGCATTATAGAACTGTAGAGTTCCAGCAGTTAATATCCTCTGTAGGTGCCTTAAAATCTGCTATTGAAGGAATAACAGGGTGACTTTATTCTTTTGATATGAACATGAAAGCGTTTAAACAGATGGGTGCACTTTTTTCATGAGAAAAGAATGAACCATTTTGAAGCTCTTTTAAGGTTTTAAGGCTTTGTAGAAAAAGAGTAAAAATACTCAAGATGAACTAATCTGTTTATTGGGGTTATAATATATACAAATGTAAACAATGTATTTTTTCTAAAAAAAAATCTGTATATGGATCAGTTTTTGGAACATTTTTTAAAATTGTGTGATTGTTTTTATGTGCATTATAATTTGAGGATAGATTTGAAAACAATATTGGTTGGGATTCTGTTTCCATTCATTCAGATCAATAATGATTTTACAGAAATAATAAAAATCTTTTCTTATTATGATTCAGTTTGGACTTTTGAATTGGAAAGAAGGAAAATTATTTCCTTTTTTTTTCAAATCTGTTCCCCCATTTTATAAAAAAAAGCATAAAATGAGAAAAGTTTGGAGCAAAACAAAAGGCGACAAAAAATTATCATATTTTCAGAGTATAAGACGGACCTTTTTCCCTCACAAAAGAGACTGGAAATCTGGGTGCATCTTATACATTGAATACAGCATTTTTTGCCTCCCAAAACTCTGCTGCCATCACCAAAATGGCCATGCCTAGCTTATAGTAGGCTTTCAGAATGCTCCTGGGGGCTGGGGAGGGCAGAAATGAGCAAAGAAATTGGCCATTTTTTGCTCACTTTTGCCCCTCCCAGCCCCTCAGGAGCACTCTATCAGCCTCCTAAAGACTATTCATGCCCTTTTTTGACGAAAAATGGGAGGTTTGCAGTGTGCAAAAACTTTATTTTTAAATTTTCCTCTTCAAAACCTTGCAGAGGCTTATACTCTGAAAAATATGGTATTTTATCCATTTTTTGGGGGAGGGGTGTTCCTTGAAACAAGCATGAAAAATATCTGACCCCAAAGCTGCTTCATCTCTTGAGATTAAAAGATGAAGAAAAACATCAATACATTTTGTTTATATTTGGGATTGTTCAAATTATTCAGGCACAACTGTATCTTCTAATAGCAATAGCAATAGCAGTTAGACTTATATACCGCTTCATAGGGCTTTCAGCCCTCTCTAAGCGGTTTACAGAGTCAGCATATTGCCCCCAACAACAATCCGGGTCCTCATTTTACCCACCTCGGAAGGATGGAAGGCTGAGTCAATCCTGAGCCAGTGAGATTTGAACAGCCGAACTGCAGAACTGCAGTCAGCTGAAGTAGCCTGCAGTGCTGCATTTAACCACTGTGCCACCTTGGCTCTGACCTGATGGACATCATTTAGCTAGAAATGTCTATCAGTAAGTGATTCTTTGAGTTCTAGTAATTGCTGAGACTTCAAAGATTGATGTCAGCTCTGAAGTAGATCAGGTCAGAAACCAAGCACACAAGGATTAATAAAAAACTTTATTTTATGATTGTAGGGTATAATAACAGAATCCTGAAAACATGGCAGAGTTTCTCTTCGTATATCAAACAGAATTAAGGCAATTTTGATTTCCCCCCCCCTCATGCTTTCCACTCTCCTGTGATTTTTAACTCTCTTAAAGGTTCTTCAATTCCTTTTCCAAGGTCATTTCTACATTTGAAAGGATCAAGAAAAAATACTTCCAAGATTTTGAGGCCTTGCTGAAAAGAGAAACAGCCAAAACGAACCCATCTTTTTACAGGTCTATGGAGATTTTCGGTTATTCAGCTCATAGTTGTCTCAAAGATGTTTTTTTTTTCAAAGGCAACTGGACTGCTTCCTTTTCCTTTTCCTTGAGCAATCAACACAAACTATTGATGACAGAAATATCTCAGCATCCTTCTGCTTTCCTTTGCAAGCTTTCCCTTGCAATTATCTGAACATTGTCTGCCCTGATAAATTCTGTTTACAAATTGTCCTTGCAGCACTGAACTTTAAAAATCTTTAACATGTCCAGGTTTAATTTAATTAAACCCATGAAATTTTTCAGTAAAAGCTGCCCTTTTCAATTGAGTAAATTGGGCAGGGCCAAGCAAAGTCAATGGGGAGCAATCACTATGTTTGTGCATTTAAGGGCAGGATGTCATCAATCAAGATTAAAAAAAAATGTTGACTTTGAGAAAGCTTGAGTCAAATGGGAGAGCTGGACTTTTTTTTTTTACTTCTACAAAACTTTGGCTACGCCAATTGTTAATAATGAGATTCTTATCAAAGTCTTTTTGAAAATTTAAGTAGATGAAATCTACTGGCATGCCCTAAACATTTGTATCATAAATTTAGGCATCATATATTTAGGTTTTTAAGAAGTCTTTGATGAACTCCTTCATCAAACACTTATGAAACTTGGCAGTCATGGAATAAAAGGGCAGCTCTTTTTATGGATAAGATAAATAACAGAAGACAAAGAGTAGGAGTAAATGGACATTACTCATTAAGGATGTTTCTCAAAATTGTCCATGACATACACGATGTAAAGGTATAACTAGTGAGCACCTCAGGACTTTTAAGGTTTTTTAAAAAGATATTTCTGAATTATATGGAATCGGGCATGACTAATGGAATAATCAAGCATGTTTATAATGTTAAATTATTCAGGGAGGTAGAAACAACCAGCGATTGCAAAGTACCCATGAAGTTAAAATTACAGATGTCATTCAATATGAACATGTGTAAAGTGATGCATGTTGGTGCCAAAATCCAATCTACTCATACAAACAATAGGATCAGAGCTAGCAGTGACTGATAAAGAAAGTGATCTGGACAAATGGTAAACAGTTTGATGAAAGTGTCAACACAGTGCGTCAACACCCTGTAAAAAATAAGGAGGCAGGCAATAACATGTTAGGGTAAATGTATTGAAAACAAAGATGCCAATATCATTATGTCCTGATATAAATCAATGCTTGGATAGCATCTGGAATATAGAATGCAGATCTTGTTGTCAGGGTTCCAAGTAACAACCCCAACGAAAGAAGATTGTGAGGCTTGAATTTCCTCAAAGTTCCATTTTATTAGAGATGTCATATTGGCACATCTGGAAAAACCTGAATCTGAAAGCTTCCAGGTTTTCCCCACCCAAAAGAAAGTTCAAGTCCTTGCCCAGCACCCACATGTCCATCATATGATCCAATCAGGCACCATCCAAAACTGGAGATGCCTCCTAGTCACCTCATCACAGCTGCAGGGCAAGGTATCCTTGGCTCTCTGAGAAAGGAATGTTATTTAGATTATATAATCTCCCATACTCCATTTAATCCCCCCTCCCATTTTCCCCCAGCAGAAAATGTGGCAGGCCTGGAGGCCCAATGTAAAAGATGGCTTCCCAGGTCTGAGACTTATCACACACCTCAAAATAGTTCAGGGGAGAGCCACAAAAATGATCAAGAATCTGGAACAGCTTCTGCATGAGGAAAGGACAGCTTCTACATTTGGAAAAAGAGTTGAATAAAAAGGGATGTGGTTAAGGTGCAGAAAATTATGCACAATGTGGATAAAGCAGACAAGGATGAACCATTTTCTCCTTTCCAAATCCTAGAATTAGAGGTCACTCGTTGGAATTAAATCTTAGAAAAGAAGAATCAGGACAGGAAATATATATCAATGTACGTATGCATTGGAATTTGCTACCATGACATGTCGTGGTGGCTGGCTTCAAAAAGAACAAAAGTTGGACCAACTCATGAAAAGCAAGAGGATCAATAGCTATGAGCCTTGATGAAAGAATGATGGCCTCTGAAGACCACCCACAAAGAGACCAATGGGCTTCCTTTTGCAGTTGGTTAGTAACTGTGAGATCCAACTGCTGGATTCCAACAGATGGACCAGTGGTCCAATTCAACAGTGATCCAATTACTCTTATGTTCTTATGTTTTCTTAATTAACAGAAAACTATATGAGATCCCCCAAAATGGAATTACAAGGATGCTCCTCATATGCAAACAACTCAAGTTGGTTTCTTGTCCTAGCATACTGTATTGATCAGTATAGGTAAAGGTAAAGGTTCTCCTTGCACATATGTGCTAGTTGTTTCTGACTCTAGGGGGCAGTGCTCATCTCTGTTTCAAAGCCAAAGAGTCAGCGCTGTCCGAAGGCATCTTCGTGGTCATGTGGCTGGCATGACTAAATGCTGAAGGTGCATGGAATGCTGTTACCTTCCCACCAAATGTGATCCCTATTTTTTCATGCATTTTTGCATGCTTTCGAACTGCTAGGTTGGTAGAAGCTGGGACAAGTAACAGGAGTTCGCTCCATTACACGACGCTAGGGATTCGAACTGCGGAACTGCCAACATTCTGATTGACAAGCTCAGTGTCTTAGCCCATATTGATCAGTATACTTCACTTAAATTTGTTGTTTCTTTTTATCACTGTATTATTTTATTCAGTGTTTTTGAACTGCAAACTTCCCAGAGTTTGGGGAGTTGTGTAGTGTAAAGAGCATAATGCAAAAAAAAAAAAAGGTCATAAGAACTATGCAAAACTATGCAGAACTATGCAAAACAAAGACTGAAAAATTAAAAAAAAAACAAGTTAATGAGTCCTGGGCAGATCTACATCCAAATAATAGTTTGGTTTTGCTTTAAATTCACCTTGAAATTTAAATGAAACTGCAGCAGGAGCTTTCAGGATTATATGTTTAAACTTTGGACAACATTAGCTGAAATTTGTAGTGGGAGTTCATAGGGGTTATATAAGGTAAAAGTGGCATTACAAGTAGACAATTGTACTAAACTGGTTTTATTAGAAAGGGGAGGAAAAAGTCACATTTGTAAATTCCATTATTCTATACAGTATATGAATATTGTAGGTAATGGTTCCAGGAATTGCTCTTAGAATAATAAATGTAATATGGGAACATCATGAAAACTTTTTCACTGTTTTTTAAATTTAATATTTCTGTGATTACAAAGGTCATTGAATGTAAAGGCTTAAACAGTGGAAGAACAATTTAATGATGAGCTACTTAGGTTGTATCTCAATTAAAAATGAATAAATTGATCTTAAAATGTCACATAAATGCACTAGTTGGTTTGCTTCACAACTGACAAAGAACAAATGCCATCCACATGGTTTTAAATATTTGAGTGAACTGCTTAACCAGTTTGAATGTCATCAGGAGCAACTAGGGAACTTAATGAAAAATGTCACACCTGACCAATTCTTCTAATGTATATTTCTAGTGTATATTGTCCTCAACTATTACCTTCCACCCCACCCCTCTGGAATGAGTAACTCAACAATTAGTTCATGTTCTCTTCTATCTCTGACATTTTTACTTTTATTCATTAAAGCCTGCCCCATTCTGTTTTCAAGTTAATGTGATTTTAAAAAGTGCATTTTCAGTGCATTTTAAAAATATATTAAAATGTTTTTAAGTATCATCTATCAAAATATATACAAATATCCATATGTCTTCAGATATGTGTTTTTAAGCCTAGTGATGCTACAGGAATCAGAAAGTGTGAAAATGAATAGATAATTCAAAATGGGGCAGTCTTTCCCAATTGTTTTAATCTAGTCTCAGGAAACAAATTAGTTTTCCAAGCTATTATTTTTTTTACAATCTGTCTTTTTGGCTCATGCTTTGATGAGAGTGGCAGCAGTTTTACACAACTAGTGGTGTCTTGGATTGATATTTGATTAGAATTTACACAGGTTGTACTTCCCTTGGATTATATCCCTTATTATTCTAAATATAAATTATTGATATGCATGTAAGTCTTTGAAATATATTATTGGTTTTTTTTGCTTATAATTGATCTATTCTACATTACCCTAAGTCCAAAATTCTTGATCAGTCTCCTACCCACCCACCCACCTAAATACCTATTCTACCCCAGATATGCAAACTGCAGTAAGAATATCTATTACATGGCTTTTCCACTGTGGCAAAATATTTCTGTGAAACTATCCCTTCATTCTCATTACTTGTACAGTTCAGCAATTAATTATACTATAAGAGAAAACAATAGTACTTTAGGGAATAGCAATAACCAAGAAAAGATAAGATCTGCCAATAAGGAAAGGTAGCAATGTATACTATGTAATAAGGTTTATGCTTGAGGCATGCTAAACCATGCAAGATGAACATACATAACATAATTTAAAAACATTCTGTTCAGAATTCACATCTTTTTTGTATGTGTTTGTGTATTTACTGTACTCATCTCCTGCCTTAATTAAAGAAAATTAAACTTGTGCATATAAGCAGCACTTATTAAACCGTAATTAGTCATATGGACCCATAATTCAACACATATCTTCAGAAAGATATTTTGGGCAATGTAATGTCTGGAACCCACAATTTTTGTGTCCAAGGCTAAAGATGGTGGAGGATGCCCATTATCTCACTTATGTTATAATTATTTCTCCTTCTGTTCTCTTACTCTTCTTTCTTCAGCAACATCCTTCAAAAAAGGCACTGCAGAGATAACTCTTATTAAAAATCTAAATTTTGTTTGAATCATTATGGCTTGAGTGTTATAATAGCCGTGACACTCAGATTGCCCCCCCCCAATGTTCTTTAGCAGGTAAGTTAATATGTAGAAGACTCAAACTACATTGAATTACATTAGCTATATTCATACAATACATTGTTGTACAGAATTCATTCATTTGGAGGGGAGATTCATACAATACACTAAACTATTATCTAATTAAATAGGAGTAGAGTAGAGTAGAATAGAATAGAATAGAATAGAATAGAACAGAACAGAACAGAATAGAATAGAATAGAATAGAATAGAATCAGAGTTGGAAGGGACCTTAGAGATCTTCTAGTCCAATCCCCTGCTCAGGAAGGAAACCTTATACCATTTCAGATAAATGGTTGCCCAATCTCTTCTTAAAAACTTCCAGTGTTGGAGCATTGACAACTTCGGGAGACTAAGTTCCCATAATGCCTCAGATCACTAAAACCATATTGAACTTTAATATTAAAAGTTCATAAATGAGCTACAACTTTACTGAAACTGGATAATCATGAAATAAACTTCCATCAAAACAATGGAAAAATGTAGAATCACTATCACTGTAACATTTAATTTGTGAATTTGAAGATATACGGAGTTACTATGGATAATTTTTCTTACAACCAACTGTGAACCTACTTAACTAAATTTAGAAATTTAAACAACTGGTTTTGTTTGTGGATTTTTTTAAAAAAAAATCTGGTTATATTAATTACCCAAAATAACAGAGTGCATTGATGTGTGTGTGTGTGTGTGTGTGTGTGTGTGTTTGTGTGTTGTGTTTGTCTTTCCATCTTTATCTGAGTATGACAAATAATATCCATTTCTATTATTATTACTATTATTATCGCAATAACAGAATTGTATCACAGCAGCCAGTTTTTTCGCTGGATTTGGCATTAATTACTAGTCGGGCCCCACCCAGGGGCCCAGGACATCGTAACGTATTACTATTATTATTACTATTATTATTATTATACAATTGTATCACAGTGGCCAGTTGTTTCGCCGGATTTGGCATTGGTTACTAGTCGGGCCCCACCCAGGGGCCTAGGAGGTTGTAACGTATTTTCATAATATGCATGCAGATCCAAGCAGTGCGGCTTTTTGCATTTGACTGATGGTGATTTTGTCAATTTTTAACTGTTTTAAATGTAATTCCAGTGCTTTTGGAATAGCACCCAGTGTGCTGATTAGCACTGGAATTACCACTGCTGGTTTGTGCCATAATCGTTGAATTTTGATTTTTAAGTCCTGGTATTTTGCGATTTTTTCATGTTCCTTCTCGGCGACCCTGCTATCACCTGGTATTGCGATGTCTATGATTGTGACCTTATTTTTCTCAACCAGTGTGATGTCTGGTGTATTATGCACCAGTATTTTGTCGGTTAGTATACGGAAATCCCACAAGATCTTGACCATCTGATTTTTGGTGACTTTTTCAGGCTGATGTTCCCACCAGTTTGTTGCTGTTTTAATATTATAATTTTTGCACAAATTCCAATGGATCATTTGTGCTACTGAATTGTGCCGCAATTTATAATCAGTCTGCGCGATTTTTTTACAGCAGCTGAGTATGTGATCAACAGTTTCATCAGCTTCTTTGCAAAGTCTGCATTTGGCATCATCAGAGGATTTTTCGATTTTGGCCTTAATGGCATTGGTGTGGATAGCTTGTTCTTGCGCAGCCAGGATTAGTGACTCTGTTTCTTTCTTTAATGTACCTGTTGTTAACTATAACCAAGTTTGTTCACTGTCCACTTTATCTTTTATTTTTTCCAGAAATTGGCCATGCAGTGCTTTGTTCTGCCAACTCTCCATTCTTGATTTTATCACATCTTTTCTGTATTCTTGTTTCGTCTGTTGGGCCTTCAGTAGATTTTCGTTCTTTACTTCGATTAATAGATGTTCTTGACTTTCTTTTAAATAATCAGCCATTGCATGTTTTTCTTCTTCAACTGTTTGCTTCACTTGTAATAATCCTCTGCCACCTGATTTTCGGGGCAGGTACAATCTATCAGTATCACCATGTGGATGTAAACTGTAGTGCATTGTCATTAGTTTCCTGGTTTTTCGGTCCAAAATGTCCAAATCAGCTTGTGTCCAGTTAACTATGCCAGCTGTGTATCTTATAACTGGTATTGCCCAGGTATTTATGGCCTTGATTGTATTTCCACCATTCAATTTAGATTTCAAAATTTTCCTAACTCTGTTGGTGTACTCTCGCCTGACAATAGTTTTTAGTTCTCCATGCTTGATGTTATCCAACTGCAGAATGCCTAAGTATTTGTAGGCTTCATTTTCATTGCATTTTTACATGCTTCTGAACTGCTAGATTGGCAGAAGCTGGGACAAGTAATGGGAGGTCACTCCTTTTCGCAGCACTAGGGATTTGAACCACTGAACTGCCAACCTTCTGATCAACAAACTCAGCGTCTTAGCCACTGAGCCACCACATCCTTGTTCCATGGCTACTGTAATCTTCAAAGTAAAAAGAGAAAGGAATAAATGCACACACACACACAGAGAGAGAGAGAGAGAGAGAGAGAGAGAGAGAGAGAGAGAGAGAGAGAGAGAGAGAGAGAAGGCAATGGCATATCCCTTTTGTAAGGTTGCTAGGAAAACTGAATAATGGCTCCCTGCAGTCACCAAGAGTCAGGCTTCATTCATTATCTTTACCTCTAGGTACTAAATCCTGTGTTTTGAGTATTTGAGATTTGATTATGCTAGAGGAATGAGCCTGTTTCTTTCTATGCAACTTAGAAAATTGACAGCTGGAGCTTTCCTTCCTGAATACAAGATAAATATAGAGACATCTCATCCAATAAATACTTGTCTGCCAGCCTAAAAGAAGTTAATAATTAATTGTGCACCAAAAGAGAAACCCATCTCATAAAAAAGAAGGAAAGAACAGAGGAGAGGGGAGAAGAGGAGAGGAGAGGAAAGGAAAGGAAAGGAAAGGAAAGGAAAAGATGGTTAAAGAAGGGAAGAGGAGGGAAGGGAAGGGAACAAAAAGTTATTCAAATGTTTTCATAGTGCCTTGATTAGATCTTTGACACAGTTATACCATCACCACACATGATAGGATGTCAGAACAGAGAGGTAAGCCAGACATCCTTCCAAATGGGTGTGCAGATCATGTCCAGGAAGCCAGTGTTGTAAATCACTCTTGTTTTACACCTCAACCCAATCAATTTACAACAGGAAGATGGTGGGAAGATGGTGGGATGTCAAGTGTCCAATGACAAGATCATAGATCAATGTTGGGCTTTGTTCAATGTTGCACAGCACTTAAGGTCCCTATGTTGCTATTTTTAACAATGCTGATTAGGAGTTCTTCAGGCTAAGGAAAAAAAATTAAGTTCAAATCAGGTTAAATAACCTAAAATAAACAGATTTACCCCTAATTTCTGACTTGTGGGGTTTGAAAAAATGCTACCAGATAATTCCTTATAGAAAGCTGCAATGATGTTTAAGAGACAAACAAAAATATGTGGGAATCCTTAACTACTTTGCCTTTAAAAAAAATCATACCGGAATTTTTTTTAAGTGCCCAACCCAAATTAAGCAGTTAGGAAGGCCTAATTAATATACATTGTACGCGTTCCAAAATTCAGCAGCTGACTATGTAAAATATACTAATAATAAATCTTGGTCAGAAAAAATATATCCCTGATCCAATTTCAAATATGTGAAATGGAAGACTGCAAGAGACTGTTCAGCAAAAGAATTGTATGTGTCAGCATGCAGTAGTTTCTCTGGAGTATCCTTTTCAATCCCCATGCAGAAAAGGCCATGTTGTATGACACCTGATTGTAGCCAGCTGAGTCCAGTCCAGGGTCTGTGTCAAAAGACTGGAACTTGCTAAATACAAACCTAGAAGGTTTTGGATGTTTTCTGATGACTCAAATTGAGTAAAAATGGATGCTGCTTTCTATTCTAGTAGCCAAATTTCACCAGCTGTTTCTCTAGCAGGTCTGAAATTGTATGAAACATAAAAATGAATGGAATAGTTTTTTTCTTTACTTCTCTTTTTAAAAACATTTTTTTAAAAAAATCCAATTGTGGATGGATGGAAGTGGGGGAGGGACCGACGGTGGGAGGGTGGGAGGGTGGGAGGGTGGGAGGGAGGGAGGGAGGGAGGGAGAGAGAGAGAGAGAGAGAGAGAGAGAGAGAGAGAGAGAGAGAACTATTGCTTGAAAATAATCCTTTATTTGGAAAACATTATACACCTAATTTCCTCACAGCAACAATTCTGTGAAGTAAGATGAGCTAGCAGAGATTGATTAGCTATCTAGGTATATATTGTCTCAAAAGAAAAGCTAGGATTCTTCAACAAATCTGTAGGTGTCATTCATTACAGTGCTATCCATTTCAAAATGAGTTCATGGGATGAAAATCAGTCCAGATATATGATTGTTAATTAAAATAAATACATTTCGTGTATCAAAACTAACTTTTTGAAAATATTCTACATGTTCTTTCTGCACTTGAAATTCACGCTAAGGAAACACAGCATACCTCATTTGCCTTGTATTTATGAGTAGGCTATGGAAAGGGTCCTCTAGGAAATAGTTTATTAATTAAATTATAGATAACATTACATAATTAATATTGAATCAATTTAAAAACATGAATAAATGATTTAAAATCTTTTGTTTAACAAAAATAATTTCATTAATAAGGCAACATGTCCTAGGGGAAAACAAATAATAAATAAGGTTTTAACTTAACAGTTACATTTGAAGGGTTTTTTAAATGAGAAATTCCCCTACATTTATTTTCTTTTAATAGAGTTCCTAGTCTTTGTTCCATCCAAAGTGAAATTCTCGTGTTTATTATTAGTTTGAATATATTAATGCCTGTATACCAAGGATGTCATTTGATTTGAAGAAAAAAATGAAAGGTCTATCTTCTCCAATATGACCTAATTATGCTCCCAAAATGACATTTTCCCTGTTCGTGCATGCTTAAGAACTGGTGAAAGCTTGAAATATTGATTCATTGTACTTTTAAAAGGAGTGGGAGACAGAGGGAATTAATTCCATGGGAGGAATAATAAAATGGCCAATGTAAAAACACAGGGAAAATATCCTTACATAAATCTTAACATAATTATACTTGAAATACTATGTACAGTTTTCATCACACCTCCCAAAAAGTTTTGTAGTGGTGGAAATAATATGAACAGGGAAACAAAATAAAGGCAGATCCATTCTGTGGAAATGGAGAAGATCCTAATGCTTGGGGAGATCAAAATAGCAGTTGGCTAGTGATCTAAAACAAATATTATTACTGAGAACATATGCATGAGCTTCCAGAAGCAGACACTGAGAGTCAATTTGGCAAAATTATGTGTTTTCAGGTTATAAAGAGTTGGAAGCAATTGAATGACTGAACAATGATCAGGAAAGTGGATTTTTTTTTAACCCAAAGGTGCTTTTTAAAAGTGAACTGGACTTTCTTGGGTTTTTTTTCCCTTGAAAATGTTTTGCTTTTCAACCAAGAAGCTTTTTTAGTTCTTGGAATGAAGGATATATATTCCTTAGCAGTCATTTGGTCATCTGGAAAATAGTCTGGCTTTCCTGGACTGTGCAGTACACATTAAGGAATATAGAAGCCTCAACATCTAAGAATTCAGAAAACTCACCCACCTGGATCAATATTTACATTTTGATTCTCACTACCCACTGGAGCACAAAATCAGAACACTACATCATTGGGTTGAAAATTTGCCTACCAGCAAAGAGTGAAAAGAAAAAGAACTAAAGCATATCAAAGAAGTCCTCAGAACTTATGGCTATCCCAACTGGGCCTTCATCAAATCCAGGAAAAGATCCAGCAGGAACTTCTCCATAACAGACAAAGAAGAGAACAACAAACAAAGCGATGTTGTCACTCCATATGTTGCAGGAATATCTGAAAAGCTCAGGAGGATTTTCAACCAACATGACATATGTGGGCACTTTAAATCCAAGAATACATTAAGGTAAAGCTTGTCCACTCCAGGAGACAAACAGCCAGAAAGTGGACAGAATTGAACAAAAACTGACCAATGTGGAATATATGGTACAATGCAGTGAGACATGTGCAGAACTGTACATTGGTAAAACAAAACAACCTCTTCACAAACACATGGTGCAACACAGGAGAACAACCCATCAATACAAGATTCAACAGTCTATCTGCATCTGACAGAGAAAGGTCCACATTCTGGACAAAGAGGACCACTGGTTTGAAAGAGGGGTCAAAGAGGTCATCTGTATTAAAATTGAACTCATCTCTCTCAACAGAGGGGGAGAGATGTGACATTACCTATTGCTGGTCTACAACACAATCCTTTTAGCAATCTCAAGAACATTCCACATCCATTTTCACTTTGATTCAGGTGATTCTGACAATACAGATAAATCCCCAAGTGGCCTCAATGACTCTCAGAGAGCTAATGACCCTCAGAGAATTGACAACCAGATGACTGCAAAGGAATATATAAATCCTCCCATTTCCCACCATTCAGCCAAACCTGAAGAAGCTTCTTGGATGAGAAGTGAAACATTTTCAAGGGAAAAAAAACCAAGAAAGTTAAATTGCCTGTTGAAAAGCACCGTTAGGACAACCATGACTTGGATGGATGAGACTTTTCATAGATTTTTTTTTCATCCTACCTTAGAAAAAGGATGGTTAAAGAACATGAGAGATAATAGATATAGTGAGGGAGAGGAAGATGAGAAGGTGAAGGAGAAGAAAAGAGAGAGAGAGGGGAATTATGTAGTCATTAAGCAAATCCAGCTTCTTCCATTGACTTGGCTTGTCAGAAGTCAGCTGAGAAGGTCAAAAACAGTGATCACATCAGAGATGATATTCAGCCAGTTCTGACAGGTTCTGGAGAACCAGTAGCAGAAATTTTGAATAGTTTGGAGAACAGGCAAATAGGCTGACCCCCAGCTTCTTCCCAGCCTCCCAGCTGATCTTCTTTTGTTGCTTTGCACATAACAGAGCTGGAAAGTAGGTTAGTGGAGTGGGGAAAGAATGGGGATTTTGCAGTATCCTTCCCCTGCCATGCCCACAAAGCCACACCCACAGAACGGTAGTAAAAAAATTTGAATCCTGCCACTGGGTCACATGGTCCTGGGATGCTGTGACCATTGTAAATAAATGCCAGTGGCCAAGCCCCCAAATTTTGATCATATTACCTTAGAAACACTACTAGTTGTAAGTGCAAGGACTGTTTGTAAGTCACTTTTTTCAGTGCTGTTGAAACTTCAAGCAGTCCTAAATGAATGGTGGTAAGATGACTACTTCCTGCAACCTATTGAATATTTTGTCTTATAGTTCAGTTTACCATGGATTTAAAATAATCATTTCCCTTTTGTTGTAGATATTTATTAAACAAGTCTCAAGGTATTTAAACTATCAGGATTTTGAGGAATTCATATTTTTCTTCCCCAAATCCTTTTTCCAAAGTCATTCTGTTCCCAGATCTGCAGCTATGAAATTGTAAATGTACACTGCTTCAATGAAAAAACACACAGCAAGATATTTATTAGACCCCTGAACTTTTTGGCATAATATTAAACTGTTCTGATGTTTACACGAAAAATATTTATTAAGAAAGGCGTTATGATGAATTTTAATATAAGTAAATGTACCTTGCAAATTTCAAAGGTATCAATCTGTACAAAGAGTTTTCTGCATATTCATGATGTAATATTTTATACTTTGTGAATTATAATAGTGATTCATTCCATCATTTTGTTTAAAATAGCCCATGTTTTACCAATGATACTCTCCTTTATTATTTTCTCAGTCCCTCATTCTTTGGTACAATCATTAAACAAAACACCCTACATCCAACAGTTTCAAATGTTTACAAGTATGAGCACAACCTAGCTGAGATAATAGATGCTGATTGTGGAAATTATTTGTTTCCAAGGAGTTCAAAAGTGCTATCATTTCAAATACATCCGGAGAGAATTTTTTTTTTAGAATCTCCCTTTTCCCTTCAAGAATGCATTATCAGAAATTAGAAACAAATTATCCAAAATTGGTGACATTATTTTTGGATGGATAGATGGATGGATGAGGGTAGATGAAGGCAGGCAGGCAGGCAGGCAGGCAGGCAGGCAGGCAGGCAGGCAGGCAGGCAGGCAGGCAGCCAGCCAGCCAGCCAGCCAGCCAGCCAGCCAGCCAGCCAGCCAGCCAGCCAGCCAGCCAGCCAGCCAGATAACTAATCAACCAACCAACCAACCAATCAGACTCCTATGGTTTTCTTTTTTTAGGTTTAGTAAGTTACATACAGACTGCCAACTCCCCAAAGGATATTCCCTGATCCCCGTAGGATGGAATATTTTAGCTACTATAAGATTATTATCATCATTTACTGCCCGCTCTGTCTTAAGATTCAGAATGCTAGAAATTCTTCTAGGGAAGACATGCCTTCATTTTGTATAATGGTATACACTAGTCTAAGGGGACACGTTGGCTCAATCGCTGAGATGCTGAGCTTGTCGATCAGAAAGGTCGGCAGTTTGGTGGTTCAAATCCCTAGTGCTGCATAACAGGGCAAGCTCCCATTACTTGTGCCAAAATAGCAGTTTGAAAACATGTAAACAGGCAAGTAGAAAAATAGGAATCACCTTTGGTGGGAAGGTAACAGCGTTCCATGTGCCTAGTCATGATGGCCACATGACCATGGAGATGTCTTTGGATAGCACTGACTCTTTGGCTTTGAAACGGAGATGAGCACCGCCCCCTAGAGTAGGGAATGAGTAGCACATATGTATGAGGGGAATCTTTACCTTTACCTTTATTCACTAGCTTAAGCATTTTACTGGAGGCCCTCAGGATATGTAGAGATTTTGAGCCTTTTAAAATTTAAATGCCATTTTAAATTCCCACTTAAAGCTACTGTTCAATTCCAACCTTTAAAGCAAAATACCTAAATTAGCACGTAATTGATATATAAAGGTTTGATTATCTTAAATATGTTGTTCTTCAGTCACTGACTCTTTGTGACCCATAACATCCCAGGCTTCCCTGTCCTCTTCTGTTTCCCATGTTTGTCCAAATTCATGTTTATTGCATAAATAACACTATTCATCATCAATGTGAAGAACATTAAAACAATTTTTTGAGGATATCATATTTTTCGGAGTATATGATGCACCGGAATATAAGACACACCAAGATTTTGAAGAGGCAAATTAAAAAAAAAAGTTTTTGCACTCTACAGACCTCCCAAAAATGGCCCATTTTTCATGAAAACAGGCCCGTTGTTTTTTTAAAAAGGGGGCATGCATAGCTTTTAGGAGGCTTGTTAGAGTGCTCCTGGGCAGTGGGGGACCCCAAAACGAGCAAAAATGACTCATTTTTTGTGAAAATGGACCCATTTTGTCAAAAAAAGGTCATGCATAGCCTTTAGGGGGCTTATATAGTGTTCCTGGGGGCTGGGGGGGATTGAACAAAAAATAGCCTGTTTTTCACTCATTTCTGCCCTTCCCAGCCCCCAGGAGCTCTGCAAGGCTCCTAAAGGCTATGCACAGCCATTTTGGTCAAGTGAGTGGGGTTTGGAAGGCAAAAAATTTGCTGTATTCAGTGTATAAGATGCATCCAGATTTTCAGCCTCTTTTTTGAGGGAAAAGGTGCGTCTTATACTACAAAAAATACAATATCTTTAGTACTCAATTTTTGCCCCCTTTATGGAAAATGATCTGTGGTTTGTTCAGGAGCCATTATTCAAATATTAGCAATAGCAATAGCAGTTAGACTTATATACCGCTTCATAGGGCTTTCAGCCCTCTCTAAGCGGTTTACAGAGTCAGCATATTGCCCCCACAATCTGGGTCCTCATTTTACCCACCTCGGAAGGATGGAAGGCTGAGTCAACCCTCAGCCGGTGAGATTTGAACTGCTGAACCGCTGATCTAGCAGTCAGCTGAAGTGGCCTGCAATACTGCACTCTACCCACTGCGCCACCTTAATTGCTGGCTAAAGATTCTGTATCATTCAAGTGACAATGATATTTAAAATTATGTTTTCTAGAAACATAATGGAAAAATCCTTAACCAGAGTTTTTGGCTCCTAATGATTGCCAGTATGAGATTTTTCTTGGAATACTTTTATTCACTGGAACTGCCTTGCTCCAAACACTTTAAGCTCAAGAGCCCTTTATGTAGCTAGATTTGAATATGATTGCAAATAAATGCTTGGCCTTCGTATAAATAGATTGTGCGTGAAACTGTATGTGGGTTGTACCACCAATTCAAATTCCATTCTTCTCTTAGAAGAGCATTAATAAAACTGAGAACATGGCAAATGGAAAGTGTACTTCTGGGCAGGTATTTTAAGAAAACTTTTCACAATATTAGGCACTGTGAGATGAAGCAGATGAAAAGCTTTTACATTATGATTTAGTATCTTGTTATATGCTTCCCTTTTATGGAGTTTCTGCCCTTTTGATGAGCTTTTCTTGTTCTACCTCTAAAGAGGCCCAGGTTTTGAAGTCTTGTTTCCAGTGTATCCTCCACTGAAGGATAGCTTGCTCCTAAGGCAGACTAAAGCCTATTCAAAATAATGTAACAGAAGAGTGTTTTTCACAGGGGACGAAAAAAACTTCCAATAGGATATGATATCTTGCATGGAGGATTGGAACTTAGAGATTGGCAATTGGTTTGGCTTCAATTAGACAGCTACCTGACAGTCACCGTCAACCCATCTATGAGGCTCTACATCTCTATGCCCTATTATTTTCTTGTTTGCTGGAGAGATACAATCTCACCAGAGGTGGTATTCAGCCAGTTCTGACCAGTTCTGGTGAACCGGTAGCGGAAACTTTGAGTAGTTTGGAGAATCAACAAATGCCACCTCTCCTGAGCCCTCCCCCATCTATTCACTGCCTCCCAAGTTCCAACTGATCAGCTGGGTCTTCTTTTGTTGCCCTGCACAGATGAACGAGCTGGAAAGCAGGTGAGTTGGATGGGGAGGGAATGTGGATTTTGCAGTATGCAGGATTTTCCCCTGGAGTGGAGTGAGAATAGAGATTTTGCAGTATCCTTCCCCCAGGAGTGGGGAGGGAATGTGGATTTTACAGTATCCTTCCCCTGCCACACCCACCAAGCCATGTTCACAGAACCGGTAGTAATTTTTTTTTGAATCCCACCACTGAATCTCACCCAAAAAGATTTCTTAATTGATAAATATTGACCTTGTGAAAAACCTTCCACAATATCAAATTTTTCTTTGGAGAAGCAGTTGGGGGAATATTGCAATGGAGTCCATGAACAGAGCCCAAAGAAATAGAGTTGATTGAAACAATTATAGCACAGCTATAGTTAGGTGGCTTCGGATTTGTCTTATATGGCCATTCTTTTGGTTGCAGCCCTTTGCCTTGTTCCTCAAGGTTTTCACAAATTCCTGCTTTGGACTCATGGTTTCTCTTATCTGACCATTCTCTTGATTGCAGCTCTTCACCCTGATTCTCAAGGTTATTGTCAAAACCCATTAGACTCTGCCCCCGTTCCAACACGCTTGGGGCCTCTGCTTCTGGTTCATGTATTCTTTCTCGGTTCCTTCCCATTTACTGCAGCAGCAAGCTATTATTCTAGCATGATGGCAGCATTGATACTGGGATCATTTGGGGCTGGGAACAACTGATTTTTAAACAATATTTCCTCCTCTTTCATGAATGGAGGAAAGTATGTGATGTAAGAATACAATGTAGCTAGGTCAACTAGCTAGGCAATTCATCTGTCGCTTTATCTCTCTCTCTGGTAGTAGACCATTACTTGAAGCAGTTGCTTTTCCTCTAAGGAATAGAAAAACATGGACAATGGTCATATAATAGTATTTTTAAAAAATTTTATATTGATACATTGAATGTATCTTACTGCTGTTATGATAACCAGTTTGGTGTAGTTGTTATTAGTTGCAAAGGCATGTCCAACCCATCGCAACCCCATGGACAATGTTCCTCCAGGCCTTCCTGTCTTCTACCATCCTCTAGAGTCCATTTAAGTTGAAGCCTACTGCTTTGGTGACTCCATCCAGCCACCTCATTCTCTATCGCCTCCTCCTTCTTTTGCTCTCAATCTTTCCCAGCATTAGGCTCTTCTCCAGGGAGTCCTTCCTTCTCATTAGGTGGCCAAAGTATTTGAGTTTCATCTTCAGGATCTCATGTAATAGTTAAGGATTTAGGCTAGAAAACAGGAGATGGTGAAATTTAGTGATACCTTGGGCACTAAAGCATCTGGATGACCTTGGGATAGTTATTCTTTCAGTTAGCGGTAGGAAGGAAATGTCAAAACATTGCTAAAAAATTTTTGCCAAAAAAACCCCTGTATGATATAGCCAGACAGTCAACAAGAGTCAATACTAAACTCAAAGTTATACATTATAGGGTTCTCTCTTCTTTTACGTTTTGTGATCTATACTCAAAACAGTATTTTTATAGTTACTAAATAGTAGGAAGTGAATAGAAATATCACATTCAAAAAAAGGAATATTAAAAAAAATCAAGCAAAAGATATGACTACAGAAAATGAGACAAATATGCATATAATTTCTAGCTATTGAACTTCAGCTTCATTCAGTTAAGGGGAAAAAAGAATTCTTGTATATGATGTTTTCCCAAAATCAAAACACAACAGGAGCTTTCATGCTGAAAAGCTATGTTTCCCCTAAAGGAAATGCATATAGTGAAGCAGCAAGAGAGAGAGAGAGAGAGAGCAAATGAAGCAGAATTTCAAAAATGATTTATGAATGCAGAAATGATTTTCCGAACTATGACTAAATATGGAACCTGTGACATGTTAATATTTTCTGAATTTCATATGGTAGGAAATGAGCAAAGATAATAAAGAGGGACACATTCGAATTTAGAAGGTGATTTACACTTAATCATGTGAAATTGGAATTATTTGGTAATATCCCATCTGCCTTTTTAGAAAACATGTGCCACTGGGATTTTTCTAAAAGTTGTTTTCACTAGAAGCAGGGTTGGTTTTTTTTTTCTTCCTAGAGACAAATAGAAAATAACCTGTTAAAATATAATTACTATTGAAAGGTACTGAAATTTAGAATTGCAGATGTTTGGGGAGCCATATCCAATTTGGATCCTGTAGAACAGTGATGACAAATCTTTTTGTTACGGCATGGCAAAATTGTGTTTCTATGCGCTATTGCACATTACCGCATGCCCACATGCCAGGGTGCCCACTATCATGCGCACCTGCATGCCCACTCAATCCTTCCTGCCCACCTGTGCATGCACACACGATCTCCCTGTGCATGCACACACAACCCCTACCCAGGTTCCGGAAGCTTTCCTGAAGCCTGGGGAGGGCACAAATGGCTTCCCACAGACCCCCAGAGGCCCTCCAGAAGCCGGAAACAGATCATTTCTGAACTTCTGGTTGGCCCATTGGGGCCAGTTTTCTATTCCTCTGAAGTTTATTCCTTCTGTATGGATTATGTTTCATGGTACCAAAAGAGCGAGGGACTACATCTGTACTATAAGGTGGTCAAAGAGACACACTGAAGGCAAAGGAGTTGGATATTGCTACAAGAGGGAAAGGAGAAGTAGTACCCGGAGAATGTGATACTAGGTGAAGTTAGCCAGGAGACTTGGAAGCTACTACAGCTGAGAAAGGAATAGCAAGGCTTACACAAGCTTTACAAATAGACAGATTAGCTACAACCAACCAACAATAAGTAATTGTGTTTTCCTTCCTACAAAGGGAAAAGCAAACCAGTAGATCTATCCACCTATCAAGGCCTTCCCATGGATCTGGAATAGGCAATTGTTCATGTGTTTAATGGCATTAGAAGTATGTTGTCAGCCCTGAAACTAATATGGCCAAAGCCATTTCGAGGCTTCAGTGCTGCCACACTGGAGCAAGGGATAGGGAAGGGGGATTAGAGATAGCTTGGGTGGTGTAGTCGTAATAAAATAATTTCCCCTGGGAACCAAGGACATTCTCACATCACACCTGGCTGGAGAAGGAGGGGTGATGTCCCCAGACCAGAGGACGCTGCCATAATTGGGCCATGTGACTGATTGTTTGGGGTTGAGAGGAAAACTTTTACTTTCAATTAGGTGAAAACTGCGGGATCTTTCAGAGTTGGTTTTCACCAGATATGTGCCAAGTTGATACTTTCAATAAAGCTATTCTTTGAGAAATCTACCTGCCTTGGGGTTTTTGTTTGCAATGGATCTATTACTTGGAATCCTGACATATATAGGTAGTATGCAGAGGTATGCAGGATGCAAGTAATTCTGAGTAAAGCTGCCTTTTGCAATTGACTGATAGTGGATTTGTCAATGCCGATGTTATTATTTTATTACAATTTATTAAATTTATATGCCACCCACCTCACTGTTGAGCAACACTGGGTAACTTACAACTTCATGAAAGCACAACATAAAACCATAAAAACATTCAGGAATAAAAATTAAAACCTTAACATTAACAAAAAAACAACTCGATAAGAAAATACAAATGAATAAAGAGGCTGGAAGTGGAACCTTCTACTAAACACCTCCAGAGTTAGACACTCCCAATGGTGCCCCAAGCCAGTTGACAGAGTGAAATTGTCAAGCCTTTTTGAAAGGCCAAGAGGGTGGGGTCAGATCTCACTTTGATGGGCACAATGTTCCAAAGTGTGAAAGCCATGGCAAAGAGCCCACAAACTGAAATTCATTGGTTATTGAGATTTGGAGCCTACTCCTTCGGTCAGAACAAGTAGAATTGGCCAGTCCCATCAGATGAGATGGTTCCTGTGACACACTTGACCCATGCCAGGCTATTAGTGCTAAGACATTAGTTCCTCCAACTTGGTAAGATAAATGCAGGCCTAATTATCTAGTGGATCGAAGGCCTGATATTATCCACATCCTATGAAAGAGTTCTCTATAAATAAAAAATATATTAATGTACAATTGCAATGGATTGCAATTATCCTTTATTGAATGTGGTATGCAAAGAAGCCATATATATATATATATATATACACACACATACACACACACACATATACATACACATACGCATGAGAAGTCCTTATATAAATACAGTTTATCCTCATGTAATTACATTGTCTCTTTTGATATTTCTTTCTCTCTTTTCCTTTCTGTTTCATTGAATACTGTATATAAATAAAAGTGAGAAAGTGTATTTACAGGTAGGTATAGAAATATAGAGATGATTACAATTTCTCCTACAGAACAAACAGACCTTCAGAGATTTAGTATAAATCACTGACTAAATTGGAATATTAAAGCTTGAGTTGAGTTCCTCCCAATGCAATGAGAAAATTTAGGCTTAAGATTCTGTTCCCACAAAGAATCTGAGATGTACATTGGTAGAACACAGAATAACAGGGTTGGAAGGAATATTGGAGGCTATCTAATCCAACTCCCTACACAAGCAGAAGAGTCTATACCATTTCAGGCAAGTGTCTGTCCAATCTCTTTTTGAAAACCTTCAACTTCTGAAGACAAGGCATTCCATCAGTTGATTGTTGTCACCATTAGGAAATTTCTCCCTAGTTCTAGGTTGCTTTTCTCCTTTGATTAGTTTCCATCCATTCATTCTTGTCTCGCTTTTTGGTATTTTGAAAAATAGTTACCCTCTTCATCTTTGTGACAGCTCTTCAAATACTGGAACACTGCTATCATATCTCTCCTAGTCCTTCTCACCAGCCTAGACATATTCAATTCCTTCAACCATTCTACCTTTGTCTTGATCTCCAACCCCCTATTCATCTTTGTTGCTCTTTTCTGTACTCTTTCCAGAGTTTCTACATCTTTTTTGTAATGTGGCGACCAAAACTGGATGCAGTATTCTAGATGTCGTCTTACTAAGATGTTATAAAGTGTTGTTATTTTGTGTGATCTTGTCTTTATACCTCTATTAATGCAGTCTCGAATTGCATTGACTTTTATCACTGCTGCCCCACACTGTTGCTCAAATTTAAGTGATTGTCTATTTTGACTCGAAGATCCTTCTCAGAGTTGCTGGCATTGAGCCACGTTTGACCTAGTCTGTACCTGTACAGTTGGTTTTTCTTGCCTGTGTAAAACCTTACTTTTTGTCCTATTTCACTGTACTCATCTCAAATCATGCCATGATTGTACAGGTGATTCCCCCCCCTCCAGAAATGCCTCAATAAAAAGGAAAGGGGAGATTAGTAATTTTCCTCTGGCATGTGAATATCAATCTATAGTATCTATTACACAGTTATGTACCAACCAGCATTTTTCGAAAGACATGTAAAAATAGAATCACTGATCTAAGTCAATATTTCTGCCAAGGAATAAAGTTAAAGGTTTTGAAATGCCTATAAAAGCTCACAATCTGATATTCAAAACAGGGTAAGCAATAGGAGAAAAGCGGTCTGCTATTATGGTTTTGCATTGTAATAGCAGTTAGCAATAGCAATAGCAGTTAGACTTATATACCGCTTCATAGGGGTTTCAGCCCTCTCTAAGCGGTTTACAGAGTCAGCATATCGCCCCCACAGTCTGGGTCCTCATTTCACCCACCTCGGAAGGATGGAAGGCTGAGTCCACCTTGAGCCGGTGAGATTAGAACCGTTGAAATGCAGATAGCAGTCAGCTGAAGTGGCCTGTAGTACTGCACTCTAACCACTGCGCCACTTCGGCTCTTAATAGTTTGTCATACTATTTGATGCTGAAAATATTGATAATCTTGTATTATTCTACATGTGCATGTAACTATTTGCAAACATAAAATCAAATGTTTGAATGTTCTGCACTTAGAAAGGAAATTTAACTAGTTTTCAACTTCAGGGATTGATTTGCAAGTTATCCCACTTAATCCTCATTTAACCACTGATCATTTAGTAACCATTTGAAGTTAAGATGGACCTTCCCAAGCTACTAATGATCCAATTCCAGATTTCCAACAGCGACAATTCCACCATCCTTCTCCGGTTATACAATCACATTTTGGGCACTTGACAACCAGCTCACATTTATGACCATTTGTACAATCCTGTGCTCACATGACCATGATTTTCACCATATTCTGTCAGTTTCTTGCTGGTTTCTGGCAAAAAAAAAATACTGAAGAAAACAGGTTCTTTTAACAATAACCACATTCACTTAATGACCATGGCATTCGCTTAACAACTGTCACGAAAATCATTGTCAAGTTGGCATGGTCATCTGGTTAGCTTTTGAACAACTGCCATGACTTATGAGTGTAATTCCAAGGTCATTTACTCTCATAAATCCAGGACTACCTGCACAGCATAGCATAGAGCAAATCGGTGTCCATAAAGAAGGCAGATTCACTACTTAACATTTTTTTTAAAAAAAATATGCCTCCGTTAGTCATGACTTTCAAAAGTTAAAAGACTGCTTTATTTCACTGGACTTTTAATGTGTTCATAGAGTGATAGATTTGTAGAATTGTAAGGGAGTGAACTTGGAAATTTTCTATTCCAAGTCCCTGCCCAGGGCAGAAAACCTCATACCATCTCAAACAAATGTCGGTCTAGTCTTTTCTTAAAAACCTGCAGTGATGAAGCACCCACAGTTTCTGGAAGCAATCTGTTCTACTGCTTGTTAAGTCTTGGAGGCAGGAAATTCTTCCTTATTGCAAGTCTGGATTTCTCTCTGTAAAGTTTCTATCTTTCAGTTCCTGTCTTACCCTCAGGTGCTAGGGAAAGTAAATCGATTCTCTGTGCTCTTTGACAACCCTTCATGTATTGGAGGTCTGCTATCCTATCTCCCTTTATATCTTTCTTTGTTTTTGGCTAAGCATACTGTGTACCCTTTAGTTTTTTAGGCATATTTATTCTGGAGGTTTTATTGGCTTTATTTTTTTCATTTTTTTAAAAAAAATGTTTTATTGTTTTAATTGTAATATATGTTTTTTGAATTGTAAGCTGGCCAAAGTCATTAACTAAGGTGGGTGACTATAGAAATTGATTGATTGGATGAATAAATGGATGGATGGATGGATGGATTTAGTTTCCCAGCTCATTACTAACCCACTGATTCTTTTCTCTGTCCATTTTCTATTTCCTAATATTTTATTCCTAGTAGGGCAACTAGAAATGGACATGGTATTTTGCGTACATTCTGACTTAATACAGCAAACAATTTCTGTGATATTGACTCCAAAATTAGTCCAAAATTGCAATGACTCTTTAAGTAGTTGTATTGACTTGTGCCTCATGCTTAATCTACTACACCCAAATCCTTCTTACAAGTATTATAGCTAAGTAAGGTAGTGTCTATCTTGTACCCATGCACCCAGTTTTTCCTGCCTAAATGCAGAACCATTCATCAGTCACCATTTAATAATATCACTTTTTTTTTGAATTGGCCACAATGTTATTCATTGTTTGGAGATAGCTGTGCTACATAACCCCATTCATCTATAGCAGGGATGTCATACTGGATTTCTTTGAGGGCTGGGTCAGCATTGTAGTTCTCCATGGGTGGTCGAAGGTGGGAGGAGGGGAGGGGAGGAAGTAGACAGACACCTCCTGCAGCACCCTGTTGGCCAAAACGGGAGGTGAGGGGCCATGTGCATCTCCCCCCCCCCATTCATTGTTCTTGGCCTGCATGGCCTCCTGCAACACTTTGCCAGCCAAAATGGGGCACAGGGGGGAAATGTGTGAACCCCGCACACGCAGTTCTCATCCTGAAGGGCCTCCTGCAGCACCTTGCTGGCCAACGTTGCTGCGTGCTTCCCCACTCCCTCCCCACATACTCCATTTTGGCTGGCAATCTTTTGCTATTTTCAGCCCAGACCCACACACCAGATTTAAGCACCACCATGGGCTAAATCTGGCCCGTGGGCCTTGAATTTGATACCCCTGATCTATCGCCAAGTTTTGCTTTCAGATTGTTCTTCTCTATCTATTTACCTGTTATTAATTTCTCAATAAAAAGTTAGTAGTTATACTAGTCAAAGACATCCACTTTTTAAAAGAGGAAATGGTTTTACAAATTAGTTGCAAATAAATAGCATATTATAAGGTTAGAGGTCAGTGGGTGTGTTTGTGGATGTGACCATGAACATTTACGGGAGTAGAATCTTCTGATCTTTATATTTGCACTAGTTTATATGTTAGGATAGTAAACTTGATTTATGTATCCTCAAGATTATTGTTTGCAACTTATAGAAAGATTTGTTTCACACACATTCAACATTAAACACAAATATAAAACAAAGCTTATTTGTGTATGTACACACACACACACACACACATACACACAGTATATTTTACAATATGTTCATTCCACCAACATGATACCGTTGAATTGTAGTTATATCTTCACTGAGTTGAAGATGAAAAATAAGCAAGCTACCACTGCAAAATTACTAAAACATTCTGTCACAGCAATTAACATCTGAGTAAAGTTATAGTTTTGTTGCATTTCTCACAAATAATTCAGCAGTGTTTATGGGTTAGGAAGAAGATTCTAATACAATGAAGTTTTAGGTAATGAAAGCTCTGCATGAGTTAAAAAAATCTTTCGAATATAATTTCATCCTGATTGAGAAATGCTAATATTCATTTTGATATATGGATTACTACTAACATTAGGAGACCTCTTGATATATAGTAATACTTCCCCAGGATATTAATTATTGTTTCATTTATTTATAATGTTATGTTTTGTGTTTCCTTTGAAAATGTCAGAGCAGTGCACAGCATTGTTTATTCAGGATCTAAAAAATCTTATGGGAGAAAGGAGAAAGGGGGCAATATAACAATGTTAACAGTAATGTGTCAATCAATATGCCTTGTCTATTTGCATTTTCATTTTGTTTCCTTACTCCTGAAGCCCAAATATGCACAAACTGAGGCCAAAAGCAGGAACCAAAGGGGGTTGCTACTGGTTCGGCCCAATTCAGCAGTGGGAGGCTCTGCCCATGCGCAGAAGCTTCTGCCCATGTGCAGAAGCATTGCACGCACGTCTATGAGCAAACCAGTAGTAAAGTGGTTAGCAATCCACCACTGGCAGGAACAAACAACGATCCATAATTTGTTGTTAAATTATAATCATTAATGTGATATACTATAAAAATATAACTAATGGGAATATTTATATCAACAGCATTAAATTAATATATTTTAATTGGATATATTTTTTTCTCTTTTGGCCCCATCTGCATTTTGGTTCTAATCCTGTGCACTTTTTGGAGTATAGTTGCTCCAAATGCTTTTTAAATAGAAAAGTAGGGAATTAAAAAATAAATAAATTAAAATTGACAGCAGCAAGGATGCACAGAAATGGAATGACACTCTAATTACCAAAATGGATGAATAGCGGGCGAATCTGATGGAACTAGCAGTGATGGCTAAATTAACTACTCTAATCATAGAAAATAATACATCCAACTTCATTTTTACTTGGAAACCGCTTCTGGACTTTGTGCTCAAGACAAAAATAAAATAAAATAAAATTTTGTTGTTGGGTTTTGCTGATTAGATAAGATTGTTGTTTAGGAACTGGCTAGTACATATTAAGTATGAAAGAATAAAAAGTTGAGGCTTTAATATTATTATTTAATTCTACTGTGCTAACAAGAGTCGAAAGTTGATGCTTTTTTTCCTTTTTCTCTTTACCCTACACTTCTTTCTCTCACCTTTTCCCTTGCCCATTTCCCCACTATTTTCATTTTATACTTTGATAAATGTAATTACATTATTGAAAAGAAAGAATGACAAAGATAGATCTTAAGGAAAATAGATAAAACAATCCAGCACTGGACTGATATAGCTACATATACTTTATTAATAGACCGACTCATAGTAACTCTTCATTTTTCTGGCCAATATATTAATTCTCTTCCTAAAAAATTATTTATTTTACAAATTTTGCTTCTACAGTCTTAATAGCTAGTGGATGCTTCTATTTTTAAACTGCTACATAATTCAACTACTTTATAGTTTTCCTTAGTTGTACCTTTTTAAAATTTGAAGATTAAAAGTATGCAAGTACTTCAAAAACAATAAATTGCAAGAAAACATTGCATTATCCAATTAAATAAGGGACAATTGCAAAAGCAGCAGAAAAATGGCATCCTAATGAAAAAAGAGTCTTCATCTTCTAAATAAGAATTTACCCAAAGGGGTCAAATCCAGCTTTTACTGATTGTCAAGAAAGTAGGTCTTAGTAATAAATTAGCTCCCTGTGTCTATGATCTCAAAATGTCTTCTCCCCCACACTTGTATTTTTCAGCTTGTTAGACTAGTAACTTGTCAGCATGAAAAGATGAGATATATATCTGCTCATGCATACTAAAAGATTCATTTTCCAATATCATTCTTCAAGATTTTCTAACCAAACATGAAAATAATAAAAAGAAGCTTGTTTTCTGTCTAAAGAAAGGATTTTTTTCACAGACGTTAGAAGACAATTTAGGAGATTCAAAGTAGACATGCCTGAAGACCTTTATCTCCACACAGTCTGAGATGTTTGTTTCTGTGGTATTGGAAATATATCACTCCCTCAATCTCTCATTTAGAAAGGGGAATTAGTCTGTTTGATTTCCATTCCAGAAGTGACTCCTTCCTTGAAATTTAGATTTCCAGAACAAATGAAAGGACTCCTGATACCATTTTTGATAAGCTGAAGGCACTTTTCCAAGGCAGGCCAAGTCCTAGTCTACCTGGTCTCCTCACTCTAAATCTGCCCTCCTAAAAATGATCACCTGTTTTTACAAGAGTTTTAAGTGAATACTTTTTATTATGAAGTACAGCCAAACTATTTTCAATGGAAACAAAGTCAATCAGGGAATATGGGATAATGCCGCAGTGAGAGAGCTTTGTATGACAACTGGAATTTATATCAGAAGAGCTATTCAACTGATATGCTTGCTTATGAGCTCTTACCCTGTTTTCTCCAAAATAAGACCTCCCAGAATAATAAGCACAATTGAGCTTTTAAGTGCATGCGCTAAAATAAGCCCTCCCTCAAAAATAAGCTGTCTCCAAAAATATTGCAAAACAGCAGCAGCCATGAGGTGACCATGCTCTCTGCCTCCTGCACCTCAAAAATAATAAGACCTTCCTGAAAATAAGGCCAGGCATTTATTTGGGGGGGTCTAAAGTAAATAAGACCCTGTCTTATTTTCTAGGAAACATGGTATAGAACTGCCCACAGATGCACATGTGGTACACCATTTTCTAGAATGGTCTTCAGGAGATGGTCTGTTTTGGTTGTTGCCCTACTAGTGTTCCATATTGTGGAATCCGTCATATTTCAAACTAGGACTTGAAAGACAGAAATAAAAATCCATGATCTTCTCATAATGAATTAAACTTCTATGACTCTTTTGCTATGCCTAAGACACTACAGCAGTGTCCCTGCTCCTATTGACCACATTTGTCTAGGCATAATTTGCTGGGGGCTACATTGCATCAACATGAGGATGATTACAACCAGATGGGGAACAAGGATGGAAGCAGAATTGAATGGGAGCCACCAATTCTCTTTTGCCTTTTCCCCCCTGATTCCTATTTTCTCTCTTTGCATTTCTGATTAATTTCTTTTCATTTTCTCTCTTTTCCTATCTCATGGAGGAAGTCTACCACACATAGACAGATGGCTCTTGCCAATGTACAAATGGCTTGAATTGCAATTTCCTTCTAAAATTAGGTGATGAGCCACCAGAAATTACACCAAGGTTCACATATGGTTGAGGGATCACATGCTGCTTATCCCTGTTGTACAAACAATTTTATGAGTATAAATTATTAACTCCTAAACCACACAATCTGTGATGTTTATTCATCACAAGAGATGTGAGCTATTAGACTATGTCTGATATTTAGAGTCACCCAAGCTCAGTGATCACCAAGGACTCTTCATTTCAACCCTGAGCTACAAATAATCTCCTTTATTGATTCAGAGTCAAATTGGTCTAACAGTAGCTCTCTGTTTTTCTTTGCTTTGCTTACTTGTAAAAGACTCATCCTTAAATGAAAGATATAACCAGGGATGTGCAGTCAGGGGAAGCAGGGAAGGCAGAGCCTCATCACTGTTATCATGAAAAGAAAAAAATGTAAAAGGAAAAAGGCAAGAGCTGAGGTCAGGCTGAGCTAGTTGCTGCCAGAGTCACAATGGATGACTCTGCTTAGTGCTTAACTATTTAAAAAGCCTCTTAAAAAGTGCCCTCTACAGGAGGTAGCAGGAGAACGATGTGTCTCATCTAGTCTGGCATTTTATGATCACTCGAGCAGAGTTAAGCAAAGGTTAACAGCCAAAAGATTCCTGACGTAGATGAGGCACGTCGTTCACCTGCCTCCTCCTGTAGAGGGTTTTGTTTAGAGGCTTTTTTTAAAAAAAGTAAGCACTAAGCAGAGTCATCTATGGTGACTGTGGCAGCAACTAGCTCAGCCTAACCTCAGCTCTTGCCTTTTTCCTTTTACATTTTTTTCCCTTTTCATAATGGCAAGCAAGAGCAGAGTTGAAATCCTCTCTGAAAAAGCTGGAAAAGATACATGTGGGTCGGAGGGAGGGGGAGAAAAGCAAAAACAGTGTTTTCAGTAGAATGAATTTCCACTTCTACTTACACCTGCCAGACAAAATGCTGCTAGTGGTATTGCTAACATGGGCTGAGGAGGAAAACCTAAATTTTCTGAATCCTGGTGCAACTTTGTATGTGTGTTTGTGTGTATGTGTGTGTGTGTTTGAGAGAGGGGGAAGGGATGGAGAGAGGGAGGAAGGAGGGGAAGGGAGAAGAAAAAGAAAGAAGGAAACTTATTTAGCAAAGGAGAAAAACAAATGCTGTCGCTTTAAATAGGAACTGAGCATGCCTGGCTGTGGAATTCTGGGAGTTGAAGTCCACAAGTCTAAAAAAATTGCTGCCTCACCAGCCATAAACCTCACCGCAAGTCACTGGATATAACTAAGGAAAAATGAGGTGGAACAAAATATCCCTCACCTTCTAGAGACGTACTTCAGCCTCATTAAAGTGTGGTTTCAGTAAAATCTTAAAAGAGCAGTGAGATATCCTTTTATAACACCTCCAAAGGTATTACATTGTTTGTATAAACAGTGGAAGGGGAAGTTGAATCACAATATTGCATTTTCAGATTGCTTTCTGTTGTACTACTTCAAATACCAGTCCAAAGTGGATATTTTCCAATTTCTCTCCATAATCATTTAATGTATTCATTGAAGCCTGATGAGAGAAAAATATTTGTATTCTTTAAAACACTTGTTCTTACTTCTCTCATGTCTAAAACTGACACCAATCTGAAGATACACGTTGCATGTTTAGGACTCTCAGAATATAATAAATATCTAATTGCATTGAAAATCTGGGTTAAGCATGCCACTGTACAAATCAACCTGAACAACACATTATGTTCTCTTTCTCCAGAAACTGATCTAACCCTTGTCATGATTGATTCAATACAAACCTCAGAAAATAGTAACCTGCCAAAGAAAATTGCTACAAAAGGGGATAAATACATTTACATAAATTATATCATCTTAAACTATTGAATACAAGTTGCGTGTGTGTGTGTTTAAATATAAGCAATAGGACTCTGAAAATCTAAAAATAAATCTGCTTTACCTGCAATTCACACAGGCTTAGTACAAATTAATATATGAAGCAGGACCTTACATTTTATTTTGCGATTTGCAAGTGAAATGGAGGAGGTGAGAAGAAAGCATCAGCAGAAAAATAAAAATGATAATGTTGGTGTAAGTATTCCAGATAATTATCATACGGTCTCCAACCTTGTTTTTCTCACCACCAGCGGCCAGAGAAGCTGGCAGCAGATTTGAACAGAGAGGAGGTTGGGGAGGAATATGGGCCAGTCCCGGAGTCTGGGGAAGGCTCTGATGAGGGCTCTGTGTTGGAGGCAGAGATGGGGCCAGTGCCATCTGACAGTTATCAGCTGCCTTCAGAGTCAGACATCAGTGAGGCAGATGAACAGCTGGAGTCTGTTCCCAGTATGTGCATGCACAGAGTTGCCAGATGAAGGGAACAGCTAAGGAACAAGGATGACTTTGGAAGTAAGGCGACAGGTGGACGATGAATCCCTCTCCATTAGGGAATAAAAAAGGAAGGAAAGGAAAGGTTTGCAGGATACAATTAGTTCGTTCCTGCATTCTTACCAAGTATCGTGGCATCTGAAAGACATCTGTCTGGCCACTCTCCAAGCCTGATAAAAGTCAGTAATTGTGAACTATTTTGAAAGACTGTGGGCCAGGACTTTGCTGGAGAGGAATTCACTGTAAATTAAATAAAAAGGGTTTATCGGGACAAGGACTTGACTTTGTGCTGCTGGGGAAGCCTAGGTCAGAACATTCACAAAAATTGTTGAAAATGTGGTTAGAGAATGGTTGAAAGAAAGAAATTATCTGGATGCATTCGAGTAAGGTTTAGGCCATAGTATAGTATGGATACTACATAGATCACTCTTACTGATAACCTTTGATGCAGCCTGGATGAGTATGTGTATATATGTCCATACTTGTTCTCCTTGATCTCTCAGCAGTTTTTGATACTTTCCCATCACTATATCCTTCTGCAATATTTGAGAGTGGAAGGTTCTGTATTGTGGTTCCCATCCATCATCTGTGGTCAGTTTCACTGGATTTGTATGGTGCAAGGAGGTTGTATTTATGCACCCTCACCTGTATTGTGCCTGAGGATTCAACATTTTATCCTCCTATTTAATATTTACATGAAGTGATTGACTCAAAGGTACTTTTTCAGGAGGTAGCTGGACTTTCTTGTTTTTTTTTTCCGTTTGAAGACATTTCACATCCCATCCAAGAAGCTTCTTCAGCTCTGACAGGATAGTGGAAGTGTCACAGCTGAAGGAGCTTCTTGGATGAGAAACAAAATGTCTTCAAAATAAAAAATTAGAAAGTCCAGTTGCCTCAGTGATGACATTCAACAGGTTCTGACAAGTTCTGGAGAACCAGTAACAGAAATTTTGAGTAGTTTGGAGAACTGGCAAATACCACTTATGTCTGGCCCCAGAGGGGGGTTGGAATGGAGATTTTGCAGTATCCATCCCCTGCCACACCCACCAAGCCATGCCCACCGAATGGGTAGTAAAACAATTTGAATTTCACAACTGAGTTGCCTCCTGAAAGAGCACCTTTGGGACAACCATGGCCTGGATAGTTGAGAATCTCTACAGACTATGAAATGATTGAGTGAGGTAATTAATCAAGTATTTCATGGCTCTCAAGCAGCTCCATTTGTATTGTATTGTATTGTATTGTATTGTATTGTATTGTATTGTATTGTATTGTATTGTATTGTATTATTTGTATGCCGCCCTTCTCCGGGAGGACTCAGGGCGGCGAACAATTTAAGGGGAAAAAAGGGGGGAACATAAAAGACAAAATACAAATAATAAAAGTAGACAACAGTCGCACAACCATACATGTCGAGAGGGGAGGGAACTCATCACCCCCAGGCCTGCCGGCAAAGTCAGGTTTTGACGGCTTTTCAGAAGGCCTGGAGAGAGGTGAGGGTCCGAATCCCTGTGGGGAGTTCATTCCAGAGGGCCGGAGCTGCCACAGAGAAGGCCCTCCCCCGGGTAATATCCAGGTGGCATTGGCTGGTAGATGGCACCCGGAGGAGGCCAACTCTGTGAGATCTAATGGGTCTGTGGGAGATAATTGGCAGCGGGCGGTCTCTCAAGTACCCAGATCCAATACCATGAAGGGCTTTATAAGTTACGAGTTATAAAGCCTGTGGAATGTCAGCCTAAGGAAGGAGAAAGCCAGCATCACATGAAGCTGATCACAAGCTCCAAGCTGAGTAGCTGGATCTGTCCAGTGAAGTTGAAGTAGGCTTCCCAGTCCCTGGACCAGATAAATAAGATGATGAACAGAACATAGGAAATCTATTAGGTTGTATTCTAAACAACAGAATAAACACTCTGGCTGCATATAAGTCTATATAAGAGGCTTATTTTGCCTCAGTTCTCTTTGCTGGCCCATATAGTATAGCCTTTATTGTGACTGTACATCATGTGTACAACAAAAATGGTTATTTGTGATTCCTGTGTGTGAATTCCTCACTTGGACATTTGTGCTGGCTTAAAACTTTGACCCAAATTGGACCGACCTTAGAGAACTCTCTGTATGTTGCTCTTGAAAACAAACTTCACAGGCAGTGTATGCTTTGCTTAACCTCCCTCACTACATTGCTAACTGTGTTTCCCTGAAAATAAAACTGATAACCTCTCAAGAAACGTTGTGTGTCTCTGTCTGAAACACTGAAGCAAGACAAAGATTTGGTATTAACAGTATACTGACACCAATCTTGACTCCAGGTTGCCCTGGTGATCCTGCAAATAGCCTGACATATTGTGTGGATACTAAGATTGGAGGTGGGGAACAGACTGAGTATCAATTACCATATTGTTTAGAGTATAAGACGCACCAAGATTTTGAAGAGGCAAATTAAAAAAAGTTTTTGCACTACAGACCTCCCCAAAACAGCCCATATTTCACAAAAACAGGCCGGGGTTTTGTTTTGTTTTTTTTTCAAAAAAAGGGCATGTATAGCCTTTAGGAGGTCTGTGGAGTGCTTCTGGAGCCTGGGGGGGAGGGGCAAAAATGAGCAAAAAACAGCCCCTTTTTGTAAAAGAAAAAGGACATGCATAGCCTTTAGAAGGGTTATAGAGTGCTTCTGTGGAGTGGGGGATAGAAATGAGCAAAAAACAGCCTGTTTTTCATTCATTTCTGCCTCCCCAGCCCCCAGGAGCACTCTGGAAGCCTCCTAAAGGCTATGCATGGGGGCAGGGTTTCAGAGGCAAAAGAAATGCTGTATTCAGTGTATAAGATGCATCAAGATTTTCACCCTATTTTTTGAGGGTGAAAAGACTCCGAAAAATATGGTATGTCAAGACCAAAGGGCTATGGCTGCTTGGTTCCCTGATCTTGAAATTTTTTCATCTTTAATCTTGCTTGGGGTGGCCCTTGGAGGCCCTCCTGGATACACATACCTGTTCTGACCCCCCCCCCTGACGGCTCATTAACAAACGCAGGCAGACAAACTTAAAAGGACTTCTGTCTTTATCAGTTTTCAGTTCAAACTGGATTCAAGCCCAGAAAATAACATAAACATAAATCTCCGATAAGAATGCAAAACAAAAACTCTTACAAACTCGGCAGTTCTTTCGCAGTCTTCACAGATCAGATTTACATGAAAACACCAAAGCATTTATCCAAATGCAACAGGCATAATCACGAGTAATAAGCAAGCAATATTGTACCAGACACGGAACACACGAAGGAACGTTGACTCCAGCGACTGGGGCGTGGCAGCATCTCCCTATTTATCTCCAAAGCTCCTGCCACAAGCCCCAGCTGCATCCTGAATTTTGTATCCTGAAAAAGCTCTCAGCAGAACTGCTAAATCACCACACTGAATTTTGTATCCTGAAAAAACTCTCAGCACAATTGCTGAGTCACAACACATACCCTGTTCAAACAGCAGGTGGGCCAGGAAAACCTTTGCACAACTCTATCTTCTACACCAGTCGTGCCTATTCATACATACAATGAAAGAGATGGCCAGTCATGCCCTAGCACATGGTTCAACTATTACAATGAATTCTACATGGTACTATTCTTGAAGACATACCCCCAGAGTTCAGCATGGTTCTCCCTGTTCTGCAAATCTTTGAAATCATGGCTGTGCTCCAAGGGCTGAAATTAAATTCATTATGGAGCCCCTGGTGTTCACTAGTTTTCTAAACATTGTCATTGTTTTCTCTTGTTTTCCAAAGCCACTCTAGTTGCCTTCTACCTCTCTATGGAGGACTATACTAAGCATCTTTGGATAAAGTTTCTCAGATCTTCTTGAAATTGACACTGGTTGAGCAGTTCCTGTGGGCAGGAGTTATAGGACTTCAGGCACAGCTCTCTTGATTATCTGGAAAGAGATTCAACTTGTTGGTCCTAAAGAAGTGGGCAGAACTTATAGGAATGTAAGTTTTGCCACTTATGTTGATCCATGTTCCTCTTGGCTGACCAAAGCTTCCTGGTAGGTAATCTGTGGTTAGATCCAAACTGCAATGAATGCTCCTTTGCAAGAGAGGAAATTTGAAAGAGGCAGTCATCTGCCTTCTCCTCAAAAAGCCATCCTTGAATCCAATATTATCAAGGCTTTGATTCTCTCTTCACAACATCTATATGAATTTTCTGAGGTAATCCATTGGCAATAGTATATCATTAATATATTGGTAATATTGATTATACATATTTTCTCTGAGTTGCAGAAGGAATGGAAATTTAATAGTTTCAGAACCGTATAAGACTGAGTGGACTTTTCAACTTTCTGGTTCAATAACTGTTCTGCCAATAACTCTGCATGAGGCAAGCCCCACCCTCCCATATAGAGGTAGTAAGTGTACAGTCTGGGAGTTGACCTGGACTCATCAGTCCTTCTAGTGAAACAGGTGGCAAACATGGCTAGGAAATATTTTGGACAAATCCATTTTGCATATTTATTGGACCCTTTTCCATAGCAGGAGATCCTGCTCGTAGTCACTCAAGATTGCTTCTGATTACTACTCATATTCAATTTTTGCTGGAAATATATAGGTAAAGGTAAAGGTTTCCCTTGTACATATGTGCTATTTGTTCCCGACTCTAAGGGTGGTGCTCATCTCCATTTCAAAGCTGAAGAGCCAGCTCTGTCTGAAGACGTCTCCATGGTCATGTGGCTGACATGACTAAATGCTGAAGGCTCACAGAAAGCTGTTACCTTCCCACCAAAGGTGGTTCCTATTTTTCTACTTGCATTTTCATATGTTTTCGAACTGCTAGGTTGGCAGAAGCTGGGGTAAGTAAGGGGAGCTCACTCTGTTACATGACACTAGGGATTCGAACTGCAGAACTGCCAACCTTTCTGATCGACAAGCTCAGCATGTTAGCCACTGAGCCACCGCGTCCATCTGGAAATATATACCAGCCTGTTTTTCAAGGAGGAACACAAACATGCCTACAACTGCAAATTCTTGTCTCTTTGTCTTCATTTTGTTTCTTTCACAAAGTATTTTTTTCCCTTTGCTTATTATGCGATCTCTTCTCAGGATCTCAGATTAAGTAAGTACGTATTTTTAATTTATAGGGAAAAATTGTAAGAAACTTTCCCTTAAATTCTCTTGCAAACTCATCTTTATTCACTCAGTGAGCTTGCTCCCTGAAACTGATTTACTTATGTTCCTGCTACAATCTCTGCTTACTCAGCAGAAATCCAGTAATCACCTACAATGGGCAATTAGCAGCTCTCAAGGACATATCCCTTCCAATCAACAGCTATTCATGAAATAGCTTTCATCCATGCGCATATGAGTACATAGTCATTCTTCTCTTTTCTTCAGCTTTTCCTCCTGTTGACAAATTCTGCTTTGCTCTGTCTGTTTCCTTGTTCAATGAGTTCACTACATAAACATTGGCTCTGGATTCTGAATCTGGATTTCAGGAAATCTGCTCCAACAACCTAACTGCTGCATCATACATCAATAGCAAGGATGAAATAGTTAATCTCGTAGCAGTGATCCAAAGGAAATTTGTATGCTAATACATTTCTATATGAACCTTGTATTTAATTTATTCTTTAAACCCCATTGCAATGAACATAAATCATTTTCATTTATGGATTATTTCAAGAATGAGAAAGTGATAATTATTAATTTTCTTTCCAAATGGAATATTGCAATTCACTTTTCTGTCTCTTTGTTGTACAGTTTTGGCTTTTTCCATAAAAAATGGTCCATATACGTCTGGCAACAAATTGGTGAAGCTCAGAAGGTATCCTGGAATTTTGAACACACAGATTTCCCTGGGAAATCAATATGTAATTATGTGTGTGTGTGCATACATGTATATGTACGATTTATTTCTCTGTTTTACATAAAATAATTGCTATACAGTAAAAATTTGCATATCATTTGAGATATAGGAATAATTTATATCAGGACCTAAATAAAAGCCTCCTGATTCACTAACCAAAGTTATTTAGTTATGTATTTACACACTTACATGGCAGCCACAAAATGTAACTATGGGTGGCATGCAATAACAATCAATCAACAATTAAAAGCATTGATATTGTGGTGTTGGGAGAAATATCCAACTGGTTAAGTTCCAAGTGGGGAGAAAGACACTTGAAACATGGAGGCTGTTTAGAAAGATGATTTATTGATGGACGGGACCACATGAATTTGAGGTCCTGGGCAGCTGAACATGTGGAGTGGACAGTGAGGATTATTTATACCTTCTCTGGGCTTTGAACTTGAGTTTTCTGTTCCTGTGGCAAAAGTATGTATTTTATTGGCTGCTGTCAGACTCCCGTGGGACTATGCAGGGGTCATAGCTTAGGTTGTCTGAGTTAAGTTTGGTCGAAACTTGGAAGGTGATATAATTTCCCTAGGTGGTTGTGCCATGTGGTGAGTTCTGCTGATAGATAATCCTATTATGCCCTAGAGGGTCATGTCTTGATCCCATCACCATGGAGCTGAATCTAATTGTCTTGCAGATAGGCTGGTCCAGTCCTACTCAATGGGCACCAATTGCAGGGAGTTGCTCTTTGTCTTTAAAAGCATGTTTCTCCTCTTCTCATCCAGGAAAATATAATATTGGGCCTTTTTAATATTTGCTAGAATATTTCATTCTTCTAGGAGAGGGTGGGTGCGAACTTTCTATAGGGGTTAAAAGGTAAGAAGAGAGCAACAGATATTAACAAGAAGGAAACCACCTCCATTACTCACTATTCCCACTGAGATCTCCAGGCCAGATAACCCAAGTTTTGAGGGACTTAAAAAAAGATAATGATGATGGAACCATATAATATCACATTACTTTTTAGTACTGTTGGTCAGATGCTGACTTCTGAGGTTTCATCAGAAAGATATGAGATATAATTGCTCTGCCACTGCAGGTACAGAGTTAGCACAGGGACATCATGACATACATTTTATCATTTATCTTCTCTTTCTCAATTGCTTTCCTTGCAGAGTAGTATTAGTACCACTCTGTAAATCTATGCTTAGTAAGACCATACCTGGAATACTGCATCGAGTTTTGTCACCACAATACAAAAAAAGGTGTTGAGACTTTGGAAAAAGTGCAGAGAAGAGCAACTAAGATGATTAAGTGCCTGGAGACTACAACATATGAAGAATGGTTGAGCAATTGGTAATGGCCAGTCTAGAGAAAAGAAGGACTAAGGATGACGTGGTAGCAGTGTTCCAATATTTGAGGGGCTGCCACAAAGAAGAGGGCATCAATTTATTTTCCAAAACACTAGGTGGCTAGACAAAAGCAAGGAATGGGAACTAATCAAGCAACCTGGAATTAAGGAGAAACTTCCTAATGGAGGGAGCAATTAACCAGGGGAAAAGCTTGCCTTCAGAAGATGTGGGTGCTTCATCACTGGAGGTTTTTAAGAAGAGTCTGGGCAACCATTTGTCTCAAATGGTACAAGGTCTCCTGCTTGAGAGGGGGGTGATGAACTAGAAGGGCATCAAGGTACTTTCCAGCTCTATTCTGATTCTGATTCTGATTCTGGATGCTAGAAATGTTTTTTTTATTCTTGAGGACACCTGCATTCTCTAGTCAAATGAAATACTTGTTGGGTAATGAATAAAGAGCCAAGGCATTTCTTTATCCATTTAATTTTTGTTACATAAGCAGATGCTGATGATCTATTTTTTGTCATCCTCCCTATTCAAAATGTTGACTCACATTATTCTGTTACTGCACTGGAAATATGTTTCTTCTGCTTGATCTTAATTCAAAGTGCTGAACTATTTGTTATAGTACAAGACATTAAGTTATTGCACTTCCTTCATGGTGACAGAGTATTTTGTCAACACACACACACACACACACACACACACACACACACACACACACCAGTCTGTCTATCTGTATTTATTTGTTTGTTTGTTTCTAAAATAACTATTTTGAAATCTGACTCATCTGGATTATTCATCAGTTCTGTCAAGTGTACAATTCAAACCTTGGAAATTAAAAGCACCAATACTGATTCTGTTGCTAATGCATGAATGCTTTCATGATTTGTTACCTGCTTGCAGATTTCAGGAGATTGAATAAATTAAAAATAAGGCAATGTAAATTTTAAAGCAACCAAACTAAAATAATGAAAAAAGGAACACGCCATAATGTTTTTCTTGATGTATTCTCTGCCTTGATTATCGCTAGGAACTTGAAACATAATTGTATTCTATGGAATGCATTCCATGATGAGACAGAACAGTTCTTAGGGAACTGAATATAAATCTTCAGAAATAATTCAATCATCATTTCTTTCTCAGGGATGTTACACTTTATCGGTGTGTTTTAATGCAGATAGCTTTGAGTTCATTTTGAGAATCAAGACCATGAAAGGAAAATGTTCTTTCATCTATGCTCTGCAAATTGCAAAAAGTTTATTTCAAATCCATGTCCGTTTCAGGTGAAGAATCCCCAGATTTGGTTTGGAACAATTAGCATTATCTGTTGGTGTAGTTTTTTTTAACTGCATTTCGCCAGTACTTGGGTTTTTTATGAATTATGTAAATGTTTTATATATTTATTTATTTATTGCAAAGGCATTCAATTGTTATCCCAAAGTTTCAGAGCTACCAAGAAGCTATGAGAATTTATAAGATGAATTGACACTGCCACTTGCATATCACTGTTAGTCTGCTAAGGAGCCGCAGTCCAGCTCCAGGGAAAAACAATAACTGTGACTGATAGGCAGAAGAGTTATAAGAAATAAGGGAAGAAAGGAGAATGAAATGACCCTCTTTTGAGTGGTCCAGTCATTATTTCTACCAATGCAGAAAACTGCCTAAGTATCTTGATTCAACTTTTTAAATTGTATTGAAGAAATTTCCTATCTAGGAAAACATATTTATGCAGATCGATCCCCACCCCCCTTGAATCACTGGAGAAGTCAATTCATAGCTAGTGTGCTGGATAAGACTTACAAAGAATTGCTCATCTGGCTATTAGTACCATGAAAAGTTCAAGAAGACTCTTGTAGATGTTTGAATTTCCAGTTGAAGTTCCAAATAAAGCCCCTCATCAGGAAATATTCCATCACTCCTGCACATCAGTCAGGAGAAAATGTCACCTCCAATGTATGAAATGCTTTGTTAAACTGCCAGCTAATCATTTTGGAATGAAATCTACATTAGGCAGACATCCTTGCCAAATTCTTCACTTCCCTCTCAAAAGCCCCTTTTTGCCAATCGTTTGCTAAAATACCAATTTTGCATTGATTTCCAATTAGAACATTAGAAAAACATCACACATGAATTGTGTCAGCTCCAGTGGTGGAATTCAATTATTTTTACTACCGGTTCTGTGGGCATGGCTTGGTGGGCGTGGCATGGCTTGGTGGGCATGGCATGGCTTGGTGGGCGTGGCATGGCTTGGTGGGCGTGATGGGGGAAGGATACTGCAAAATCCTCATTTTCTCCAGTTCAGCTGGGACTCAGGAGGCAGAGAATAGATGGGGGAGAATAGATGGGGCCAGCCAGAGGTGGTATTTACCAGTTCTCCAAACTACTCAAACTTTCTGCTACTGCGTCTCCAGAACTGGCCAGAACCTACTGAATGCCACCTTTGGTCAGCTCCCTAAACCAGAAAATATTGATAGAAGATAATATTTGTAGCTCAAGGTTCTTGGTACTCTCTTGAGCTTAGGTGTTTTCTTTCAGATATTTCATTACCAAACTGTTACCTCATTTGATGTTACCTAGTTCATTAGTGAAACATCCCCAAGGAAACAGCCAAGCTCAGAGAGCACTAAGGACCCCACAGAGAATATCATGAGAGTAATTAAAACTGGAATAGTCTCATATGGATGCCAGATATCAGTGGGCAGGTATTTTGCAAATACACTTTTTCTTTTAAAAGTAAGAAACATAAAAATGTTACTTAGCTTATATTTGAGAAGGCTATGAAACAAGATTTGGATTAGCATACTGTTAGAAGAAATGTCCTTCTGAGTTCAGTTCCAAGTGGGGAGAAAGACACTGGAAACATGATGGCTGCTTGGAAAGGTGGTTTTAATGGTGGACAGGACCATGTAGTTTGAGGTCCTGGGGAAAAAGCATATCACATGCCTTGAAGATCTTGAAGAAAAAAAGAAGAGATGCTGAGAGAGCCTAAGTTTTATATACCCTTTCCTAGGCCCCACCTTAGAGCTTCCTGTTCCTGTGTAAGAAATGTATTCTGTTTGATGGTCAGACTGTGTGTGTGTGCGTGCGGGGGGAGGGGTGTGTCTTAGCTAACTTTGTAGCCTATCTGTGTCCTAGGCTTGGTTGAGCCTTGCTGTAATCTTCCCAGGTGCCATGTGGTAGAGGGTTAATCTTGTCATGTCCTGAGGGCCATGTCTTAATCTCATCATCCTAGAACTGAAGTGTGGGGGGGTGGCAGGGAACTGCAGGAAGTTGCTTTGTATTTAAAAACATGTTTCTCCTTTTCTCATCCAGGGAAATATAACATTCTGCCTTTTTAATATTTCCTAGAATATTTCATTATTCTAGGAGTGCTGTGGGTGCTAACCTCCTACAATACCATATAAGAAAGAATCCTAACTGCTCAATGAGCATTGTTAACTGAAATAAATTGGATTCTGTGCACAAATAATGTACAGTTAAAAAAGACTGCCTTCTAAAGTGATCTGCAGAAAGCCAGCTGCAAAACAAAAAAGGACAAAAGGAGGAATGACTTATGAAGTTTTTAAGAATGAGTATATAGCCCACAATCTTACAGTTTTCTTCTAAAGAACTGTAAAGACATGAATATGTCAAACAGCATTACAAAGATTGCTTCTGAAGCTATCGGTGTATATTTTAATTTTTATTATAGTGACATTGTTTATATTATCTATTACTGCATCATTAATATTATATACATTTTATTATATTCATTGTAAACTGCCAGGCCTCTAGTTAGCCTCAGGTGGTATACAAGTCTTACAAATAAATTAACAAAAGCAATCCATAATTTTAGTTGAAGTTTCAAAAGAAATAAAGAGCAATAAAAAGATCTGAGATATGTTCAAAATAAAACAAATAAAAAGAATATATTATTGTTCAATGAAAACAACAAATAGCAGGATGTAAATAAGTAGCATATATATCTCCTATATCACTCAGTCTTCAACAAGAAAATATGTATTCCGCAGGTATGTTATAGCAATAGTTAGCAATAGTTAGGCTTATATACCGCTTCATAGGGCTTTCAGCCCTCTCTAAGCGGTTTACAGAGTCAGCATATTGCCCCCAACAACAATCTGGGTCCTCATTTTACCCACCTCGGAAGGATGGAAGGCTGAGTCAACCTTGAGCCTGGTGGGATTTGAACAGCCAAACTGCTGAACTGCAGTGCTGCATTTAACCACTGCGCCACCACAAGAGAATAGGTGTAATAAAACAATCATTAAAATCAAAGGGAAAAAACCAAAAGAAAGAAAAAAATAGGGGGAAAACAGTTCTAACACCAAATAAAGAAAGAGAAAATGAGGGGAAATAAAGTGAAAATTAGAATAGAATAGAATAGAATAGAATATACTTCTGGGATAATCACAATAAATAATAAGATAGTCTTGGAAATAACTTGAAGCCAATCTATATAGGGATTAAAATGTTAAAATCAAACTTTGAATTGCATTCAAAAATAGAAGGAAGCCACTACACACTCATTTATTGATAAAAAATTTACCCAAATTCTTTTCCTTTCAAATCATTTTTAAAGTAATTTCCATCTCATCTAATTGAAAAAAATTACAAGAGAATTTATTTGCCCAGTCGTAGTGTCACCTTAAATAAAATTTGCAGATCAATACATAAGCCTTAGGTTTACTGCTTTGAAGCCTTAGAACATTTCAGAAATAAGACAGAATCAACCCAGTATTACCGTATACATCTTTCATCTTTTTAAATACCTACTTTGGAAAATAAAAGTTGTGCAAAATAGAAATTGTATTGTTCCCTTGTTAGAGTTTACTGAGATAGTGTTGATTTCCTTACCAAGCTTACGAGGGAGATAGCTGTACTCTTCTAGTAAATATTTAATACATCATGTTCTGTGATGTTCTGTCATGCTGTGTTTGCTTTTGTAAATGTATAACCTTTATACTGCGAACGAATTAAATGGAAGGTATGAACATAAAAGAGGAAAACCAGCACACGGTGAAGAAGAGTGCACTGCCAACAAACACCTGCATTTCTGGCTTCTCATCTCTCTTCTCCCTGAAACAGAGTACTTACTAATAATGTTAACACGGTAGTTATAATTTCAGCACAGTTAGAAGCTTGTTTTGGGTGCTTTAGCTTTGTATGTCCTAGTTATAAAAGCTATTTTCACATCTATTCCCCTTTTTTTTAAAATAGAGGGAAAGGAACAGAAGAGGACAATAAGAGGAGGAAACATCACTGAATTTAAAGATGGCTCAGTAAATCTTTGATCCTAGTATAATGTACAGATTTAAGGTAATTCAACTGTTATCCCATTGCTTTAAGAAACACTGGAGGATGTGCTTCTGCAGCAGGGAAGACTCCATGTGGTGTTATTTTCCAACTGCCCATAGTTCATTATTTATCCCTAAGGTTTTTAACAAACTATACATTGATAAAACATACATGGCACTGGATGGCTGTGTAGAGGGAACAGATGACATTTGTCAGAAGAACAGGGGTATTTAAAAAGCAAATACTGAAAGTTATGCTATTAGGGATTTTAAGTAAGGAAACTTTGCCAAAGAACACTGTGTAAGACATTAAGGGGGAAATCATAATAAAAGTCAATATAATGTGAATTCTTAGGATTCATTTATAGAATATATAATACCATATTGTCATGTTTTGAACTCACTTAGATGTAATGGTACTCTATATTATAGCTTCAGAGAACATGTCCCCTCCTGGCACTTTCATTTTAAGTACTAAAGGTCTTATTTTAATTTCATTATCCAAAATCTTTACAAATTGTACTTTGGCTGAATTGTGTTGAACTAAAAGAAGTTTCTTCTTCTTCTTCTTCTTCTTCTTCTTCTTCTTCTTCTTCTTCTTCTTCTTCTTCTTCTTCTTCTTCTTCTTCTTCTTCTTCTTCTCCTCCTCCTCCTCCTCCTCCTCCTCCTCCACCTCCTCCTCCTCCTCCTCCTCCTTCTCCTTCTCCTTCTCCTTCCATATCTGTCATCGTACATTGGCAATCATGTTTGCAATCCTATTTTTGTCAATAACTGCACAAAAAAGTGCTGCTGAGTTTTGTCCAAACCAGCCCCTTACATTTTGAAGCCATGATGTTCTTCTTCTTCCAGGATCTCATTTCAATCTTTCCCTAGAGGATTAAGTGAAGTATGGAATATTTTTCCAGGTGTTGCACCACTTCTTCCAAACATTCTAATTTTCACTTTTTACTGGTTTTGATGAATCCCCTTTGCTTTCCCAGGTGACTTATCACCTCCTCATTTCTGATTTTGTCAACCCAGCTTATACATAACAACCATCTGTAAATCCACATTTCAACTGCTTCCAGTCTGTATCATTTAATGTAATGGAAGGTATGGATGACCTTGGGGAATGAGTGGAAGACATGCAATCTAGGAAACAATCAGAAAAGACACAGAACAGCCCCCAGTGGCTTAATGGTGAGAAAAAGAATTGTACGAAGGATCCATCCTAAGTGACCAAGCAGTTAAAAGTGGCAGCGGGAAATGTGTAGCTTCAGCCTTGCAGGATTCTGTTAATGTAGCCTTACAATAAAGTGGAATGAGCTCACCTAGACAGAATTCTTGCCTGGTTTATCTTAGAAATCTTAGAAATCTTTCCAAAAGTGGCTATTCATGATAATGTGGCAACCATAGCAAAATCCATTGGAATAGATGGAATTGTTCTAATACACATTTCAACAGAAATATAGTCCTTCCTATTTTCGTTTATTCATATCTATAATCTACTGCACTTCATGTTCAGTCTACAAAGCATTCAGAATCATGGTCAAAAACCCAGTGTCATAACTCTGGTGATGTCATAATATACCAGCGCAATATCTGGTCAGAAAATTAACATGTGTCCTTCCTAAGCAGTGCAATAGCGCAACATCAGAGTGTCAGTCTGTGTTACAAGACATCCTTCCCCAAAAATAAAGATACCTCTAGCACTTTGGATGAGGGAAGAGAAAGAGGAGCAAGAGTGTGAATAGCAATAGCACTTAGATTTATATACCACTTCACAGTGCTTTACAGCCCTCTGTAAGTGGTTTACAGAGTCAGCATCTTGCCCCCAACAACTTAGGTTCTCATTTTACCCATCTCAGAAGGATGGAAGGCTGAGTCAACCTTGAGCCTGGTGGAATTTCAACTATCAAATCTAGCAGAAGTAGCCTAAAGTACTAACCACTGCACCACCAAGAATCTTGTTTTGATTTCAGAAATATCTGCAAGAGAGGTATTTGTGCTTGTGCACAACATTGGGACCCAAAGGGCTTTTGTTGTGACATTACAATCCATATTTCATTATTCTTCCAGAGGATTTCTACCAGGTGCCTTTGACTGATTGCAGAATAAGTACAATTTTATATATGACAGTCACTGGAATTTCATAATGGCTTCTTAACTTTTCTACAATAAATCAGAAATTTCTTGTACCCTTGTATATCTGTTTATCTTTTCCAGTCAAGCTTCTCAAGAAGACCTCTGACTCACCCAAGTAGGAACACTGTGACAAATGGTCAGATTTACAATCTTCTCTGTTCCTCTTCAGTAACAATGGTAACCATAATGATTATGATTATATACTTTTTTCCCCTCTTCCAATTGTGCTTCCAGGTGGCTACCTGTATCTTCAAAGAAATCCGTTTCAGGAAATGTTTTTAAATAAATGCATATCCAAAAGGGGTGGATTAACTCAAAGTTATTTTCAATAAGTATTTCTCATAATGTGAGAAATCATGGAAGCACAATAACAGATTGAAAAGGAAGCATTTCATCTTGCGCTGTAAATTTTGCTGCAAAGCAGGGTAGACTTTAACACGGACAATTCCTAAAAACCCAAGTACAAACCTCTGTTCAATAGCACTTAGACTTATATAGCACTTAGACGTATTAGTGAGAAATGTGACTAATTATTTTAGTTCTTCCTGGAATTATTTCAAATAGAAAATTCTCAAATAGAAAATTCTCGACAGATTTATTTTGGACAAACTCATTCTATGTTAATCTTAATGTTCAAATAGAATAACAGCTATGGGAGAGACCTTGGAGGACTTCTAGTCCAACCCCCTGCACAAGAGGAAACTCTATAGAGTTTGAGACAAATGGCTGTCCAACATCTTAAAAACCTCCAGTGTTGGAGCACCCAAAATTTTTGGAGGCAAGCTGTTCCACAGATTAATTGTTCTAATGCAGGGGTCACCAACCTTTCGAATCTCAGCGACCACTAAATTCATAATTTTAAATCCTGCAGACCACTAATATGATCTGCCTAATGACCAGCTGGGTGGGTGTGACTATGTAGTCATGTGACTGGGTGAGAATGGCCAACTCGATATCACTCATGTTGAGGGGTGCCTCACCCACCTCTACTTCCCCTTCCCCTCCCAGTCACTCCTCACCTGCCTGCCAGAGCTCCTTAAGGCCCCAGCAGGTAACAGTTGTTGGAGTTAAGCAGCCACCATGAGAAAAAATTGCCAAAACAGCTCAGTTCAAATTGGATCTGACCAAGAAGGAGGCTCAGTAGAAGCACTTTACTGAGGACTACCAGCATAGGCTTTCCAAGCAGAGAGAAGATCTGTGGGAGTGCAAGGTCAGGTACTGGTGCCTGGAGGCTCAGCGGGCTGACATGGTCAGCCAGTTCCAGGCCATGATGCAGTCCCATTGGAACAAGGTCCTCTGGCTCTTTGCCACCAGTGGCACTTCCTTCTAGCTTTCGCCCAAAACCCTGAACCAGGAGGCCGAAACAGACCCCAAGTTGGAATTTCTGAGCCCTCTAACCCACACAGAAAGACCCCAAAGGGAGAGACTGTCTACAGCAATACAAACATTCATTGCATGTATCTGGCCCAGGAGCTGTAGTTTGAGGACCCCTGATTTAGTGCAATATAAAAAATGCCAAAAGAAATTCTGCGGACCACCAAAATTTTCTCGCGGACCACCAGTAATCTATTGGTGACTGCTGGTCAGGACATTTCTCCTTAGTTCTAGGTTGGTTCCCTCCTTGATTAGTCTCCATTTAAACAAGGGAACAGATTTGGAAATTGATCCTGTTTGCAAATGTGCCACCAACCTCTCCAACTGCTAAACCAAGATAATGAAATAGGTCAGCTGGAGAAAAGAAGCATTCCTTAATTATGGGAGCAGATGCCACATGGCCAGGGGCAGGAGAGGTTCTGACAACTGTACTAATAATGAGATTTATAAGTGGAAAATGTTTTTGAGGAGCCCTGTTGTCCATCAGTTCAATCCACAGATGGTGGAATTGACCCTCAGTGTGTGATAGCCTGCAATATAAATGAGTGGAAATCAAGTTATATAGAGAAAACGTATCTGCCAGATGACTGATGGCTCCCTATAACAAAACCATAAAAACAGACAATGAGTGAGGATCAAACAGAATGTACATGTAAGTTTGTTAGTGAGATGGTTCTACAGGGAGGCATAAGTGAGTCATAAGGTGAGCAGATAGAAATAGATAGTTGGCTAGTAGCTAATCCTTTTGATGTAACAAAAGATAAAGTTGTAAATTTAAGCTGGTTTAATAAGATTCAATGATGTTTTTCAAAGATTTTTGTTCGGCAAAAGAAAAGCATCTGTATCAGCAAAACTCCCCATGAATTGAAAATGCTGTTGGTATAAAATACTCAATAGGCTAATACCATGTTTCCCCAAAAATAAGACCGGGTCTTATTTTCTTTTGATCCCCCAAAAATAAGCTCTTGGATTTATCTTTGGGGAGGTCTTATTATTTTTGAGGTGCATGGGGCAGCAAGCATAGTCACCTCATGGATGCTGCTGTGTTGCAATATTTTTGGGGAGGGCTTATTTTTAAGGGAGGGTTTATTTTAGTGCATGCGCTCAAAAGCCCGATTGGACTTATTATCTGGAGAGGTCTTATTTTCAGGGAAACAGGGTAAGAATATTGTTTCAAAATCTGTCATGAAGCTTCTTCAAAGCTTTTAGGTTTTTTCTCTTTGCAATAGAAGCCACTGTTTCCTCCTCCTCCTCCAACACCACCACCACCACCACCACCTCCTCCTCCTCCTGAATGGCCAGTATGTTAAGGGTCCTGTTGATTAGGAAGTAGGGATCAACTTCTGATGGGACAACAAAAAGAGCCTAATTGGTGATGGCCCCCATTCTATGGAACCTTATGCAACACTTATGCTTTTCTGAATGGCCTGGGGATTGCAGATGAAGCCAATCATGGATAATTTCATTGTGCTGTAGCTGCTGCCATGGATGGAGAGGGTGGAGTTTTATGGTTTTTTATATTATGGATTTTTTAAATGTTGTAAGCTGCCCAGAGTTGCCTATGTATGACTTGAAAAATCACTTATGTTTGATAAATAAACCTTCAGTTTCCTTGCAACCATATTTGACAGAGAATAGAGAGGACTATTTCGATTTCATGATTATTATTTCTTCTTTTCTTCTTCTTCTTCTTCTTCTTCTTCTTCTTCTTCTTCTTCTTCTTCTTCTTCTTCTTCTTCTTCTTCTTCTTCTTCTTCTTCTTCTCCTCCTCCTCCTCCTCCTCCTTCTTTTTCTTCTTCTTCTTCTCCTCCTCCTCCTCCTACTCCTCCTCCCCCTCCTCCTGCTCCTGAAATTTCTTTTGCATTTCTCCTGCCACAATTTTTTATTTCACCACAAGGTGGTGGAAGATGATCCTGCTAAATATTTTCCTTCACTTTACAGCTTTTTTGGCTGCTCCTATTTCTTTTTTAAGAATAGGAGGAAGTTGCTCATGATTTGAAGGGAGCTAAAGCAGCTGCAGTATGCTAGAGAAAAGATTGTGCAATTAAAAGCAAAGATTCATAATAATTATATATAGTTAAGAGAAATACTTTACATTTTACAACATGAACTGTTTCCCCCCCCTCTGACAAATGTTAAAACAGTTTATTTTTCATGAGGTAGAATGATAACTGTTTAAAAATTTGGAAGAAATTTCCACTCCTGCCTTATAATTTTTTGTCTAGTTGAGATTTTGTGTACACAAATGGTCTTGTGTATTCTAATGGAACTTGTAGCCCAGTGAATTATATTGTAAACAGTGTAATCATACATGATTCAGATTTGGTTAACTCTTACACTGAGTTGGGCTGGTGCTTACATAATAATCTAAATAAATCTGTTGTTGAACCAGCAAATTATTTTGACGATGTGGTTGCCTCAGTATTCAGTCACAAAGCTGGAGGGGGGGTTAAGTAGAAAATCTAAGCTCAGATTTCTCCTTCAAAATCTCAGTTGCTGATACTAAAGCAAAGATTTTAGTTTTCCAAAAGAACATTAAACACCTGGCTGTACTTCTCTGGCCTTTGATATGTAAGCTAAAGGAACAGATTTATGCTTATGCAGATCTTTTCTGAACTGGTACTTATCTTTTCAAGGATACTCAGGCATAAAAGGAAAATCACATTACAATTGTCATGGGCATGCCAGTGGAACTGGCCTCTGAAGAGCAAACAAAATAAGAAGTTCTTATATCATTTCTAAGAATTTCCCACGAGTAGCTTACATTGAATCTCTATCCCAATTCCAAGAAGCAACAAATAGAGGCATGTAATAACATAAGTCTAAGAAGAATAAGGTAAAGGTTTTTTCCCCCTCTATCTAGTGACCATATTCACAGGTGTGCATGGTTTTCTTGGTAACTTCCAAATATGGAAGCTAGTTGCCATTGCTTTCTTTCTGGATATTTTTTTTCTCCTTTAGGTGGAGGACTTCTGGGTCTAGGCTACCATCTGAAGGTTTATTGATGGGTTTTCCAGTACATAGGACATAGAGTCATAGCAATAGCCATAGTACTTAGACTTATATAGCACTTTACAGTATTTAACAGCCCTCTCTAAATGGTTTACAGAGCCAATTGCTCCCAACAATCTGGGCCTTCATAGGGTTAGAAGGAGATGGGCTTCAAAAATGTTAGCAATGGGTTCTCTGCCTGGTTGCTGAGTGGGTGGGTCCATTGTGGGCATGGCCTATTCTATCTCCTGCACCATAGTGAGGACATTTTTGCCATCCCTAGGCTCCAGAGGCTTTCCAGCAGGGCTAAAACAATCTTCCCCGGGCTCTGGAGGCCCTCCGGAAGCTGAAAATGGGCCTGTTGCTGGCCTTCTGGAACTTTTAGGAGGCCCGTTTTTGCCTTCCTCAAGCCTCTGTGCAGGCCCTGTACTTACATGGCATCCCATATGGGCCACATGGGGAGGGGAGGGGCAGGGTTGGAGGGGCGGGTAAGGGTGGGTGGGGCCAGCCAGGGGTGGAATTTGTGGTTTCTCTGAACTGGGCAGGTTCTTAGCTAGAGGTTCTCCTGAACCTGTGCGAACCTGCAGCAGCCCACCCCTGGTTAGAAGGGACCTCAGATGTCTTCTAGTCATCAGGTCAGGACTAGTACTAACTAGGTCTGACTCTGCTTAGCTGTTTCAGGTTAGTTAGCTCATTGCTGCTATCTGCGGGTTGTTATTTCTGAATAACAAACGCAGAAGACATCTGCCTTATGCATTTTGGGGTTAAGTATCTTGAGTTCTTATCTAATATTTTTCAACTGTTGCAAATAAATTTGCTTTTATTATCAGAGGCATGTGTTTTCTCTCATAATCATTTGGGGCTTTGTTTCATATGTGCTTTGTTTCACTGAAGGACACGCCCCTCCCAAATAAAAAAAGAAACTAAGCAATAGATTGGGGGGAAATTAATTTGATCATACAACAAAAGGCACATTTCTGAAGAAAGAAGTAATTGCTATAACCTTGATTGGTAGGAAAGCTGCTATGTAAGCTACTCCACCCCACTCTCCTGTTCCTCCCATTTCAACTCCTTTTTCCCCCTCCCGGTAATTCAATGTGAAAAAGCTAAAAATTGATCAGCATCATTCTGAGAGCTTATGATGAATACTCATTTAAAGATAGTCTTCAAGAAAGCATGACTTGAAATGTATTAAGAAAGGACTATTTTATAACAATTATCTAAATCAATTTCAAATAATCACTTTTGAGATCAGATCTTTTAAGTTAGAATTGCAAAAATAAACCAAAACTATGGAGGTAAAAAAGGAAAAAAAGTAAGTGGTTTTGCTCCTCCAGGATTTCAAACAAGCTCTATTTACTTCTTTCAAAACCAGAAGGGAAATTAGCAGGAAATGGGAAAAATGAAAAAGTAACTGTTATATTGTTACAGTTTACTAATGCCAAAAATAAACCCAGTCTTGCTTAAATTGGCCAGACTACTAGATTAAAATGAAAAACAAAAACTACTTTGTTTCCAAGAGTTCTGCTAATAAGATGAAATATTGGAAATGACATTGAACGACAGGGGAAAGAGATACTACCTAGAGTAGATGAGATAACAGAGGCTAGTAGCAGCAGTAGCATAACGGTAGACAAAGAAACTCAGAAAGGAACTTTCCTAACTTTTCAGTTGGTAAAAAAGATGGCAGAAGATTTGTGCTTTCAGACTAGAAAGATTCTGTTTATGTAGACTTACAATAAAGTAGCTCATCTAGTCATTTTTCCTGTCCAATCTAAAGCTCACAAAACTTTACCACTATGAAGTTCATGCAAGAATTTGAGATTCACTTGTCAAGTGCTCAGAATTTCCTTAAAAAGAAAATAGGCTTAGTCTTAGTTGGGTTCATTAAGTGTCAACTCTGAAAATAACCTGACCGGAGCCATTTTGGAGTTTCAGCATAGCCATATTGGACCAGAGGGATAGGGAGGGAGGAATAGAGAAAGCTGGGGTTTCTAGCCAAAACAAAATATTTTCTCTTGGGAACCAAGGACATTCTCTCTCACCTGGTCAGAGAGAAATGAGGAGTGATGTTACCAGGCAATTGGATGGCGCCCTGATTGTCCCAAGTGATCCATTGATTGTTTGGGGAAGGGAAAAAACTCTATTTTTAATTTGGTGAAAATTGTGGGAACCCTCAGAGTTAGTTTTCATCAGGACTGTGCCAATATGATATATCCAATAAAACTATAATTTGAGGAATCTACCTGCCTCAAAGCTTTGTTTGCTTTAGGATTATTACTCAGAACCCTAACATTAGGACTGATACTTGAACAACATTATCTCCTCCTCCTCCTCCTCCTCCTCCTCCTCCTCCTCCTCCTCCTCCCTTTCAAATATCGTTTGAAATAGATGTATTACTAAAAATGCTTTGTTTCTACAAAATGCCAGAATCAAAGGGGGGGGGGGGAATGATTGGAACAAAGAGAGAGGGAGAGAGGGAGAGGGAGAGGGACAGGGACAGGGATGGAGGAAGAGATAAAAAATATGGATTTCCCCGCCCCACAACTTTTATGTTTCAGTTTTGTTTACATTGGTTTGTTGTTTTATGTATATAATGCCTATTTGGATTACTGTACAAAAATAGTCATTAAAACCCATATAACAATATCATGATTTTTAAATTCCTCAAAAGACCAGCAGATGTTTGCTTCACTATATGTAGATCATGAAAAAAGTACACATTACTGTCAGTCTAAGAGTCGGTTGAATAAAAATAATGCTTCCACTGAAAATTTAAGTGCATAGGAATAGGAAATCTTGCAGATAATTTGATCAAACCATGTAAGGCTTTGCGCATCATGACTGATCCAAATCTAGTTTCTTAAACAAGTAGCAAATAAAGCCCTGAGAGTGGTGGGGAGTGGGAATGATGTAACCAAACTCATTCAAATAGATATTGTCAGAATATGTGTTGGACACCATGACATGCGGCATCAAACTTTGGAATCATTGTATCAAATATCCAGAAGACTTTAGTATTCCATTGTAGGAGATGGCCCGACTGAGCTCAAGGGAAGGGTCAAATGCATCATCAGTCTCGAGTCCCTTTATGCCCACAGGAGATCTAAGTCTAGCCTACCTTGAATTCCATTGGTTCTTATCTACCACCAATTTGCTTTGACCGTTAGTAGTTCAGATTCTTGTAGAGAACACAAACTTGCAATGAACCCTTATATTCATTTGAACTGCCCTGGAACTCTGATTTTCCCACACTTGACATCCCTATCTCAAACAAACCATCACTATGGCTGTTGGTCAAGTTCAACAAATCAACTTCCATGTCCTCCTTAAATCCATCTGGATCCATTAACCCTCAAGGCTAGACCACATTAATTTAAGATTCTTCCTTACATGAGTTATATTAGGACCCAAATTTTACCACGTAGTGATTAGTGTGTGGCAAGGACTTCGTTGCTTGGCACAGCATCTGTTCATTCCTTCCCCTCCCTCCAATTTATTCTTATCTATCATGTTCAGTATATACAATATTATGCAAAGTACAGAAAATTGAGTAAGAAATAATAAGGTAAATTAAAGGAAGGAAATAAAAGAAATCTAATCAAATGTTATTTATACTACAATAATTTGCTATGCCTTTTTATGTGCTTGAATTCTTGCTAATCAACCTTGTTTCTATCCCATTCATACAAAGAAAGGGGAAGATGTGTATGCTACTAAATAAAGCTACATAAAAGCTACTGTATGTTCTCTTATGCCTACACAAAGTGATTCTAGTGTCCGCTCTTCATGTTGCTAGTGATGCCCTTTACTAGAGAGAAATGTTGAAGGGGTTTCAACCAAGTGGGTCACTTTGCTTATTAAGTAAGTATGCCACCAGCATTGCTTTTAGGTTGTGGGCCTTCATAAATGCCCCAGGATGCTAATTCCCAGTGCCAACCCCGTTCAGTTAAAAAGTTATTTAATTATAGCAAGTAATTTGGGAGTAGACAAGTCTGTCTTCTATGCTGGGACCCTTTGACACTGCTGAGATTGCTTTTTTCCAATCAGCTGGAAGCAGATTTACAGCAGCAGTTCCATATGGCTCTTGATAACATGGGCATAGAATTACCACCATTTCATTATAAAAAAGAAACAAGAAACTGGTCAGAAACCATAACTAATTAAGGGACAAATAAGTGGCAATTCATCAAATATTGCCCAGCTATGCTGAACAGGAAGTAATAAAAGAGTAGAAACTTTAAGGAAGATTTTTTTTTCAATTAAAGACTGTTAAAAAGCTTCAATAGCATTTTACCTTTCGTGAGTGAGCAGCAATTTTATTGTAACACACAAAAATGCAGCGACTCAAGTCAGAGCACAATAGCAAAATCTTTAGAACAGGCAGCTTTTCAATGACCCAATCCACATTCTTTTGAGTGACAGTTATGAATGAAGGTAATGAAAACAAACAAATATGAAGAAATAAGCAAGCAAATCTGAAAAAAATAACCCAGTATGGATGAAACTTCCATCTCATCAGTTTCCAAAAGCATAATGTGACAAAAGGAAGTAAAAATTGTAATTGATGTGTTGGTCCAGGTCTCTCTGCTGGCTTATAGCTTTCTCTCCTTCCCTCCCTCTTTGATCTTATGGTAGTCATTCTTGTTTAGCTCAGAGAAGAGGATGTATAGTTGTGATGTTTCTGACCAAACAGACAGATGATAAAGAGAGACTTGTTACTGATAACCTGACTGGTAAGTTACAATGCCTCCTTCTCAAAGCTACTTATGATTCAATTTGAAGTCATACTGAATGCACCTGGCTGGGGTCACATGATCACAGTTTGAGTGCTTGACAAACATCCTATGATCGCATGACTACATTTCATTGCATTTTTGTAAGAAACCAGTGTCTACTTCAAGTTTATGGGGAAATGGTCCATTAGGTAAAATGGATTTACTGCATTAGCTTATCAGCTGGTGCAAAAAAGTTTGTAAAATTATTGTGGTTGCATGGTGCCCCTCTTAACGACCACCACAATTTAACATTGTAATCCTGAATTTAATTATGATAGATATTTAAAAACTACCTATACTTAGCTTTTGTTGTTGTTAGTTGCAAAGTCATGTCTGACCCATCGTGACCCCATGGACAACGTTCCTCCAGGCCTTCCTGTCCTCTACCATCCTCTGAAGTCCATTTAAGCTCACGCCTACTGCTTCCATGACTCCATCCAGCCACCTCATTCTTTGTCTTTCCCTACTTCTTTTGTCCTCAATCTTTCCCAGCATTAGGCTCTTCTCCAGTGAGTCCTTCCTTCTCATTGAGTGGCCAAAGTATTTGCGTTTCATCTTCAGGATCTAGCCTTCTAAAGAACAGTCAGGGTTGATCTCCTCTAGGACTGACCAGTTTGATCCCCTCGCAGTCCAAGGGACTCACAGGAGTCTTCTCCAGCATCATAGTTCAAAGGCCTCAATTCTTTGGAACTCAGCCTTTCTTATGGTCCAACTTTCACAGCCATACATTGCAACTGGGAATACTTAGCTAAACATCCTGTATTTCTAGAAAACACTTTCCATCTGGATCAAATTTAATTGGGTAAAGGATTTAAATCTAGGTTCAGAGGATTCTTGATTTTCAAAAAGTTACAGTAAAACTGGTCAAAATATTAGTCTTGCTTCCTCTCTGTTAACGTTTGGCCAGAAATAATATAATTTGGGTGTAGACAGTTACTTTCATTTCATTTTATCAGTGACGTCAAGACGAGTGTGGGGAAGAAATCAGGGCTCTGATTTTTATCCCAATCTACACGTTTGGAGGATCTTTTTGTGGGGGGGTACACCAATCTGGAAGAGAGACGTGGAGGAGTAGGGAAACCCTAGGACTAATGAGGCGAAGGATGAATGCCTGTTACGACATGGGGATACCCTTTTAATCTGGCGTGCAAGCGTCTGCCTTGTTTCAATGGCAGACTTGAAATCTCGACAAACTATCTAAAAGGGGAAGGAAGAATTTAATCAACTTGTTGTGTCATCGAGTGGATTAGCGAACTGGCTTGCAAGTGGAAACAGCGGTGAGTGTGGGCAGAAAGGGAAGATCGCAGAGGAGAAAGGGCAAAGCAGAGATTGGTTGAGACAGCCCTTTAATCAAGAGGCCACTTGGAGGAGTGAGAGCGACAGTTTTTTAGAGGCAAAGACCGGCCCGAAGAATTAATTGGCGTAAGTGAGCGATCGGAGGGGGACAACAAGAAAGAGCACAAACTGACTCCAAGTCATACAGACTCAAGTAGTGGAAAGAAACCGAAAAAGAAGGAGGACTTGGAGAACTGTGGTGTGCTTGAGAGCAGCGGTTGACAGACAGTAGTAGAGAAGAGAACAACGAAACGGAAGGGGAAGAGGCTGATGCAACACCTGTGCTGAAATTATTTAGAACTATTTTTCCCAATGGGATTTTCCCACTAGGGAAGCCATGACACATCCCAATACAATAGATCTATCGAAAATGGTTAGATATAGTGAAATTTTAGACAGCCAAGGGAATTTGAAAACAAATCCAGAATTAAAGGAGCAAAATATAAATATAGATTGGTGGCTGTATCTCCAACTACAATCGAGATACAAAAATGATGTAAAAGAATATGGAATATACACAGAATTACAACAAATAGATAAAATTTAAATTGGCCCAGAAAATAAATTCATAACGAAAATGTACAAATATTTATTAGAAGTAAAAAGTTAAAGGTTGCATGATAGCGTGGGCCAAAAACTTTGGTTACAACGTAGATCTAGTGGATTGGGAAAGAATTTGGAACACAAATTATAAACTAACACGATCAGCAGCACTTAAAGAAAATATGTACAAAATGTTTTATCGTTGACATTTACCACCAAAAAGATCGTCTAAAATGTACCCAAACATGAAGCCGACCTGCTGGAAGCGTAAAAAAGTACAAGGGACTTTTTATCACATATGGTGGACCTGCCCGGAAACACAAAAATATTGGACAAAAATTTGGAAATTTTGGGTGCAAGAAATTACAGGAGAACAGATAAAATACAAACCCAAAATCTTTCTGCTGGGAATAATCAAAGGGAAATATACAAAGAAAATTAAGTACATATTAACACATCTGCTATCTACAGCTAGAATAGCATTTGCCTAATGCTGGAAACAAAATAATACCCCCTCGGATGAATTAGTGATTAAAAAAAACTTTGAATTGTGCAGAGATAGACAAATTAACACTGAAATTAAAAGATAAAGAAGAGTCAGAATATTATGAAATTTGGAACAATTGGTACAAATGGCTGCAAAACAAGAATAAAATTAATTCAGCCAAAAAACAATATATATAAATATATATAGAAACGGGGAATAAAGGTGTGTAAATATAGAAGCGAAACATTATATACATGTACAGGTATGATGACATAATAATGTTGATATAATGACTGTAAGGTGTTGTAGAAGGGAAAAATAATAAAATATTTAATACGGTCATTTCATTTTATCTATTTTTGGTGGTGAATATTGATTTCATTGTTTAATGCATCTGCATTTTTCAACACATTGCACCATAGGCTAATTTGTTTAGCTTAGTTCATTACATATTTTATCAAGCTTACCTGAATGTGTCAATTCATGTAGAAAGAGAGGGTCCACTTTTTTCAACGAAATGTTGATCCTTTGGTTGCAACAGGAATTGACTGACCAGCTTGCCTAAACCTGATTTTGTAGGTTGAGAAAGAATGACTGGTGCAAAGTCAGCCAGCCAGTTTTCCTAAGACAGGACTGGAGCTCACAGCCTCCTTATTTCTAGCCTAACACCTGGACCACTAGACCAAACTGATTCTTTGCAGACTAGCCCAGAATATAACAACTATACATCTTGCTCTGTAAAAAAGTATATTGCCAACATTTATTTAGGCAAACTTCTGTTTAGATTACTTGCTAAATTGTGATCTCCCATTTAAATGGTTGAAATGGGATGCTACTGAAATGGTCTGGAAACATCAATTAATTTAAAGCCCTACTATGTGAAATGCTACCAGGACTGGAAGTCTCAATCTGATACTGTTTTGCCATCTGCACTACCTGCCAAATTAGCTCCAGACTCAATTTAAACTAAACAGCTTGAGGCCAGATTATTGAAAGAACATCACCTGCCACATAGGCTTCTAACATTTTTATTTGAAGTTTCACCCCTGTTCCAGGTATCTTTATCCAGCAATAAGCTTATGGAGGTAGGGAGTATCTATTGGGGAAAATGCCATTTTATCCTAACATCATATTCTACTTGTTGTTGTTGCTGCTGCTGTATAGTTTAGAATTTTTGTTTTGCTTTATTTAATCTCTTTTTTTTGATAAGTTCATTTTATATATTTTCTCATTTTATATGCTATTGTTTGAGAGTTCTATTAATATAGCTTGTTTTTATGCTATTTTTATATGTTTCAATTAATGATATACCACTTTGTGAACTATAGTTCTTTAGCAGTGTCAAATATGATAAAGGGGGAGAAAAAATATTGATTTTTAAAAAGGACTCAACTTATTTTCTCTGCTGGAAATAAGACCTTAGGACAATAGTTCATAAAACCCATAAGAACTACCAAATTGTCTAAAACTGGAATTATTGTATGTGGTTGTGATTACTAACAGAGTTTGTTGCAAACATCAAATCCAGAAAGAACAACAGATAACTGATTCAGCAGGATTCATTAACTTCTCTTTATATACAATGTAATACATAAGTAAATATACAATACCAACAGGTGGTGCTTCCAAAGTGGTAGAGAGGAGAGATTTTAAGTATTTTCAGTTCAGAGTAGTTTCAGTTCAGAGTCTGCCTAGATTAGTTCTTTTTGCACAGACTCAGAGCTACATAGGTAAGCCACGCCCAGGCTCCGAGCCATCTGGCATGGCTCTCAGTCACCAAATAGTTCCCATTGGCTGACCCAGTTGCCATCCCTATACATTGGCTGACCTTGTTACCATGTCTCTGCCAGTTCATGAATATTCTGACAATTACTTCATATTAGAGATAGCTTTCTAGTCAAATGTACAGTGAAATGGATCAAAGTCTCTCAAAGGCTCATCTCTTGAATCTTAGATAACCCATGGGGAGAAAAAATTTAATTCCTCATATCAGAAGTTTTGTGAAGAGATGTCATATTTGATAGAATACCAGCACCCCACCCATTTCCAGATGAAATGATTTTACAGTATTTTAATGAAATAGCTCTTCTTTTTTTACGAGCTCTGAATATATCTCATTAACAGTGTTGCAAATTATCATAATAACTTATGGTGACACACCAATTTGTTCTCATTTGTGAATAAGTCCTTTGACAAGCTTAATGAGATATTATGGGAAATTCCCAGCCTCATCATTAGAGTAAGTTTCTGAAATAAATGTCCAATGGGAAATTATTTTGAGCCCAATCTTTGAAAAGAAGGGTCAATCTACTTTCTTCCAAAGCCGTATCACCTACATAATATCTTCAGAAAATAGTCTTCTTACTCATTTAGACCTTCTATGGTTTCCATAGGAGTAGCACAGTGACTCAGCAGTTAAGATGCTGTGTTTGTCAGTGGAGAGTCAGCAGCCTAGATTTGAGAGGAGGAGCAAAGAAAACATATTGGTCCAAGTGGTCTATCACGTGACTCAGGAAAAGAGCCATCTTCTTAGGATTGCCATCAAAGATAACTTGTAATGCAGAAAAGTCCCAGGGCCGTGGCTGACACCTGTCAGCCAGACAGGCATTGGCAGTAGGCTGGCAACATTTGGAGGTGCCCATTGGTAGCCGCTTCCCCCTGGGTGGCCACCTGATGGTCCAGCAGTAGAGGCTGGCTTCTGTACTCTTCCCCTGGTCAGCTTCCAGGAGTGGTCTTGGTTTGCCTCCAAGCAGAGCTTCAGGCTGACATATCAGAAACGGCCAGAAGGAACCACTGGATGTTGGGTTGATATGATGATGACCTCCCAAAGGTGAACTCCCATCCTTGCCCCAGCTCCTGCCCACCTAACAGTGCGAAAGCATGCAATGCAAACATGTATTACTATAATGGGAAGGTAGCAGTGCTTCATGACGTCATGCTGGCCACATGACTGGGAAACATCTTCAGACAGTACTGGCTCAATGGCCATGAAACAGAGAAGAGCATCACCCCCTGAGGATGATTATGGCTAGCTGGATAGAATCCACATGGACTCCTTTCCTTCAACTTCATGATTTCCACATTTCTTACCATCTAGGCAAATATTCCAAAGTTGAAGGAGAGAAAAAGAATTAAATGTCTAATTCAATACTTCTGTGAACATCAAGGTATATTAAATCTCGAGAAAGTATTTATTTAATAGTCATATTGTACTGGTACTAGATAAATTATGTTTTTTTTAATAAAAATATTATATTTTGACATAAACCTGGGGAAGAGGTAGTGACATTTACTATACAGACAGCCCAGCAAGGACCCATTTTTAAAATCCTACTGTAACATTAAGCAAAAATTAAGTAAATATTTACAACTAAAAGTTACAAAAATGAAAGAGAAATGTAAAACATTTACTAAAGGCCATATGCATATGTGAAAATAATAAAACACCATTTTTTAACTGAAAGGAGCAAATTATAAATATTTGGGTGGACAGAATTTGTTGAAGTAATTTATGAATTGCTATATCAAATTCAGATTAACAGTAATTCAAGTTTTGAAATGCAGATTTTTTAAAATAAATTTTATTTTTACTTTTCTGTCTTTAAAACGATACAAATTAAAATGAAATCCTGATGCCCACTCTCAAAAGAATAAATTTGCATACACACATACTGTATGTGTGTGTATGTATGTATGTATGTGTGTGTGTGTGTGTGCGTATGTATGTATGTATGTATGTATGTGTGTGTATATATATGTGTGTGTGTGTGTGTGTGTGTGTGTGCTGATAAATAAATAAAGCACAAATATAACAAATGTAACAAAAAGGCAACAGTAAAAAATATTGGGTTTCTGTCTGGATGGTCTCTTGTGATGAGCCGAAGGACAGAGAATGGAAGTACTGATCTTCCTCCCATATTTGGGCATACCAGGGGTTGTGACTTTATATATATATATATATATATATATATATATATATATATATATATATATATATATATATATATATATATATATATATATATATATATATATATATATACTTAAAGTCACAACCCCTGGTATGCCCAAGTGTGGGAGGAAGGTCACACTTCCACTCTCTGTCATTAGGCTCGTCACAAGAGTCCATCCAGACAGAACCCAATATTTTTACTGTTGCCTTTGTTATATTTGTGTTTTTATTTGTGCTGATAATAAATAAATAAATAAATCGAATCCCAGTAAGGATATGGCTAGCTGATGAGAGCTAAATAGCTTGAAATAGATCTATACTAGTCTTCCTTTATTTATTTATCAGCACAAATAAAAACATATATATATATATATATATATATATATATATATATATATATATATATATATATATATATATATATGTGTGTGTGTGTGTGTGTGTGTGTGTGTGTGTGTGTGTGTGTGTGTGTGTGTGTGTATATCACACACACACACATACATGCATGCATGCATGCATGCATACATACATACATACATATATATCATAGTTGATTTTGAATACATAGCGGGGAAAATAGTCTTAATAGAATAACAATATCAGAGTTAGAAAGGAGTTTGGAGGTCTTCTGGTCCAACCCTCTGTTCAAGCAGGAGAAAATATACCACTCCAGACAAGTGGCTGTCCTTTCTCCAGTGATGGGGCACCCACAACCTCTGAAGGCAAGTCATTCCACTGGTTAATTGTTCTCTGTCAACCTTGGAGCCATCTTGGAATGCTGTAGGAAGTTAGCACCCACCTCTCTCCTAGAAAAATGAAATATTTTAGGAAATATTAAAAAGGCAGAATATTATATATCCCTGGATGAGAAAAGGAGAAACATGTTTTTAAAACAAAGCTGCTCCCTACAGCTTCCTGCCCCCCCACCTTTGTCAATGGACCATTAAGGCCTGAGCCAGTCTATTCTACATAACAAAGATCTACCTACTTCAGATAGCCATAATAGGAATCCCAAAGCCCTTTCATTACATCATCACCCAGCAACAGCACAACCAAGCTTGGGACTCAAAAGACAGCCAGCCAACAAAGTTAGTTTAAGACCCTTCCACCTCCTGGGAGTCTGACTCCCACCTCCTGGGAGTCTTTCTCCAGTCAGAGTGCATTTCTTGCACAGGAAGGGAAGCTCTGGGGTGGGGCCTATTGAGGCCATATAACCAGGGCACTCTCAGCATCATTTCCCTTTTTTCTTCAAGATCTTCAAAGCATGTGATCATCTTTTTCCCCAGGACCTCAAACCATGTGGTCCTGTCCACCATTAAAACCATCCTTCCAAATAGCCACCATGTTTCCAGTGTCTTTCTCCCTACTTGGAACTGAACCCAGAAGGACATTACTTCCAACAATGTCTTCAGGGTTGCCACAGCGAGGCTGGGTACAGGTGTGAGAAAGGGAGTACAGAAGCTGGGGAAACATAGCATTCTTTCTCTGGGAGCCAAGGACATTCTCACTAGCACCTGGTGGGACACAGAGGAGAGTCATCTGGGTGTGGGACTGTGACCTGATTAGGGCATGTGATGGTTGTATGTAATGGAGGGAAGAACTTTGGATTTTGAATTGGGTGGAGAAAACCTGGGGAGCTTCAGAGTCAGGTTTTCACCAGTTTGCCAATATGACATGCCTAATAAATCTATACTTTGAGGAAGCCTCTGGCCTTGAAGTTTTGATTTCATCTGGGCCATTACTCAGAACCCAGACATTCTCACTGTTAGGAAATTTCTTCATAGTTCTAGGTTGCTGATCTCCTTCATTAATTTCCATCCATTGTTTCTTGCCTTGCCTTCTGGTGCTTGGAAAATAGGTTGAACCCATCTTCTTTGTATTAGCACCACAAATATTGAAACACTGCTATCATATCACCCACTAGTTCTTCCTTTCAATAGTCTAGACAAACACAATTCCTGCATTCTTCATATGTTTTAGCCTCCAGACTTCTAATCGCTTTGTTGCTCTTTTCTGGACTCTTTCAAGAGTCTCTACATAGTTGTTGTAACATGGTAACCAAATTTTAGAATATTGTGACAAAATATGGTCTTGAGATTTAACAAGGTTGATACTTTCTGGTACAAAGCAATTACAGAATCCAGTTGTTATGCTTAGGATACCATGAAGCCTCTTCCCAGAAGCTAACAAAGGTTAGAAATTTATAAATCACACCTGGCATAGCTTTAGAATTATTTAATCATACTAGAAAAACCAATGTCAAATGTTAAACCAAAGTGGAGAAAAGGTCATCCACAGGACTAGTGAGCTCATAGACATGAGGAGCAAAAGTTATCTTTTTTTGTTTGTTGGTTTTTATGGTACCTCGCCAAGGTTTTCTTTAGTTACACTGAGATAACTATTCAGGCGAGGTAACTTTAATTTATCTGATTTGCATAAATATCATTGAGCTAATATTTTATCAGCTACCAGTGTGTGGAATGGAAATGTAGTGAAATGTTATCTTTCATGGACTACATTGGAAAGTTATTGTTCATTTATCTTGTAGTCATAAGAAATTCTTGGAACAACATATAGTAAAAAATCTGTTTCATTTCTAGATTGCATGCAGTGAGAAATTTTGAAATGTATTGGTCCATAGACTGGGTTTTAATAATGGCAGTCATTAACAGGCACTATTAATGAATATTCTATTTGAAAAAATAGATGGCAAAAAGATTGATTGCAAAATTTGTGTGGAAGCCAGAATTATAACTGCAAACTATTTACTGTATCAAAATGTTGCAGCAGATTGAGGTTTGTAATCTACTTACGAAAGACCAGGTCTCGATACCACGAAGGTGAGAGAAACAGGTTTATTTGATGCATCAAGTTCAGCGTGTTCACACACCAAAATCTGAACTGCCTGGGCTCTGCCCAGGATGCTACTTTTATGCCGTGTTCCACACTGTGCATTCTCAAGGCGTTTCCATACACGAGACAAGCATGACATTTCAAAAAGGAGAAGTTCATTTGGAATGTTACAGAGAAGTACATAGGAAAAATACAAAAAAGAGAAGTTCCTATAATGTCTTAAGCTGTCAGCAGTTTTTACCTCTGTTCTCTCTCTCACCCACGCCTGGCTTCCTGTGCCCCTCCTTTACAGGGTCTTGCCACACTGTTCAGCCCTATTTTTAATACTTATGAGGAAGTTGGAGAGAAAGTTCACTCCAGCTAAAAGTCAACTTTGGAACTCCAGGGCACTAGAATGAAAAGCCAAGCTAATATGAATTTATAAGGTCCATTCTATTAAGACCACCTAACCTGGCCAGCCACTGGTGGGTTTACCTGTGCACCCCCTCCTGCATCATTATAATGACTGTTATAAGATTTGTACTGACTCCAGATTGAATTTGATTTTCCCAGTTTGCAACAGTGAAGATATCTACAATTAAAACATTCTGAATGACCAGAGGCTAATTCCTTTGGTTGCATCAGAGGCACTTTAGCTATTATCTTATTTGATAGATTCTGGACATAGGTAATAAGTATTACATATAATATATGACTAAAACTCTTGACCTCTAACTAATTGAAATGGGGCATCACAGGGCAACAGTTTTTGAATTAATGTACCTTAAATGGGCTAACTTAAGAATGTGTCCAAATCTGGGACACATAACTCTAGGAAGAATTTTTTCTCCAGTGGGATTTTCCCATGTATTTTGCCAGGAAATATACATAAGGCTGACACGAAAGGCGTGCCCCTCCTAATCATACCAACAGGCTCTGAATCCCATGGCAAAGTTGGTTTTGCTCGGTGAATTCATGGAGAGCCAACTTTAACCTTAAGTACTATTTTCCACAATTGGATTTTCCCATATATTTTGCCAGGAAATGTTCATAAGGCTGGCTCGAAAGGCGTGCCTCCTTCTAACTACACTGATGGTCTCTGAATCCAATGTCAATGTCAGTTTTGCTCTGCAAATTCATGGAGAGCCAACTGTAACCCTACGTGGAATTTTCCCCAATGGGATATTCCCATGTATTATGTCAGGAAATATACACAATGCCGGCTCTAAAGGCGTGCCCCCTCCTATCCATACCAACTGTTTCTGAATCCAATGGCAATGTCAGTTTTGCTCTACGAATTCATGGAGAGCCACCCCTAACCCTAAGTAGAATTTTCCCCAATGGGATTTCCCCATGTATTGTGCCAGGAAATGTACATAAGACTGACTCAAAAGGCATGCCCCCTCCTAACTATACCTACGGGCTCTGAATCCAATGGCAATGTTGGTTTTGCTCTGCAAATTCATGGAAAGTCAACAGTAACCCTAAGTGGAATTTTCCCCAATGGGATATTCCCATGTATTATGCCAGGAAATATACACAAGGCCAGCTCGAAAGGCATGTCCACTCCTAACCATACCAACAGGCTCTAAATCCAATGGCAATGTCGGTTTTGCTCTGTGAATTCATGGAAAGCTCACTCTAACCCTAAGTGGAATTTTCCCCAATGGGATTTTCCCAAATATTTTGGCAAGGAAAGTACATAAAGCCGACTCGAAAAGAGTGCCCCCTTCTGACCATACCGACAGGTTCCGAATCCAATGGAGATGTTACTTTTCCTTTGCGATTTCATGGAGAGTTTTGGGGGGAAATTCCACTTAGGGTTAGGGTTCGCTCTCCATGAATTCACAGACCAAAACTGTCATTGCAATTGGATTCAGAGCCCATCAGTATGGTTAGGAAAGGGCATGCCTTTCCAGCTAGGCTTATGTAAATTTCCTGGCAAAATACATGGGAAAATCCCATTGGGGAAAATTCCACTTAGAGTTAGGGTTAGCTCTCCATGAATTTGCAGAGCAAAATGGATATCGCCATTGGATTCAAACCCTGTCGGTGTGATGAGGAGGGGGCATACCTTTTGAGTTGGCCTTATGTACATTTCCTGGCAAAATATTTGGGAAAATCCCATTGGGGAAAATTCCACTTAAGGTTAAGGTTCCTTTTCCTCTGCAATTTCATGGAGAGCTAACCCTAACTTGAAATAGAATTTTCTCCAGTGGGATTTTCCCATGTATTTTGCCAGGAAATGTACATAAGGCCGGCTTGAAAGGTGTGCAACTCCTAACCATACCGACAGGCTCCGAATCCAATGGTGCTTTGCAAATTCATGGAGAGCCAACCCTAACCCTATGTGGAATTTTCCCCAATGGGATTTTACCACGTATTTTGCCAGGAAATGTACATAAACCGGCTCAAACAGCTTGCCCCCTGCTAACCATACCGACTGGCTCCCAATCAATGGTGATGTCCGTTTTGCTCTGCGAATTCATGGAGAGCTGACCCTAACCCTAAGTGGAATTTTAACTATTTGGATTTTCCCATGTGTTTCTCTGGTGTGGCATCGTGGGCATGGCTTGGTGGGTGTGGCAGAGGAAGGATCCTGTAAAATCTCTATTCCCTCTCCACTCGAGGGGAAGGTTACTGCAAAATTCCCATTTTCTCCCAATCAGCTGGGACTGAGAATAGATGGAGGCTGGGCCAGTCAAAGGTGGTAGTTACCATTTCTCCACACTACTCAAAATTTCCACTACCGGTTCTAGAGAACTGGTCAGAACCTACAGAATACCACTTCTGGTCTAAACCCTTCAGTTGCATAAAAGGCACTTTAGCTGTTGTTTTATTTGATAGATTCTGGACATAGATAAGATATATAATATATGTATACACTACTGAAGAGGAATGTGATGGCTCAGTGGGTAAGATGCTGAGCTTGTTGATCTGAAAGGTAGGCAGTTCAGTGGTTTGAATCCCTAGCACTACATAGTAGAGTGCGTTCCCATTACTTGTTCCCGCTTCTGCCAACCTAGCAGTTCGAAAGCATGTAAAAATGCAAGTAGAAAAACAGGAACCACTTTTGCTGGGTAGGTAACAGTGTTCTGTGCACCTTTGGCTTTTAGTCATGCTGGCCACATGACCATGGAGATGTCTTCAAAAAACACTGGCTCTTCGGCTTTGAAAAGGAGATGAGCACTACTCCCTAGAGTTGGAAATGACTCACACATAAGTGCGAGGGGAACCTTTAACTTTACATTACTACTGAAATTCTTGATCTCTAACTGGGTGAAATGGGACATCATAGGGCAACAGTTTTTGAATTAATATACCTTAAATGAGCTAACTTAAGAATGTGTCCAAATCTGGGACACATGACTCCTGGAAGAATAAAATTTGGGAACGATGTGGTTTTTCAGTGCTGCCAGTTGCTGCTTGGCTGCTGGGCTGTTGCTATAGTCACATGTTCAATGTTGCATGACAATTTCCTAGTCAGTTTCACAATCTCTTATTCCCTTTCCCATTTAATCTGCTTGCTGGCCTTGGACTTGCAACATCCTGCTAGCTTTCCCAGTGACTTTCTCCATGCAGAATTTCAACAAGCTAAGTCGGGGATAGTAGCTGGGAAGAAGGAAGGAAGGAAAGGAGGGAGGGACGGAAGAAAGGAAGGGAGGAAGGGAAAAACTCCTCAAAGCACAAAGAAAAATGCATTCTTTTTCAAAAACAAACAAACAAACAAATCACTGGCTCAGTGGATGCTAAATCATCTCCCATATAAGAGCTATCTGATATGTTAACTAAACAGTTTCACATTTCAAAATCCAGGGAATATCCAGATATTTAAATCACCTGAAATAACTTTTTTTTCTTTCTCTTTCATTTTAGCGAGATCAGTACCTTTAGGCTTCTATTTTGTATTGGTCCAAAATAAATCTTTGGAGACTCCAGAAAGAAAGTGAAAATTTCCTAGAGAATGTTTTCCATGGCTATTATAATAACTTCTTCCATCTGGCATTTTCAGTTTGGATCAAACAATTAAGTCAGTCAATGGTGTCTCTTTCATAATTGCAGACATTTATATTTCTTAAGCCAATTCATCAATGTATCTTCCCCCCATTCAAAGACCCTCCTGATGCATTGAGACTTTAAAGCCAGAATTTCCAGCCAATCTTACTTGTTAATCATCACTTGACTGCATCTGCAACACTTCCCCTTGGTCATTGTTATTTATTCATAGACATTTCTCTTTGAACAAAACCTGAGCTATGAACTGGAAATTTATATGCAGTGAATGAAAGACAAATGAAAAAGATATTTTGTATCACAATTCTTAATTAACCTATGGAACTTATTGTTGCCGGCTGCCAGAATGACTACCAACAGAGATGATGTTACATAAATATTAGATAAACTCTTTTGAGGATGACCTATCAGTAGTTACAAAGTCCACCTAAGATGGTAGTATATCAGTGTTTATTAACATTGTACCTTAAGATTAATAATAGACGGGCATGAGTTCCTAATACTCAATTTTTGAATGTCCCTGTTCCATATACTTTATTGTACCCTACACAGAGTGCATGAGAGAGATGGACTATTCTTAAATCTCATAGATAAATAGATGAGAGAGAGAGGGAGAGGGAGAGGGAGAGAGAGACAGAGATAGAAATGGATGCTGTTGATAGTCAGAATTCTGAACAAACATATTTATTATTGATCAGCATGGCAACCTTTTTCAGGTTGTTCTAAAGTCACATGTAATATCACTTGTGGGCTGCAGTACATTTTATGATGTAGATAAATAAAATCCTATATAATATTTCTTCTGAATATCATAAATAATGAACAGCTCAGGACCTCCAAATCATCCTATCTTTGTATACTACTTTTGGAACATTTTTAACCCCCTTTTCCCACCTATCACCTTAAGAAATATATTATTTTTTTAAAAAAATCAGAATTTGCTACCTAATTATTAACCTTTCCTGATAAAAGAAATAAAGACAAACCATGTTCCTGATTTGTTTGGAAAGTTAGACCCAAGAAAAGATACCACATGTTTCCGTTGAAATACACATCAGTAGTACTAATGAAATTATGAAGGTAAAAATGATTTAAATCAATTTCCTTTGATTTCCTTTGTATGAATATATTTTAAATATTCCTCCAAACATAAGTACCTTATGGTTTTTTGTTTGTGTCATTGCCATTTTACCCTTTGCAAGAGCTTCTGACTATGAGGCATCCTCATAGTGTTTTCATTAGCAACTCATAGCAACAGGAATGTGCAAAACTGCCTAAATCTGGTCTATATTGAGTTTGTTACATCTATACTTATTATTTCATTCCAATGCTTTAAGAATAAAAGCAGTAGAATAACTGAATTTCTACATAGAGGGTTTTTTTGCAATTTACTTTTTAAAATATTTTGCATATAAGTCTTCTTTCTAAGGGTAACCCTTCATATCTATAAGTTGCCAAATGTACTTTCTTTTTGGAATACATAATCCCCAGATGCATATTTTTCCTTTTAAGGTGGCGGGCTGAACCAAGGTAGGCCTCAAGCCTGAACCAAACTAGGGTTTCATGATATTAAGCTTTAACTGTTCATATAGAAATTGCAAGGTTTGCTTTTAGGCCATGGTGCAGTTAGAAGCAAGTCTGCACATGAAATATGCTGAAGCGAAGCATCTATTTCAGCCTATTTGCTGGCTTGACTGTAAATCTGTTTGGTAGACACATATTGTTAGTTCCTCAAAATACATGCTATGCAGGGGTGGGTTTCAACCGGTTCGCGGCGGTCCCCGCGATCCGGTTGGTCGCCGAACCCGGAAGTAAGTAACTTCTGGGAACGGCAAAGCCCCCCCCCCGCGCGCGCGCCCGCGCCCACTCCTTACCTGGTTTTGCCGAATTCTGCGCTTCCACGCATGCGCAGGATGCATACAGTGCCTGCGCGATCCTCCAGGAGCA